>NC_061535.1:4381250-4747500 GCF_022379125.1 Scophthalmus maximus
ATTGAGTTTAAACCCCTCTGAAAAGCCTCATTGTGTGTTCGGGGTTCTTGAGAGAGATTGACCGTGATCAAGAGGGAATCTGACTCATTGATTTTACCGTGTGGAATCTCAGATTTGTGGCCGGAAGAGCTCAGTGAAAAAATGCTCAAATCGCGTGTGTGGGGAGGAGGGCTGTGGTGTGGCCGAAATTTTTATTTTGATGGTGGTGGGGTTTTACGATCCCAGCTCTCTTGGCTCACATACTGTCAAACATCTGTGGTTTTGCCTTTTTTCGGCCGAAACAAAGCTGATTTGAAAAAGAAGCTGGCAGTTTGAGTGTTGCGTGGCGACGCATTCGTCGTTTTCCTCCCGTATTTATCTGGTGAGGGAGGATCCAGACGTGTACAACATGTGTCGCACATTTCTCCGAAGCTCACGAGCGGCAACGGAGAGCCAGCTACTTGCAGAAGGGGTTCAGTTGAGCATGTCGTTCATACGCTCTGTTCTGGGTTGACGGTAATTCAAGTGGCTTATTTCCCGAATTATGTTTTTCATTCATTGCTTTCAAGTCAGCCTTGTATACAGAATGTTGATTATGTTGACCGTCTCTTTTTCCAACAGTTGTTTAAAAAGGGTAGTTCAGTTGCTGTGGAAAAACAGCCGAGGATATCAACACAAGCAGGTTGTCACTTCCCTTTTTGTCACTTTCTCCATGTAGCACTTGAGTCTAATGTTATTTGAAGGTTCCTCCCACAACGAATGGCAGCTTGTTTGTCCCGCGAGCGTGTGTGTGTGTGTGTGTGTGTGTGTGTGTGTGTGTGTGTGTGTGTGAACGATGGTTAGAGTCACCAGTGCAATGGCAAGGATCCCTCACTGGCTTCCCAACCTGTGGACACTTCCGCTTGTGTTGAAATGCAGAGCCACGCCTAAAGGTACGACTGGGAGAAACCTTTTTTTCCCGGGCCCTGTTGTGGCGACACAAACCATCGCCTTACACGCACGCCTTATGAAGCTTTATTTAAAGGTGAAGCCCATAACTGTCCACTCGTTGGCGGCTGTTGTTCAGAAGCGAGGGTAATTGCAACGATGCTGCTATGATGTGATTTACCGCACTCGTTGTTTTGGAACGCGAGTTGTTGCTATGGTTTCTAGGATGTTACTTCAGTTCTGTATTGAAGTGCTAGAGGCCTGATATACTTTATGCAGAGTATTGAGTCTTCCAACCCAAACGACCATTTGTGTTGTTTGTCCCCACCCTCGGATGTGACTTGCGGATAGTTTGCGTACCAGCGGCAGGTGTAGCGCACATTCATCGTCATGGTAACAATCAAAGGCATGCAGTCCAAGGCTGTGAAACGGTCATGGCTTGGTGAGGCATGACAACTCCTAAGCTGGAGGAAAAAGCTCACGGTCTGATTAAACACGTTTAGGTCAGAGGACCTTTCTCATCATGGTTTGCAACGATAAACTGTTATGAGTGTGGAGTGGTCGCGGATAGAAGAAACAACAGGGAAGGGAAACAATCAGCAGTCGTCGAAAGTGTTTTGTCTGTCCATTCAGCCATCCTGACCTTCTCCCAATGCCGACTTTGTCACCTTGAAACACAACGGCTGCTACATGTCGTCATAAAAAATGAAATGTAACCATTTGTAATAAGCCGCTTGTCCGGATGCCCAATGGGCTTGTTTTTATTTTACAGGACAGTTAATGGAAAAAAAAATTGAGGGACCGGTTTTAAAGTTATTGGGTTATATTCATTTCAGCAAGCTTCAGAATATCTTTTGGGTGTTTTGCTGAATAAATCCAATCCCAATCAGGATTGGATTTATTCATTTCATTATAAGTGAGAAGGATTTCATCAGCCGGAGGCAAAAGTGTGCCCGAGGTTCCGATGTGTAAAGCAACACAAAAGTGTTAGTATTTTCCTTTAAACTAACAGATGGGATTATGGTGCATTAGATACTGAGGGACAAAAGAGTTTACATGAGGGCAGAGCAAGGGGGACAACCAGTTCTTCTTTTCTGCCAAAGGTTTCATGACATGTGTTATGACAGAGGGACCAGTGAGTTCTTAATGACTTTCCCAATCCTGTCACGGCACCTTTTTTTTTTTCTTTTCTTTTTTCTTGGAGCGATCGGTGCCGCAACGTGGACAACGTGATTAGCCAGCACACCACAGAGCAGCGTTTCATTACAGTGGAGAGAGATCTTTATTTGATCCTACTCCTTTAGTACATTTCCCTGTTAATACCCCTTCTGATGTCTGATTAAAACTCTCGCAGTAATGTGCCTACAACCCCCCCCCACACACACACACACACACACTCTCACATTCCTCCCCTCCATCAGGCACAAAAAGCCAATTTGAGAAAATTAAAAATCTTTTAAAAAGGATGTAGTTATCTCGCCCCTTTTCCGACGGACATTTTTATGTAACTCAATTGATGCATGACTGCCTCCATTAACTCCTGATCCCTAAGTTGGTATAAATACTCTTTTCAATTTAGATAGTGGCGAATGGTGAATGGGGGCGTTGCGTCAGCGCCGTGCATGTAGAGTGCTGACCCCCGCCAGACTTTCCTTGACGAATCATTCATTCTTTTATGATTGAGACGATATTCAACCACTGCCGCGGCACTGCCAAGCACATCCGAAGACCCGGCCGTCCACGCCGACGGGCCGGTACACATCTCTCGGTCTGTTGTGGTGACTAGAGCCAAGCATTGCAAATGTAAATCTTTTGCAACACAACCCCTGTGCCACCCTCAGATTTTTTTGTCAAAAAAACCCAATCAATCTGCCTGCTCGAGGCGGACTCTGGTTATTTATCTGTCCTCCGTCATCCGCTCCTTCCCTTACTCACCAAGGTCTCACGCGCAGTGTCCGAGCTACCTTGTATTTGTGCACCTCACACACCCATTCGTCTGAGGCTCATGGCCTGTGAGTGTGTGCGAGGAAGAGAGAGAGAGAGAAGTGGAGGGATAGTGACACTCTAATGGGGTTTATCAAAGTCAACCTGAATACTCTAACCGTCTGGGCCTGGACATCAAAGCCTACTCCCCACTCCACGGCCAACTACTCTGGACATCCGTCAAGCACCCATGCAGGGCGGGAGCCTAAATCGACTGAAATTTGATGAAGGAAATATTTGCATTGTGAAGAGAGAGACATTGTGATGAAAGTCTGATCCCGGCGCGTCAGCGTGGCTAAGCCAACCTGACACCTTTAAGGGAGTTCACTAGTGAAGGAGTCACAGGAAGCTCCTTTCTATCTGGAACTGTGCGGAAAAAGAAAGAAAAACGAAGAAGCAGCAGTCACCCTCATTGGTGGATTGTGCCAGAATGCTGCGAGGTCTGCTCCCGACATACTTTATGACATGCTATCGATTCAAGAGAAGATGAAAGGGAAATGCTGTGTGATTTGATTTCTCATTCAGGGGTCTTAATTCCCCCTGATACGCGTTGAGAAACAGACTGTCTTTTTGATTGCAGCAGATCTGACCAACAGGGTTATTCTCTCTGGGAGATCAGTGTTTCTTCCATTTTTATGAGACTTCAAAGGTAACATGCAGAGAGAAATCCAATGTATATACAGTATATATATATATATATTCATATTTCTGATCGCTGTGGACACACTTTAATCCATCATGAGCCGGCGTGTTTGTTGGATGTTAAGAGTTTCTATATTTTCCTGGCAGGGATAAATAATAGCTCTTTTTTTAAATAATAATTTTTAAAAAGCATTGCCGCTAAGCACAGTAAACCATGCAGGAGATGGTAATTCATTATGTGAATTGCACTCTGCATCCTCCACACGCCATAGAAAAAAAGAAATATTTGCATAAAGCTGATCATGCTTCACTTTGAACTCCATGGTGACGGATCATCTACATAGCAGCCATATTTTGCCACTATAAAATGGAGCTTTCCAGTGAGGGTTGAGCACTAAATAATAATGTTATTTCGGTATCATGCCACTGAATTCGTATGTCACTCTTTACTGCTTGCATTCAGCTGCATTGGAGCGGTGTTAAAATCAAACGTTTCCCCGTTCAAAATTCAGCCTCAATGATTGTATGAAAAAAATTATGGATGGTCTACTGTTCGTGTCAGAGAGCCACATCTGATGTAGCAAAATCCAGGTTCAGCCCTAGTGTCAAGTATCAAGATTGATTTTTATAAAATTCCAAAAACGATATCAGTATATGCAACAAAAACCCAGTATCAGTCTGTCTTCACCATAGTGGTGGACTGACGGACTACATCACCATCCCATGAGCCACATGATGCTATAGCATAGCTTCAATGACAATTCAATTCACATACCATATCTGTTGGGTTTTTTTTTGTCTGCCACATAGATGCAGTGTAAGCAAAACCGCAACAGCCAATGCACCAGAAACACACACACAGACACACGCACATACCTTAACTGTGTAGTTATTGATTGTTCCTCTCTATTTTGCTGAGACAGATGCTGTTTCTTCTTGGATGGTGCTACACCACTTGGCTGGTGGCCTATCCCTCTTTCCCCTTTGCCTCGCTCCCCTTCTTGCTAGATAGCTATCCTTCACCCGCCCCCCCCCACACACACACACACACACATACACGCACACACACACACACACACACACACACACACACACACACTACACTCACGTCATCACATCACTCTCCTCTGAGTTTAGACGACTTGCTGTACTTCACGTTTCTTACCATTCTCGTCTCCTTCTGTCAGGCTCAGTTTTACACATCCCCCATCACTTGCCTCTCCCTTTTTACAACACTGTTTGGTAGCATGTACTCTTTCGTTCTCCTCTTTCCTTCCTTGTTTATCCTGCTCCAAACCCTCCCTGTGTCTCTTTCTGGCTTTTTGCGGTTTTTGTGTTCATGTACTCATGGCATTTTTAGAAGACGTTGTCTAACCTGCCTCCAGCTCTCTGGCTTCTCTCAAACTGGATTGATACAGTTTGTCACACTAGATGATTTACGGATCTGTTTTGTCTTCCTTTTTAATGCTTCATTGCTGAACTTCATTACAGTTTTAGCACATGAAAAACAAAATCATAACTCTTATGCACTAATCATTACCTAAATTAGGGCTTCGACTAACTACCATTTCCGTTATCGATGATTCTGTTGTCCTCTCTAAGTACCCAAACTATGATGAGACATTTTCAAATTGCTTGTTTTGTCTGACCCACTGTCCAAAATCCAAATGCATTCAATTTAAAACACAAAGAACAAAGAACAGTAGCATATCTTCACTTTTGGAACATTTTAGCCACAGAATATTTGGCATTTTCCCTAATGTAGTCCACTCAAAATTGTTGCTATTTATTTAATGAACAAATTAATAATCGTCTGCACTTGTACTCTTTACTCACCATTATCATACTTCTGATGAATTAGATATTATATTGGTTTCACTGTGGAATCACATTCTTTGTTAATCAAACTAATAATTTGCATTATTTGGTATGATACATAAACTTGACTATGAACAGTTTTCATTCGGAGAAAATTGCTGACTTAAGTAAGTGAACCCTTTGGAATTATCTGCATTTATGTATAATTTTGTCTTGAATGCCGTCAGATCCTCCTCTAAGTTACAAGTAAGAACAGCCACAATCTATTTTCAGCTAATAACAAGAATGCATTGTATTGTTCTTTGAGTTTATTGCTGCCCTAAGGAGAATTTGACCAATTATTAAATCCAAGAGTTACTCACTTTTGTCACCAGCACTCAGGATGTTTTAATGGGTTGGTTCTGTAAAGACACAAAATATGACATACTTAAATATTATATAAGTGTTGGTGTGCAATTAGCATACAGGCATTGTGTTTGTCTGTACTTGTGACTTTAATGAAGATCAGGTCATTCCAGAGGGTTAACATATGCTTCTTTTACTCCCACCACAATTAATCCACAGTTGCCATGAGAATATCTATACATACTATACGGTATGATAAAGTTGTTCATCTGAAAGATATTCCACCAGGAAGTGAATGGCTGGTTGCAGTAGGAGGAGCACATACAGTCTGCGAAGCTTTCACTGGGTTCAGAAAAGGCTTACAGAGCACTGCTGTGTCTTTGACATTTTTACTTGTTACAGTCAACTCAACCGGCCCCATGACTTATGGCAGGTATATAGAATGTGTGGTATACTTCAGCACAAGAAGTGCTTGGTTTACAGTAGTACTGGAGTGAAAACACCACCAGGTTTTTGGTTTTTTTACACTTCTTATTTTTGCTCTCTGTGAATTGACTCAAAGTAGTATTGAATTTGGCAATTTGACCGTTCTGTCCTTTACAGATTACAATTTGATGTGTTATTCCAAAGTCAATGATGTCTAAAACCTCTGGCCACTTCTGTAGTAGTAAATGATGTTTTAGGCATCCGCCCTGTCCCCAGAACGCTCTGCCTTGTTTTCTGACAAGTAAACTGTGACCTGTTGAGTAATTCGGTCGCGGGGAATCACAGTTGGAACAGCTTAACCAGAGCTAATCTCCTAATCTGGTACTATCTGCTGTGTCAAGCACAAGTGTGCTCATTCTCACTCATTCGCTGGCACCCATCAAAATTAAATATCAACTTTTTTTTAACTTGGCACCTGTAAAACAATGCAAATGAGGGGAAGGCTAATGAAGGATCATAGCGGGTGTCAGAGATATTCCGGTTTAAAGCCGAGGGGCCAAGGGAAAATTGGACGGATATTGCCGTGTTTATTTATTCATGGCCAAATCTGGCAGGAATGTAGCAAAAGCTATGTTGTGGTGCAGCTTCCCCGCTGCTAAGACCCCCATAGCTAGTCCTGAGAGCTAGTGCTTGGCTAGCTTCCTGTTGCCGTCTTATTGTACTGGTGGCAGGCGGGAGTCCCACTGCCAACTAGGCCTTATCTTTACATAATGCTGTAAGTGTTATTTGGGAAGAAATTTTTCCCCCTGCTGATAAATGACGTTGGAGATCACTTTTAATCCCATTCAAACTCAAACTGTAAGCTAAAAGGTGACTAAAAAACTCAGTTTCTGCTTCAATATGAATAAAATCAAATTTTCTTTACAAATGATATACTCACATGTAATTCAACGAGGTCAACATCTTAACTCATGAATAACAGTGAGCCGTATGTTCATTCATATATACATATCATAGTTTCTTCAACACTTAAAAAAAACCTCAGATTACTATTAAAGTAAGAGCAGCTAAATGTTTTTGCTGTAGCATTAATTGGGGGATACCGAAGTTTAACCATTCAGTAGCACTCATATGCAGATAATAGGAACATGTCAGCGTCCTTTTTCCCTGCTGCCTAGATCTAGATTTAATCAAATTAGATGCAATTCACAGCCACGTCCATCATCACAGATGTTTTCACATGTTGCATTGTAAATTGTGATAGCACCATTATAATAACATACTTACTGGAGGTCCCTGACTTGGGCGATCCATGTTGGAGGGCGATCTGCTGAGGCTGGATTGCCAGTAAAGGCCCATGAGGGATGCTGTAAAAAGTCCTGGCAATCTATTGGTTTGAGGAAAGCAGATATGTGAGCAGAAGTTTCACGAGCAGCAGTCTGAGCGTGAGGAGAAGGTCTCAAACCGAAGCACAGGACGTGTGTGCTGCAGCAGCAGTAGCAGTATATCTGAGTGCAGACAAACAGTTTTGAGCCGGGGCAGAGCATATTGGTGCTCGAGCAGAGGCTATTTGAGAGAGAGAGAGAGAGGGCAGGGTTTTGAGGGAAAGCTTTTCAAAGAATGAAGAGATAATGCTCTCAAAATGAAAGAAGGCCCTCGAATAAAGATTGGAAAGAGGCCCTATATGCTTTCACATACGCCCTCGTAAAGCTCACGATGTAAACTCATAAACTAAGACTAATGTAAAGTCGTTGGCCCGCACTCGCACTCGTCTCCCTGATGAAAGTTTTATGAAATCAAAGAGCACTCACGTCGTTGTCACATTTGCTTGACTTTGTTGGACTTTATTGGTCTGTGAGGCTCATTTGGATCATTGCTATTAGCTCTGTGCATCCCGACACTGGTCATGGTACTTCAGGCACGTACACTTGACATACAGTACCTCACTGAGATATGAAGATATCTCGACCTGAAGGTAACGCAGAAGAGTCTAAGTGGTTTTTGAGGTCATTTGGAAAACTTTTTGTCTATGCAATCCCAGCTTTGAATCAGCTTTACTGGCTGTCATGTTATTCATACAGCTGACGGTGTATAGCATGTGACTTGCATATAAAGACTGTCTACCTGTTAGCTCAGACTACTGTAAAAGGTGTTGCCTAGTTAAGTTGCATGATATTTTTTTACACATACACAAGGGGCTAAAGGAAAAACAAAGTGCCTGGACGTAAAATTTAAAGGTGCGGTATATAATTTCCAGGTTTGAGTTATTCTCAAATGTATTGTTTCTCTGTTTTTTGTATGATTACAATTTTATGATTGTAAACAAATGCCTGCATTTCAGACATTTGCCATAATGAAATGATTTTAGCTTACTGTTTATATAACATTAAATTAATCTTTTGGATTTATTTATTTTTGCTGTGTAAGTGAGCGATTCACATCCAGCCATTGTTTAGCAGACCAAAAGCTGGTGGCAGTAAGACGGCATCAAATAAAGTAATGTGCTCACAAAGGCAGTAAACAATAGGAGAGATTGTAAGCAAATATGAATGTAAACTTTGCAAAATGTTAATATATTAAAAAAATAATCAACACATTGCACAGGTTTGTCAGAGCTCAAGGATACAGCCAATTAGTTTTGATGAGTAGCTCTTAGTGTACAAAGAGTGTTTGATTAAGGTAGTTTAAGTCATACTTCTGGTGTTGCAGTTCGATTTTATTGCTTTAAAAAGCATTAGTCCTCTGTTCAATGATGGAGAGAAGTTTCACTTTGGAAACAAAATGTTGAAAGATAATGATAATTATGTATAAAGGGGAAAGGTGACCTAATTTGAATGGAATAAGTAAATCTACTTTTGAAGCACTTCACTTCATACAGTTTGTAGTTATAGATATAGATTTAGAGCATAAATGTGGTTTATACAGTTTGATATGAGTGACATTGAGCTACGTCATTCAAACAACAGTCGTTGATATCATCATATGTTTTGAAAGGAAGGTACATTGTTGAAACCAATTGTTTTGTGATTATTTACAGTAAATATGTAGCATATAACATCCCATTGTGTAAGTGCGATAGTGAACAGCCTCTGCAACCGTGCACATCACACTGACACTGCTGCCCGTCATGTTGGGCGCCCTGACACAGTTGTCACGTTCCTAACAGCACGACGCCCGACACCCCTGATGCGCGGTGATACTAGGAATGTGTGGGACACGTCGAAATGATGCAGACCTCAGGGTCTGAGTGTGGCGTCTCAGTTTCTGGGCTGCCAACACTCTCACGAGTCCAGGACCTCAGCCCTTCACAGTGACAGTGGAGCGCAGGGACCACAGCCCCAGAAACCTGTGCAGAAACTGCTCATGTCAAACACATTGAACTCCAGCATGTGCAGCACTGATTTGAAACAGAAACCGACACGATGCACACATTGGACACTCAAATTGACGGGTGAAAATGCTGACAGAATGCCGTACAGTGGTACCAATGACTGTCTGTTTGACACGTCCATCTCAAGACTGATGGGCAAAGCCAGAGAGATCGAAGACGAGACGGGAGGCTTTCCTCACCCCTCTCTGTTCTGCACCATGGGATAGAGGGCACAAATGGGGAGAGGTTGACCAAACAGGAGAGAGAGATGGGTGGCATTTTGACAGCTGCAATCTCTCTTGCCCCTCTTTCTCCCTCATACACACATGCACATACACATACTGTAAGTATGTACGGTGTACATAACCAGAATAGGGTCTTATTTCAATACAAATTTGTCAGAGGTCTGACTGTCAGAGGTCAGTTGTCTAGCACTTTCGCACCGACACTGCCACCATGACAAGTGAACTATAAAGTTAGGTTTTAAGATGTAAAGTGTGCCAGCAGCTCCCCGAAGAGCACTGTGAAAATATTTTTTTGCAAGATAATATTCAAAGTGCATCGCAGGAGCAGACAGAGGGCAAAGCTATCAAAACTAAAAGTACACAGGGGTAATGTGGCAATATATTGTTTTCATTGTTCCTCTAGATTAGAATCAAGCAAACCTTTACTTTACTGGCAGTCTGTGTTGTTTTCTGTTTTTTTTTTTGTTTTTTTTATTGCTGATAAAGGTTTGAAATCCAAAGCATCAAAAACTAATAGAAAAGAGACGTTTCATATAATTATATATTTTCCTATTATAAAAGGCCTCATCTGTGTAGACTACAGTTACATTTAAAAACAATATATACAATGTTAATATATCTGATAAGATGGCTGAATTGATATCCATATCCAAGCATTTCTTTCCCTTTCATCCGCACGAGAAGCGGATATTTCATCGTGGTGCCGATGGGTCGAGTGCAGCGGCTTACAATAGAGACGGAGTCCGGGTCTTTTTTCACGGCAGACAGTTTGACATGTCGCAGTCGCCAGGCACAGATGTAAAAAAGGAAATTGATCACTGGGACTCATGAACAGAACAGGCGTCATTATTATTATGTTATTAGTCACACTTGAGTTGTTCCTAATATCACATGGCAAAATGTCTGCTGTGAAAAATGCTTACTGAAGAAGGGGTGGATGACAAAAAAAAGAAGTGGATATGAATTAGGTTCAAAAGAAGCAGCCCTACAATTCAGCCGTTAGACCCCCCCCCCCGATTCTCAAGCCCCCATAAGTCCTCTGAGTGATCCAGACTCTGCGTTGCTATGTTCCGGGGACATCCTGGGCACTAGGGACACATATAGATCAGTCCTCAAGGGCAGTCTCACACTGAGCCCTTGCTACTGACTGATTATACATGCAGTCCGACTGTTCTGCCGCCGCTTTCCACTGAGGATAAAAGGAGACAATATTCAATGACACTAGATTGTTGGCTCCCTATAAGTCACAGTCAAGTCTACAGTACATATTTCACAGAGTGCTGCCGCCGGTGTGTCCTTCCTTCACGATGCGCCCATCCTTACAAGGCTTTTTTTTTTATTGAGGTTATCAAGTTTTCCTCCTGCCTGGAAACTCCTAGTAATTGTTCAGCGTTGCAAGCACAGCTGATGTTTATGTCTTTGGTTTGCAGGAATTTAAACAAAATATTTGGACAGATTAAGGATTGGACTTGATGATTACAGTAGATGTTAAGTTAAGTTAATATTTTCATCGTAGCTGTTGCCAAATTTTAACCCTACAAGTCAGAAATTGACCAAAGTTGATAGGGTTCATCCCCTGGTGCACCATGAATATCTGCATCGAATGTATTGGCAAGCCAGCAAACAGCAGTTGTGTGCACTGAGCCACCAACAGACCAAGACTGCCATCCCTAAAATTGTTTCTTTCTAACAATAACACGGGACAATTGCTTAATAGCAAGTGACATCTGCTGCTGTGGTATCGTTATTTTTTTAATTTTATGAATTAAGGCTTAATCAAGTGCCCTGAAAAAACATCTCTTATGATTTGGAGCTATATTATTGACATTGGCTTGACTTACTCATCCCATTTAGGGTTATATTCTTTTGTACTTTTTCCACCCACACATGTAGGTCAGAGGTGCAGGCTCTCAAAAAAAAAGAGCATCTGAAAGAATCGATGCCTCGATTCTTGCGGACATAAGACCTTGAACTCCTGCACATTACCCGATACCTATTCATTTTACCGTATAAACGTGATGCACGATGCTTGCAATCTCTTCCTGCTTGAGACGGTAAAAGGAGAAGCCGTTTCATAATCTGATGGAGCCGCTTTGGTTTTTTGTGTGCTCAGACTGTGAGGCCGACAACACTAAACACTGTCTGCATGTTATTGTCCATCACGACTCTGGCGGCAGTTCGGTCTTATTAGAATAAATTTCCGTGGCTGACCGAAATGATGAGTCCCCTCAACAAAGATGTGTCCCTATGACATATGGCTTTTATGTCAGAGCAGTCATAAACGCAATCAACAGCGCACAGTGCGACAAAATGGAACATCTGGCCACTCAAAGCCGGGCGTGCGTGCAAATCTTGAATGTACACATTCAGCCATGTAATTGGATGTGGGTACTAATGTATGCACATGCACACATATAGGCATATATAGATTAATACATGGTCCTTCTTGCACTCTCCACGCAGGATGTTACTTAAGAGTTAGACGGACTACAACCTTATATCTCCGCCAACTCTCAATTGAATCTGTCCGTGCTGACCGTGATCAGTCATATGCCGGGATGAGGGGGAAATGAAATCTGATGCCTGACCCCCGGGCGTCCCTCCCCCTCACAGCATGCCGATGGTGAGACTGGTGTGCGGGGGGCAACGACGGACTCGCGGTTTGTCCGTGGCTTTCAGTTGATAGCTCAACAATGAGCATGGTGATATTTGTTGCATTGCCAACAAGCGCTTACTCATTTGCCAATGCAGTGAGTGGACACATATTTATGTGTAAACCTATTTGCGTGGATGTGAGAAAGTGAGTGGATTTACTATCCACTTTTAGTTGGAGAGAATAAATTGAATAAAGTGTTTTTTGTTTTTTTTACTGTGAGGCAGTTGATTAAAAGGAACAGTTCCACATTGCGTTCTTGCTTAGAGTTTGATGAGTAAATCGATACCACTCTCATGTCTATACGGTGAATATGAGTGTTCCTTTTGACAGGACCGCGTGACAATTTTTAGACTTTGTATTAAGCCAGGCTAACTGGCTGCAGGCAGTTGTTAATGTTTACTGGCCACACAGTTTATGAGAACGGTATTGACGTTTTCATCTAACTCCTGGTAAAAATTGACACACCGACAGTTCCCCAAATGTCAAGCCTTTAACTACACCTGCTACCCTTCCCTTCTAACATCTTGTAATCTTTATAAGTTCTCTAGCACACAAAGCTATAAAACAAATTAAATACTCGTTCACGCCTTGCATAAACCCCCCACACATTTGTAGTTGTCAAGGCGGAGAATCTATATGCACGTGGGAGCGCACCGACTTCCGCCAGCATCAATAAGTGAGACTGCAGTCTCAGTTGATGAAAGCAGAGCAGCCATGACTGTAAAAGTACAGATGTGCTGAGCTTTTAGATCCGTATCATTATGATGAAATAATTGACAGATACTCAAACATTCCGACCTTCTCTGGTCCAGTGTGTCCAGCTAGATCCTGCTTTAGCCAGCTGTTTCCTCCTTGCAGATTTTCCTTTTTCCTTGAGAAATCTGCAGGGGTTCCTTAAGGTCCCTGAGGAGGAGGCAACAGTGGACATTCGGATTAGATTAGATTAGATTAGATTCAACGTTATCGTCATTGCTCAATACTGAGACATCTAACCAGAAGTGCACAAAAAGGCAGTAAAGTGCAGATTAAGATGTATAGTAAAAAAGAATATAAATAGGATATGTGCAGTATGAAAAGTATTGGCAGTTGACATTGTGTTGGCAATACGAATACACTAAGGAAGTTAACTAAAGCATGGTATAACGGGTATACGCTACTCACAGATATGTAAAGGATAGACAGTGGTAGTGATGTGAATATAGTATAGGTTAGTACATACAAGTGAATTCATGATATGATCCTTGAATGCTTGTGTGCTTTCTATTTGGGCTATAGGATGTTTAAAGCAAACTGAAACTGACACAAGAAAACGTTCCTTGCCTTTTATTGTGCTCAAAACTTTCCGTTCGTCAACCTGTCGCCACCGTCATTGCCCTTACGGAGGGACAAAATGCAAATAGCCGGGGAGTTCAAGTTAATGAAATTCTTAAGGGTGTGATTTTCTAAAGCAAGTCTCATTTCGGGTCGCTGTTCGGGCATTTGGGCTGTTTAATTGTTCCCCAATCGCTGGCAAAATGCACTCCAACGCTGCAGTCACCCTCCATTACCTTCTAGTCTTCTCTAGGAGTTGTTTGGAATGGTAAAGCCTGAGCTTGCAAGTGTAAAGGCCATCTTCAGTGTGCAGATGCAGATTTAATTTCCATAAGTATGTGACTACAGTACTACCCTCCCCTCCTCCAGCAGCCCCACCCCCTCCACTGTCGCTGCCTCTGTTGATTGCATTTACTTATTTGGATGTAATGGCCATGGCTTGGAAATATGTCATGCTGCAAGGAAAGCCCTCAGCCTGGATATTTGCCGTCATTACGTTTAGCCACACCAGCTGATTACTTACATGGCAATTTCATCCGATTTAATACCCAATGTGACATTTTGGGAGAATTGACACAGTCTTTAATGTACACAGTAAATTCTCTCTCTCTTTTTTTCTAAATAACATCCAGTGAAATTAGCGTTCCGGTGAATATGGAGCCGGATTTGGTAGCTCGTTGCCAGTCACTCCATCGGGTATAGTCTCTCCAAGAACAATTTGCAGACTTATGTTTATATTTTCCGCTTGTTATGGCCTTAATGCATCAGTTGGCTAAATTTAGCAGGCTCAAGTATTTTGGAAATAGACTGAGTAGAACAAGTCTGGGAGGGTAGGAGCAAGATGGAGAGCGACACCAGCGACGCCGGATGGTTTCGTCCTCGGACCAATTTGTATGGTATGTTACTGTTTTTAAGAGCTTGTGATTTTGTCGGGAGGAAATTAATCCAACTCAATCCAATTCAAACTGATCAAACCTGCATTTACTATTGATGAAGCAATGATTATCTAAAAATATTACATAAAAGAGCAGATTAATTCAGCTCAGTTTGATCAGGGTTGAACACTGGAATGAATTAGCAACAGGAACAAACTCAGTCCACATGCAGTTAGCATGGATTACAGTATCCTCTGGGCTCGGTGGAGAGAGAGAGAGAGACGGAATCTGACCGAACACAGCTAGCCCAAAACACTGAATATTTCCATTCGGATTCAGCCAATTTAACACCTGGTGTATCCCAACAGACAGGGGTCAAAATAAAGAAGACAGAAGATCGAAGCTTGCGGGTCTGTGCTTGTCAGCGTCTATCAGCTTCACTTAATCGAAACAGGTTATAGGGAGAGATGGCACTGATACCATACCATATAGGACTTTATAACTCTGTGGCTACTATATTGTTTCAGAAAGGTACAGTGATTTGCTACAAAAAAGGATGTTAGTCCAAATGTAATATGGCGTCATACAGTATGAAATAATTTGTGTTTGAGTACTGCTTGAAAATGGTTGAAATAGATGCAGTTAGAGGCCGGGGTATCATTTAGACCTGATTATACAGAAGGTAAAGCTCCAAAAAACACTGAATCCTACAGTTCCCATGATGCAACTTCAGAGCATATTTTCCAGACACCTTCCCTGTCTGGTCCATTTCTATCATCTTTCTAACCCTAACTCGTAAGCTTGTGAGGAGGCTTTCCTGTGAAATTGAGTAGACTCCAAATAAAAAAGGAGATAACCTGGGTTACATTTTCTTGAATCAAAACTCCTTTTGGACACACCTAAGACATTACATAACTGTTTTCACCCGCTGACTAGTACCCCTCGTGAATAGTGAACTGACTTTGAAGTGTACATTCAGTGGCGCGCCCCTTTAAATTTTACATCTGATTGTAAATTTTAGTAGCATGCGTGGTCAAATGAACTCTTGCTACTGCGCTCAATGATTAGTTATAAAACTCTATTTATGCACCTTTGTGTAAAGGATGTATGGTAATGGTGTCGTTAAAGTCATAAAATCGGATTTTAGAAGTGACTCTTCAGTGCCACTGTCTAATGAAATCACATCATGTCATTTTTTGGACTGTACAAAAATTGATTCTGGATAACATTTGCCGTTTTCTCTCGTGTTCAATGTTGAATATCGCTTTTTAGATCACTCCTCGAACAAAATGTGTCATTCTTTAAATGCACCCAACGAGTAAACTGCAGTTCATGCTGCCGTCTTAGTTTCCAGTAAAGGATGTTAGAAATAGATGTGTAGCAGTACATGTGGTGATGGGATTATTTTCTTAAAGGAACAGGAATATCAGTAATGAATCCAGCGCAGTTTACAGCTACAAATCTATAATGGTTCTTCTCAACAATTTGTCAATCGCCTCAGTGCCGAAAAAGTGTAATAAAACTGTGGAGCTCAGATGCCAAAAAATCTCAGATTATCTGAATCTTTCTCTCTGTCTCTTAATCTCACCCTCATAATCTCTCTCTGCCTGCCAGTCTTTCTGTGTCGCTCTCCACAATTTCACTTTGAAATCACGTTATGTCTAATCTTTAACCGTAAAAACTCAACACCAAAGTTGTTACTGAGCTAAAACGGCAACCTGTTTGTTAGCTTTAAGTGCGTTTGGCTGCGGTTTATAACCGCACTGGGTCAAATCATAAAAAAAATTGTAGCCTACTGCTGCCTCAGAGAAGTCTGCGAGCCATTGATTCCCCGCCGGCCCCCTCTGCGACAGATGCAGAGCGGCAGTCAAAATTGAAAGAGGAGTCTGCTACACCTCATAATTCTATGACAGGGAAATGAAACACTATCTCAAAAAAGCAATCAGACTCTCAAGTTTCTTTGGGAGGAGGGAGGGGGGCATTGTTTGCAAATCAGCAGAATTTTCTTCGCTTTGTCCCTTTCTCTCTCTCTCCCCCCCCCTCTCAGTAATGAGTGTCAGAGTGGGACGTTGTGTTGATTTATTGCATGGCTGCCCAAATGGAACCTGGATGGAACGTGTCTGTCACCGGGGCGTCACTTAGAAAGAAACACCTGCGACGCCTGCGGGGACAACTAACTGCTCCATCAGGAGTTGGATCCCGCTTGAACCCATCACCGCGTCTTACACTCACACGCACAACGACACTGTGTGTGTGTCTGTGTGTGCGCGCGCACAAATACGCAGTTGAAGGCAACGCGCACTTCGTAGTGGCCGAGTTCCCGGGTCATCCACACGTAGTTGCTGGTGTTTCGAAGTATCCAACCATGTATTACTTTGTTTGAATGCCAGTCATGGAGTATACTCAAGTGCAGTGGGAACTTACTTTATTAGTATTATTAATTCTAGTACAATGCACTTTCACTACACTGTAATTGAGAGGGAAATAATGATTATTACTGTATTACTTACTCACTATATATATCCGTCAACTACATTGAATTGTATTGGGCATGTTGTGCGTGACTTAGTAACGTGTTGCAGTGATGTTTGTGTACAGCAAGGAGTAGTGCAAAGTATTACAATTAGTACTCTAGTAATTACATTACTAAATTTGGCTAACCGTTAATAATCCCAGTGATGCTCTGTTACCTTGACATGTGGAAGTTGGCTTTATTTGTGTAGAGTTGGAGGATGTGAAATCCTCAGGGGTCGGAACATGTGGAGAGCTGCGTTGTCGCCAAGTCTAAGGCTACATCCATACCAGGCTACCTCCTCGACTTGTCTTTCTGCAAACCTTCTGAAACCTGAAAATTCGAACATATTTGGCGTCACGAACAAGATGAAACCCCTGAGAACGTGTATCACGTGAAGATTATCATTAATGTGCCCTGGGCATGTGTGTAAACAGGAAGCAGTTGCTTTCTGCTTGATTACAGAACTTCTATGAATGCGAAACAACAATAATGAGAAGAAAGACAAGGGATTTCTTTTTTTCCACTGACGACGGGGAGGAGATGTCAGTGACAGTAAGTGTTTAGAACGTCTGCCTGCTTGTTAGACCTCAAAGTCTTGTTTTATGTGTCAGGTGTCAAACTCAAAAGGTGTGTGGGTGTGTAGGATTCGTTTAAAGTCACCTTTTGACAGCCCTGAACCGCACATACATACACACATGCACATATACAGTACGCACATGATTGGAGACATTGTTCACCGGCAAGGTTGCTGTAGTAGAGTTGTTTCAGTGTCAGCTTTGTGCCCTTGTCTTTGTTTCCCCCAGGGGCATTCTGGGAGGAAGGAGGGAGGAGAGAAGGAGGAGGGCAGTTAACAGCTTGATCAATGGAAGAGATGGAAGCACATTCGCGCGCACACACACACACACACAGAGAGCTCTGGGTGCGCACAGACACAAAGCCATAAACAGATTTCTCAAATCCATCACTGAATAAATGTGCAAAATGAAGTGGAACTCCATCCAAGTGACCACATTTTCCCGCCGTCCTCCCAAAGGAGAAATCTTCATGGTCACTTTCATTCAACTTGGCACATGCAGCGCAGCGTACGGCAAACTGCAGCGCAAACCAAGCTCCCGTGTTATCTGAACAGGGGCGCACTGCAGAGGGTTCCGTGGACGGATGGTGATGAATGGACAAATGAGCAGATGAATTAACAAAGAAAGAGGTTTTCTCTCTTCCAACAGCAATATGCTAAATGGGCTGGAAACAGGGGTGGAATATTAATCGATTTAATAGAAATGAATCAGGACAGTAAATGAAACCACACACATAACTTAATATCAACACATCACATACGTTTTCATCAAACAATATATTTGACACTGATTACACTAGATATGAGCAGTAATTGCCAACAAGGGTACTCGTACCCCAGAGGAGACACAGCAGTTGTAGAATAGCTCAGCAAAATACAGTATATATCCACATACTGAGCCATAATGGCTGAGCAATAGAAAGTGTGTCAGTTGCAGTTGAAATAGCTAAAAGCACACAAGGACCAGTTGAAATAGTTGGCCGTAGAAAGTCTATCCGGATTAGATGGCAGCAGGATAGCTGCAAACATGACTGAGCCGACCCAAACACTGACATTTCAACTGAAAAATGTAACCGTGAATATTCACTGTTGTACAATAAATACTGCTGGAAAAGATCCAGTTTGAAACCAATTCAAAATAAGCACATTTAGAAACACAATGGGCGGTGGCCGCGGCGATACATCGGGCAAACAACTGGCTGCGAACCGCTGACATAGAGATTCAAAGTGAACCACACGACCCTGAGAGTCAGGCCTTCTCCCCCGCAGAGGTGTCCTTGAGCGGGACGCCGTGCCCCTATCCGCTTCAGGGGCTCTTCTATAACTTTCTTCCCCTTATGGAGATCAATAACGTATGGCATGAATCATCAGTTCACGCGCAAGGGCAGAGATCACAACAGTTTTTTTGTAATTGTATATGGCTCTGAAATGCTGTGACACTCCGTCCCCCGAGTGCTGACAGCTGAATATTTCTGGACACTAAAAACCTCCTCTGGAACATACCGGGGTTAAGTGTTTTGCTCAAGGGCACTTGAATCAATGACGGCAGACGTAAAGGTGAGGATTATTTATTCGATCATTTTTTTTGTAATTCCCCCAGCGATGATTACCCAGTCAAAAGCTCACCTCGCCGCATCTCAGACAATACTTGAGAATTCAGCGTGAACAGTTCTGTGGCTTGTGAGTTTAAGTAGAGGTTCAAGGGCGGGTTTTGTCTGTCGGAATGTGTTAAGCCTGCCTGGATAAATAAAGGCTAAAAATTCCCGTCACTTTTTTTTGCACCATGAGCAGAAGGCACGCTCTATTTTTCTGTTTTGTTTTTTATCCGCGCTCTCTTTCCCTCTGCAGACTAGTTCAGTGCAGTTGTTAGCGCCGGGCCCGTTGGTGCGTCGCTGCCGTTGTTCCCGGCGCGGCATCGGGGGCCGCACGTCGCCGCTAATCGCTGTTCGGGGCACGGACCCAGCTCACTGGCCGTGACACCCAGTGTGCGGTGAATCCTATCAGTCCTCGGCAGATTCCCGTGGCCTCCTCTTTTCACAGCCACTGCTCTGTGCAGCTGGCTTGCTCTCATCCGCGGGGTCAACAAAAGCACTGCCTGCGTGGGCATTCGCTACAGTATATAGTTAATCTGTTACAGCACCGTTTGATCAAAGCGGATTTTCACAGCGGCCCCTTTATTTTCTCAGGCGATGTTTTTCGAATAGTCCACTGCGTAATTTGTATGTTTGTTTTGGGAGGAAGGCGCAGACAAACAGTCAATTCGGGGAGCTGTGTGGGGGTATGGCATCGCCGATCACCCCTGACAAGCGGGAAGCGGGTGGAAGTAATCAAAATGGGGGAAATAAAATCTACCCCTTCACCTCTTCCTCCGTCTATGTCCCTCAAAACCCCTTCCACAGCTGCGCCCGGTGTGATTAATGGCAGCCATTCATTAAGTTCATCAGCCGCTTTAGCGGAGATTATTAATCAGACGCTTGTTTAAATGTCACCGCTGAGCAGCCGAGAGGAAAACGAGGCCACCGGTAAATTGAGTTTTTTGTCTCTGCTGGTGGTGCTCAGGTGTGCGTGTGTGCACGCCCTGTGTAATTTGGTTCCTGGAGTGTTGCCACACACACACACACACACACACACACACACACACACACTGATAACCGTGAGCCATATTTATATGCCGTTGCACATTCTTTGGCTCTCAGCGGCTAGTGCTGAAGTGCGCGCGTTTCATTAATGAAACACGTGCCGTGCCTGTATTTTCGAAGAGCCACAACATACTCCGGCTCTGTTCCGACCTGATATCAACATCCGTGGTCTCGGGTGATCCAATCACGAGTGGACAGCTCTAAGTGCCTCAGCTCACACCTGGCATTAGAATGCGTGCCCACATACGTCTCGAGTGACCACACTGTCGCCTGATCTCACTTCCTCGCTCTATATGCAAATAAACATCTACGTCCTTTCTCCCTGCAAAGACCAAGTTCTGTGGTTTGTAACTAGTCCTATGACTTTGACAGACTATTCTGTTTTAAGTGTGTGTGCCTGCGTGCGTGTGAGAGAGCGGGGCCGAGAGAGGCTGAGCGAATCAATGTGCTGTGAGCAGCTCTATAAGGAAATAAGATTTTATTTGGGATGTTCATTTTTTATATTTTTTACTCTCACCAAAGGCCGACGGTCATTAAAACGACCATTAACCGTTAATCGAGGATGTTAAAAAATCGACAGTTTAAAATGGTCAAGTGTCTGTGACACAAAAATACACCAGATCAACCTTTTTTTTAACAAGGTTTAATTTTTACGTATGCAAATATACACTGCTGCAAAAGGCATTATATTAAATAGCGTAAGTAAACAGCAAACAATAGCCAAACTTTCTAATTCGTACAAAATATTACTCAAACGCCAAGAGCGCAGCAACGAAGACCTCTATACGCGTGTGTGTGTGTGTGTGTGTGTGTGTGCGTGTGCGTGTGCGTGTGTGTGTGTTTGTGCGTGCGTGCGTGCGTGCGTGCGTGCGTGCGTACGTACGTGCATGCGCGCGGTTAAACGCGGCTAATCAGGACCTATTCATCATTTCAGATTCAGATTTTCTTTTTCCTTTTATTTACTTGAACAAATTCTTAATGATTATCCGTGTGTGCCTGCCAAACCGAATTACCACATGTTACTGAAGCAATGTGCTGAGCAAATTTGAGCTGGCATTTGCAAGCTGCTTGTGTTTGCTTCTAGGGGCATTTGCACATAATTTTTCTAAAATTCTATTCTCTCATGGCAAATCTCTCTGATTTTTGCTCGCAGTGCTGTCATATTGAGGTAAACCTACTGTACACTGGTGTGAGTGTCATTTTTTTTTTTGCGCTTCAACTAGCTTAAATGTGTGTATGAACAGCACTGGTGGAGGGGGCAACTTTAAGTCGTTGTCCCGTGCTTCAAAGTGAGCATTTTCTATGTTGCAAAGGGTAAATACAGTAAGCCCCAGAAGATTACACTCTTAGTGGGGCTTTATGAAGAGACGAGTGGGTGTGGCCATGTGTGGATGTGCTCCGCTCGGGCGAAAGCTTTTCCACAATGCATTGGAGGAGGCAGTCGCCACGGAGACGCTGCAGTGCACAGTGATAACACAGGATACACACATATTTCACCCTAGCACATACAGTACAGTATATGCTGTGGTTAAAATGTGTGTTTACGGTGGTGTGTATCTATTATGATGTTTAGAGAGTGTCCTCCAGCAGCACATTACGACTTATGTGGTCATTTTAAAGGCCGCAGATCTCTAGCGGCCGCTATGTACATGGCCGCTAAAAGTCAGTGGTGGACCTGCTAAGTCGGTCAAGTTTGTGTATTTAAATGAATTTGCTTATGTCCGGTAAAGTAATCATGCTGGTTCTCTGCCGTGTCACCTTAACCATCACCTTTACCTTTACAAGCTCATTAACCATGCGTAGGTAAAGCAAATAAAGCCCGAGGATGCTCTGAGGCGGAAAAAAAGGTATTTGTGGCGTACCTCCTGTCACCGGTTGAAGCATCATTTTAGGAAACGGTTATTATGTTAGATTTTACCACATACAACATAGTTCGTCGTATGAGTTGGGGGACTTGTTGGATATTTATTATCCAGTGTTGTAAAGCACAGGGATGCTCTGGAGGAGTCTCTGAAATGTGACTCCGTGATCAAATATGACACAGTGTGACCAAACTGAGGGCATCCGGCTTAATAACAGGGTTAAATCACCTGTACACGTACTTTATGTAGTTCATCAATCATTTTATCAATCCATGTAATTGATTAAATCGATTAATCAAGGAGGGCAGAGGAGGGAGAAACGGTGATTGATGGTGGACAGGATGGAGGGTATGATTGAAATTCAGAAGCCCGAGTCTAAAAAGGTCAGGGGTCGCACGAGAAGCATTTATAGGCATAGCAGCCTCTTAGTGGGACCTTTGTTGCAATGTTAATAATAGCCTTTATCAAAAAGTGCGTGCGTGTGTGTGTGTGTGTGTGCGCCCTGCATAGATACATCCCTTCCTCTGAGGTTGCTTGGCTTTGCGATCGTGGCAGGTTAAGTAATGCCAAAGCCCAATAATAAATCTCTGGCGCGACCAGCACAGATGACCTGAAGGTCACTGTTTCATTAAGTGTCTTCCACTTTGATTTTCTCATCGCTCGTGCCTGTCTGCTTCCCTGCCTGTCGGCCTGCCCACTACACACATCTAAACATCCCGTGGAAGGCAACATTCATACACATGGTAACAGGAGGATGGAGGTCAAATGAATGCGGTCATACAGAAATACAGAAAGAGGCCGGACAGCAGCTTTGACTCACTTCACTAATAGAGCAGGGATTATGGTAAATACCGTTTTTGGTTTTTTTAAAAGTCACTTCCTGTGTCGGAATGTACAGCTCACCACAGAGAGGTCATGTCGATGGATCCGTGGAGAAAGAAGCATTGCCTTCCAAGACCAGAGGAGCCACTTTTTTTATTTATAAATGTCACGGTATTCCCAATTTCACTGTAAGAAGAGGTTCATCTCTTCTGAATCCCCACGAGAACACATGCTGAATTCAGGCCAGGAATCTCTCTCCTTTGATTATAGTTTTTATCCAGCGAATGTCATCATCAAACACACCGAATGCTCACGCTCCCCTCAACCACCATTTTTGCTCCTCTTTTATTTTTCCCGTTTTTTTAATTTGTTATCCTGATGTTCACCGGGCACGCCGCGTTGCCAGGTGCACGGCGTTCGCTCCCTGTGTCCTCCGTGCACACGGTGAAGCTTTGACTCGTGTCTAGACAGAAAAATTAGGGCATACACACAGACAGAAAAAAATAAACGGTGACATTTAGGCAAGGTGTTCACGCTGTGCAATCAGAGCTCATTTTCCACGCGGAGCTCAGTCAGTGGTAGCCGTGTCTCGATTTGGCAAGGGGACAATCAGATTAAATGCGAAAAACCCCTTTTTGTGTTGCCGTTTTCCGCTGGGTCTGTCTTCAGATGAATGCAGCCCGGAGCTCTCGGCCAGAGGCACATCTGTGAAAGCGCAAAGGCCCTGTCACTGTGTGCTGGAGCGGAAAGTGGGAGTTGGAAGTTTTTTCTTGTTCCAAAGACAACGACGCGTGTCATACCATGGCTATTTTCCCCCTCGTATCGTTTTGAAAAAAAGCCACAGCAACAATTTGCAATAGGTTCTTAATAGTCGTCCGTGTATGAGCGAAATGTGATTGCGGCAGCGTCGCGATTGCGCCGAAACGATGACGCGAAAGAACAGCGGAGGTGGTTCTAGTCATTTTCCGTCTCGTGTGAAGTCATGTTTGGAGCGATAGTCAATCTCTGGGGAGAAGAGACGAGACTGCGTTGATGCCGAGCGAGCAAGGGGAGGTAACGCACCTCAGCCAGGCCGCGCGCGTTGATGTAATTTATTGCAACATTATATAGAACAACAGTTTAAAAAAAACAAACCTTTTTCGCTTCAAGCTGACTTTCAAAACTTTACCAGGCGCCTCCCTTCTCTCATTCGCATCGACAAAATGCCCGGACTTAGCTCGGCTTTTGTTCAAGTAAATTTTTTGGGGTTCCCAGTGTGTTTGGTTAAGAATTAGATTCAAAGTCCCCAGCCATCTCCTGAAATGTTCTGAAAACCCCTTCCTTGAGGACATCCAGATTTTTTGCGCTTTCATTTATCTCTGCTAAGCTCGAGTTCTGTTTCGTTCCGACACCGCAAAATGGAACAGAGATAAGACTTTTATCTACTCAAGACTCTACTGGGCGAGCTCAGAGGAGTTCTTTTACTCATTGTGACTCAAGAGTATCATCAGTACTGTGAGTCAGCAAGTCAGGGTAATGTGACAGTGAGACATGGCCACCATCTTTAATATGATGGCCATATGATGTCATTTACTTGGTTTGCCTTTTTGGGGATCCATTCCAATGATTTTTAGAGCTCAAAACGTATCTCTGCAATCTGCCAGCCACAGTTAAACTGAAATAACTGTCCAAGCTGCTCTGAAACACGGCTGCAAATTTGACTGATTACCATGTTGAACCCAACTGCAAGAGAACATCTGCTGCATTAAAGTCTGCCCTCTGTCTTCGAACAATTTGCCAGTAGATTTTTGTTGACTCCGTATTTTGAACACTGTACCTATGCTAAGGGCATTTTACATGTTGACTCATTCTCTTCACTTGTTTTACAAATTAGAAATCAAGGTTTAAAAGAACGGTACAGTTAGACATCAATAGGAAGGATCTTTAGTGCAAAGAATCAGTTCAACCATCATGCAACGAGGGTGCAGCCTAAGAGAAAGAGTTTCAGTCGCGGGAGGGTGTTTTGGACAAATGGTGTGTGTGACAGCTCCAGTTTGGGTCCGTCCAAAGGAGAGAGAGAGAGAGAGATTGGCAGAGCATTCGAGGATCCCAAAATGATTTAGGAGGAAGGGCGGCAATTTTTTGTTTCCTGGTGCGTTGTTACACCTGCTTGTTTTTACCCTCTGTGAAGATCCAGATTTTGTAATCATGTATTAAACATGAATGCCCCCTCTTCTGCTGTCTCCACAGATCCGGACTTTGCAGACTTGGGAGTACCTCCACCTCTGCCCTGTAGGTATACTCCTTCTCTCTCTCTCTCTCTCTCTCTCTCTCTCTCTCTCTCTCTCTCTCTCTCTCTCTCTCTCTCTCTCTCTTTTCTGTCTGCCTCTGTTTTTTCCTTTCTCTCTTTTTGTCTCACTCTCTTTGTCTTTGACATTCACTCTTTTTCTTGGCACTCTCTTTATCTCAATAAAGCCTACACTATGTGTTTCATAGTGTGTCTTTATGCATCTGTGTGTGTGTGTGTGTGTGTGTGTGTGTTTTAGCCTGTCAGTATGACATGGTTGGTCCAGAAGGTATCGTTGAGTCTCATCAGATCACCAGAGACGGGAAGGCTGGCGCTGCCGAGGCCGTCGACTGTAAATGGTACATCCGCGCTCCGCCGCGCTCCAAGGTCAGTGACATAAAATACGCTTGCATTGGATTTTGTGTATTAGATTTAAAGGCAAAGTTTGAAATGTCACATGAAATAAAAATGGAAATTAAATTGAGTTCCCATCAGCTGGACAGCAGAGCACGGTTACGTCAGAAAACAAATATAGATGCTGCAAGACTGTTGTTCATTTGACAAATACTGTGTTTTCCGCTTGCATGGAGATGTTGAGCATTTTTTTTCCTTATTAATTTGCTGTTTCCACTCCGCGTCCATCCACACGTGCAGCCAGATCAGGGCTTGCGTCAGGAAGCTTTGATATTGCATGTGGGTTTGTGTGCAGCTGTCAGCAGTATACCAATGTGAGCGTTCGTGGCTATGGGGAGACTCGTTCCCCCGCTCGGGTCAGACAGATAGGCAGAAGGGTTTACTTGGAGTCAGGCCCATTTTTTTAATCAGCAAGCTGTTGCCAAGAGGAATGGAAGGATGGAAGGAGGAAGAGAGAGAGAGAGAGAGAGAGATAGAGGGAGAGGAGAGGAGGAGTAGGGGTGGACCAGACAGACAGAGAGAGAGAGAGAGAGAGAGAGAGAAGGAGGCCGCGCTGATGAAATAGTGTTGCCATGCAGTTTGACCCTAAGGCCTGCAGCCGCCTGTATTTGTTTTCCCTGCCAGTGTCCGCCATGCTCCCCTGCATGCATATACAAATTCAGACATGCAATACACACACACACACACGCACACACACACACACACACACACACACCTTTGCTTCACAGAATACATATAAGACATCCCTCCTTATCTCCCAGAGGTACCTGTGCTGCATTAACGCAACAGGATTAAAAGTTTCCCCCGGGGATAGAGCAGCAGAGCAGGAAAAGGACACTTTTCTTTTTTTTTTATAAATGCTATAACTTTTCATAGGAGTCTAAAATGTATGGCTTCATCATATGCCCGCGTACACCGTCGAGTCCGTGGCAGCTGTAAATCCACGGGGGTTAAATACTCTACTATACTTTAATTATAACAAAAGGACAGCAGGTTTTTACTTTGACTTTCATGGTTAGAAGAAATCTTTCAAGGACGGGGTAGTAATAAGAAGCTGTGATTCAGGCATTTCAAGGGGTTGGCCATGTTTATGATACCGTAACTGAAAATGTGAGGTACAATTGACCTTTTAGTCAAATGTTTTTAGCATATATGTGAATGTACACATAGTTCTGCCATAGGTTATTACAAAAATTGAAGTCGATAACATAAGAAGTACAGAGTGTGTAAGTTTTCATTAGTAGGTCTTATTTGTCTAAATGTGTGCATTATGCCATTGCTCCCAGGAGTAAGAAAAGGCAGCCGCAATGTCGACTTAACCTTGTCACTTTTTGTTTCACTAATTCCGCGGCTGTTAATGCTACAAGATGTTATCTTCTTCCTATTTGTGGCCACCATGGAGATCTTTTTAGTGACTTTGTGCCCTCCCCCGATGAATACTTTTATTTGGTTCGTACCTTTTCACGCAGGCTTTTTTGTACTGTGCCGCGGGCTCTTTTACAGCACACACACTAATTAATGATATGACTGGCCGATAATATCGTTTGGACTGTGATTCATGGCCACAGCAGTTGCTCTTATCCGGCATAGTCTATCGGGTTGCGTATTTCCGTCTGAAGCCCTTAGGGGAAAAAAAAAAGTTTATTTTACCTGTTATTATTCAGAAATGTCCTTCAGACCCAGCGACTTCAAGCCCCAAGGCCACAGGAACTGTACAACTGTGTCACCCGCCCACAGCCATTCTCCTTATCGTTTGCACTCAAGCGGAGCTGCACAATGATTGTAACATTGAACTGGTAATCACTCCAAAAAAAAAGCTGCTCTGATTCCTCAGTCCCTCTACGAGGAGTGCACAAGTCAACCGGTGCGCTGTGGCTACAGCACCAGAGAGGGCCATAAGTCAGTTCACATTCATGCATCCATGTGTGTGTGAAGCTGAGGCCGGGTGTGTGTGTGTGTGTGTGTGTGTGCGCATGAAAGAGCGTGAGAGTGAGTGACTGAGCCCGGCAGGGGTGATGTATTTCACCTGGTCTGAATCAGTGTCACATTCGGCCCCCGAGGAGCGTCTCACAAGGCGAGTCATGGGCCAAAGGGCTGACAGTCAGTGACACTGATGGACAGGGCAACAAATACATTTTTTGGCACAAATCTATCACACGGGCCCGGAGCTTTCACCCCCGCCACCGCAGCTCTCACACCCAGTTCCACATGCAATATATAAGACGTACAGTATCTCCCTTTTTGTCTCCTGGTTTCTCACTTCATCTCTCTGTCTCAGACGTAGACACAGACGCTCACATGTTACTGCAGTGAAGGAGATGCCCAAGGTGTGTGTGCGTGTGCGTGTGCGTGTGTGTGTGTGTGTGTGTGTGTGTGTGTGTGTGTTTGCATGCATGCAGGGCAGGGCTTTCATTCCCCTATGCTGATACAGTTCTGTACTGTACCCAGTGTGCCAGAAAAACAGCAAAGAGATAATGACATCCTATACCGGAGGCTCTAATTAGACTGCACCGGAGAACTCCGGAGAGAAAGAGAGAAAGAGAGAAAGAGAGAGAGAGAGAGAGGGCGAGAGAGAGAGAGAGAGAGAGATTTTGATTTTTAAAACACAATGTTTATTAAGATTTACCAGAGAACATCACTGTCCTCTACAAAAGAAATGAAAAAAAGAAAAACACAAACAGCAACAAAAAAACAGAAAAAACCCCAGAATAAATCAGGTCATAAAAACAGAGTGAAAGATGAGCTCTCCCTCCTTCACTGAACACACAGCCGTGGTGAATCGAGAGAGAGAGACGAGGAGAGCGGGACAGAGGAGGAAGAAAAAATGGGAAAGATGTACTTAATAATGCATTTTACCGAAGATCTGAACGTATATAGGTATGGAGTTTAGGGAATGAGATGGCAGATGGCGGAGAGACGGATGGCGTCGGAGTTAGGCGGGGAAATAGGGGAGGCTTACCTGCAAGTAAGCAATAATGACCATGTGTTGTTGCCAGAAGTGACAGCGCTGCAGCAATTTAAACGCCATAATGTGATTTCTTTGCCCGTCCATGTGTCATTTTAATTGCAGCTTATTTCCTTTTGAATAGATTTGTCAGAAAAGCCAAGTTCGATTTCGTTGGTGTTCAGTCAGTAAGTGACGTAGAGACAGTAAACGCTAAAATACGAGTGTGCAACAATATCTTAACTAATGGGTACATTAGGAAAGATAAAGGCATAATTGAAGCTTCAACAAAAAATAATTGGATACTAAGTTTGTCATAATCACAACTCTGGTCAACTGCACTCTGTTTTCCAGTAACATGTCTCGTTCTTTCCTGTTTGGACAGCAAAGTTGGACATGAATATTTTTACTTGTCTCATTTTCGACTCACAACAGTCACTGTGTTTTCCACAGGCATCATTTGTGTCCTGCGTGTTTAACACAGTCTGGATTTTTCCACCAAAAAACAGGGACGTCTTATTCCGACTGCAGTGAATAGGCACGAACGCTGTTACAGGCACTTTAAAAAAGAACAGTGAGAACATATTCTTCAGTAGTCAGTGATGGATTCTGTGCCATTATTAGCCGCTGCAGAATCAATGAAGAGACGGCCTATTTTCCTGCTGCGGACAATCCCTCGCCTTACAAATTGGTGAATGTATCTATCTGATCCATTGCCGTCATTTGGCTTTGTGATGCCATCTGCACTCTGATTTTTCTTCATCACCGGTCAGTGGGAAAACTTTCGCAAGAGAAGCTGTAGAAAAAACAACCTCAAACACTTTTCGTTTCGTTGGTTGAACTCACATACAATAATGAGGCTGTGAATGTGGATGGAAATGTTGAGCAAACATATCACTTGAAAAAATTGCAGTCATGAATAAGGATGTCGTTTTTACAGCCTAAAATGGTGAATGTAGCAATATCATGTAAAGGCTTCTTTTTTTTTGTTCTACCAGTGTTAACCTACTCTGCCAAAGCAGCAAAACGTGCTATGATTATAAAATATTTCTGTTGGTCCTTTATAGTTTAGCCTACGACTATTAGTACTTCATGTGGTAGCCAAGTCAAGAAGCCACATGTCTGTGTTTCACTCGTGTTTCAGGTTTACAGTTCACAGTGTTTGCTGTAGCATATATTACATTTATTATTTATTTTGAAAAGTTTACCAAGACTTTGGGTTTAGACAGACCATGCATGGTCTGAAAACATATAGCGAGCAATGCACTGATGCATGCTAACATTTGCTCAGTAGCACTAAAGACAAAGAACAAATGAATGGTATTGTCGTTAATTGTTGTTAAAAAATATACATAGAAAAAATGAATATTGACCTGATGATGCTACTAGATAAATCAGGGGATCAGTGGCATATTAAATGCCGTCCAATGTGCCACCCTGTGAGATTTTTCACAGAATTAAGGAACGTTTTTGACTTGACGGTGGCACTAGATTAAAAAATCCAATCCATCACCAAAATCTGTGTATACTCTGGGGACCATGAATATCTGCACACCTTCTGCTTCAAGACTCCACCTACATTCAGGTATGATGGCCAACGGGAGGGATTATGCCCTTTAATGAAGTTAATTTCATTACTTTTATCAGCCATTAGCACCAAATGAAGTCTATTAAAAAATAATCCATCCATCCATCGTCTACCGCTTTATCCATTTAAGGGTCGCGGGGGGCTGGAGCCAATCCCAGCTGACATTGGGCGAGAGGCGGGGTACACCCTGGACAGGTCGCCAGCCTATCGCAGGGCCACATACAGAGACAAGCAACCATTCACTCTCACATTCACACCTACGGCCAATTTAGAGTCTTCAATGAACCTAACCACATTCTGCATGTCTCTGGACTGTGGGAGGAAGCCGGAGAACCCGGAGAGAACCCACGCATACACAGGCAGAACATGCAAACTCCATACAGATAGGCCCTGGTTGGTTTGAACCGAGATTCGAACCCATAACCTTCTTGCTGTGAGGCGAAAGTGCTAACCACCTTGCAGCCCGTTAAAAAATAATGTTTTATCAAAAATGTTTGGTATTTGTAATTAGTCCTCCTGAGCGAGTTCACTTTCATTGGTTACAGCCTACTGCATTTAATGTGGTCTTTATGCTGTGGGTGCAAAATTTCATGTCTAATTTGGCTTTAATGGAATGACTGGGCCAAGTGTCCTAATTAACATTATTATTTGTACTTTTTCTAATTATTTGCCTCTTGAACTTCAAAATAAATGTAGACAAATTTGGCTGAGAGCACCGAACAACAACCTCATCCTTGACTGCAACCTTTACAATGACATATTAAATCAGATTTCTTTGGTCAAGTGCCACATGGAATGGAGCCATTTTCAAATATCATCCACCCATAATAACTACTTTTTATTTTGCGAAAATGATTTCCCCTCAATCTTCTTTTTTTTTTCCATACACCACAAAGCCTGCAAAAGATGTTTGAAACCTTTCTAAGGAGGCAACACGTCCAACCTGGAAAAGCATCTCGCCGACAGACTTTCTGATATGTTGAAAAAAACTCAAAGAGCAACCAGTTAGCAATTATGATGGATTTATTCATGCACATGGCCCTTAACAGTATAACAAACATCTATACTGTCTACAAACACAATCCTCACAATTCAGACTTTTCCATAATTTAGAATTAGCTCAAAATCAGTCTTTCACAAGTATGGGGATCAATAACACGAGCTGAGAAATGATCAAATTATACTCAATCAATCCTGGTAATGGTGATCATGACCTGAATTTTTTGTTCCTATTATTATTTCTATTATTTTTAGAACTAGAAAATGAGTTCATTAGAGTGAATACCTCCATCACTAAGGTGTGATTAGCTTAAGTAAATCCTGTTAAATTCCTGGTTGCAAATGTAATGTTAACTATCAAACAAATCCCATGAACTCAAGTACAAGGGACATCCGAGTTCTGCATATCATTTAAAACCTTGAATAACATTAATAACCTTTATATAATTATTCACAATAATCAAATTATTAAAGTTATAAATGTTGCAAACTCATTCCTTTAAAAAACACAACTATATGTATAAAAAAGACAACTCACAAGAAAACCTTTAATCTGTCAAATCACTTAATTGTCAAATTAGATATATATTCTATATATTCTATTATCTATTATTCCATAACTTTTTCTGATGTTGTAGGTTTTGGCCATGGTAAGGTTTCAGTATTGGTCCTGAGATATGTAGGCAGGTCTCGTAACAAAGTCATAATTATGGTATTGTGACAACACTACTTGCTGCGATATCAAATGACATTCCCCTCAGATCACTGATGTAATCTCCCTGTCTCCCTGAGGTCATCCACTCTACGGAGAAAACTAATTTCATTCACTTAAATATCCACCATCTCAAGCTTTCTATCACATTCAAAGGCACGCTGTACTGGAAAGCGATGCAATATTGAAGAGACTACAGCAGCACTCCCCAGTGACTGCGGCTTGAGAAAAATGTCCTCGGAGCCTCTTCAATCTTCTGGCCCTGCCTGAAGGGATTAAGACATTAATATCAATACAAGTCTGTCCATTCTGTGGCACAGATTAAGTTTAGAAAAGGCAAATACTCCCCATGCGCTGTAAATACATATTTGTATCCGTCATTACAATGAGAAGCCAACAGTGACATTGACATTGAGTATTTCCTTTCGCTATCACATCATAAATATGTTTCTTGTGACAAAGCCAATGCAGCCCACAGAGTGGCGGAATAACACACATTTTTCATTAGATGAAAAGAAACTTTGACACCAGTGTGTGATGGCAAGGTTGTTTCCCCCCTTCGATCCCTTTCACTTCTCGTGCCGTTGAAGCCGAGTTGACATTGCGTGGTCCATTATCGTGCTCCATCTGCAGCTTTTGTCTTTTTGGCATTTAAAGCGTCACATTTCCCTGTCACAGTTTCGGGAGTGGTCCGCTCATTAGCACTAATGACGGCGAGCGCTGTGCGCTGCCAGGCGGAACCGCGGCTGTGATTGGGTGATATCGGCCCTGATGAACGGGTGACAGACACTGACGCCGAGGCAACTGGGAAGCGCACGTGAAGGGTTGAAGATGAATAGCAAGCGGGATATTTCGCTCTCAAATATTGGATTGTTAGGATAATAGCATACTCCACATAATGTATGTACAGTATCTGCCATGGTTTGAAAGCCTTTGTTATATACTGTGTATTCCTCTCTTTCCACACACAGTGTTTTCTCATTGTGGGAACCGTTTCGTCATAAACCTTACTTTGTAAAGTGCCTTGAAATAATGTATGTTGACATATGACGCTGTACAAATAAAACTGAATTGAATGTTTTGGGGTCCGTTGATATGATAGTTGTTTGAATTACAAAGAAATGGACTGTAAGTGGATGACATTCTCTCTTCTTGTACATCCAAAGCATGTGGCAAGATGTCCAAGGTCTCCCTACAGTTGAAACGAGGGTGTAGATTTTTGTGTAATGGTTTATCTCAACAGTATGGATAATGAGTCTAAAGCTAATAGACTCTGTCTGTTTCATTTGATATGCGAATGTAATGACTTTGTACAAGCCGCAGTCTGTCAGTCTTATTCCATTAAAGAACAGCTATATCAGGAACTGGGATAATGAATAAGATGCACACGGGCCATAATAGGAAGGAGCTGCAATATTTCCTCGCACCCCTCCCTTTCCACTGTCGTGTCCAAATGTTGCAGCGTCCTTTGATTTTCTCTTCACTTAATCTCTTCTTTTTCCTCTCTGTATTTCCTCTCCTCTCTGCCTCCTGGCACTGGACAGATCTACCTGCGTTTCCTCGACTACGAGATGGCCAATTCCAACGAATGCAAGCGCAACTTTGTGGCAGTGTATGACGGCGGCAGGTGTGACTTTCTGACGTGTTGAATCTGTAATTTTGGCAAATCATACAGAGGCTGAAAGCTTTTCATAGCCATGACCTAATAGTGTCTTTATCCTCAGATAATAACTTACATTTTGTGCTTTTTCTTGTGAACAAGAGCTAAGTGCAGTATTTAAGTGTTCCAAGGCAAATTGACCAGATGTGGTTTCTTTGTCCAAGTGTATCCATTTTTGCTTAGCCTAAAGTAAGAGACTGAACTTTGTGCACCAAGGCTGTTTGACAGATCCGATTTTACTTTCACATGAATCATAAATCTGCTGTAAGTTGAAATACACATATGCATTCTTGCTTAGAGTAAGATGAAGAATCAATACCAACCTAAGTAGGGTTGTACTGGGAATCGAATTTTGTCGGTTAAATAATTTAAATAATAAATACTTTTTCAATACGAATGTTGAGGGTGACAGTTTCATTCATGTAATAAAGTCTACAAGCCTAAATATCCCTCTGAGCTAATGTGTGCTAACAATACTGAGCCGGCTAACCCGTGGACGCAGGCATCCTCATCAACATGGCTGTCTCACTTGCCAGCTCTGCTGCTGCTGATTGAGGGTTTTCAGTCGCCTCGACCTCGGGGCTTGCAGCATGCTGTGAAATATCAAAAAGTGGGGCATTTTTCCACTTAAGCTGGGAATTAACGTGCGGTTGACATGCGTGTGATTGAGTGACAATTAGCCTGCCAATCACAGTGGCTCATTTATTTTTTTCAGGAGAAGCCTTCATATGACATATCGCACAAAGTCATGGGTGATTTAGATTTTTATAAAAAAAATCGTCAAACCTGTGCATGGGAATGGCAGTGCATATTATAATGTATCAATTATAATATGTTAACTGTCAAGAAGTTTTTATTACAGTTTCCAGTATTTATGTTATGCTGAGCTAACCAGCTGCTGCTGCAAATAAAAGAGAGGTATCAATCTTTTCATCTAAAACTCAGTAAGAAAGCAAAAAAAAAGCACATTTCTCAAAGATACTGAACTACTGTATGTCTTTAATAGAATTGTAAGGATACAACTTTAAAGGCAAATTTTAATATCAAGAGACTCATATATTGAAATCATGATTAAAGATAGGATATTTGGTATGTTGAGATAAGGATATAATGGAATAATGAACTAAAATGCACTTGCTAAGAAAAATGAGCTCCGAAGAATCTGATTCATCTTGAGATAACTACAATATTCACTTGTGATCACAGGATAATGGGACAAAATAAAAAATGATGTGGATTATTGAGGTGCAAATGCCGGCGTTACTTGATGATAATCTATGCATTTCTCGTCCCTCCCCCCTGTCCCATCTCAGCTCGGTGGAAGACCTCAAGAGCAAGTTCTGCTCCACGGTGGCCAATGACATCATGCTGGTTTCCACACTGGGCGTCATCCGCATGTGGGCGGACGAGGCCAGTCGCAAGAGTCGCTTCCGCATCCTTTTCACAACCTACCAAGAACGTAAGGCGCTACTCCAAATAACAAATACCCACACTCACACATTTACTCTTCATTGTAAAGATGCAACCTGATCTGGCCGATGAGGTAAACTGATAGGCTTTACTAATAAATTCACTGCACTTACACCACGATAGTGACATTGATGCCAAAATAAAAGCGGGGCTAGTCTTCAGTGGTAGCCACTAAAGGAAGGGTGGAGGCACCGTGACCACATTTATGGGGAGTTACACCAGATGCTCTTCTTTTAAAATGTGCTGTCAAAGGTTTCCATTCCCTTTTATGACCATTTAAACGGCACCAAGCAGGAATCCGAGAAACATGATTTCCACTATAATGAATATTGCCTACGGGTGATTGTGAATATGACATTATTGGGGGATTTGAGCGCGACTCCGCAGAACCATCACAGATGGGACATCTACAATGGTTAATTCCCTTATTGTAAAAAGGTAAAGAGGTCGGGCATAAAGAGAAATTGAGAGAGAGTGAGATAAATGAATGAAAGTGTGATTTACAATATGTTTACTTCTACCTGTTTTCTTTGAACCAAACACCAGAGAGAGATTCAAATTCACACACAAACACACGCAAACACACGCACACACACACGCACGTAAAGCCTTCTTCTTTCGCATTCACTGGCTCCTCAATGATGGAGCTTGTAGTTTTGACAGGGGCTGCAGAGGACACTTATTTTTACGAGTGAGGTGAATGAAGAGGGTCTGAGGCTTATGAATAACCTACAGAGCATGTCAGCGTCATTCAGGCCTCTTAATGCCACAGATACACACACACGCACACACACACACACACACACACACACACACACTGCACTATTGAACATTGCATCTGCATTTTTGGAGCTGAATGAGGAATCTCTTAAAGCAAAAAAGAAGGTTAAATCAAAACCGGTTAACTGGCTGTTGAGATTATTATAAAATATGAATATGCAAATATTGTATTAGAATCATTTCACGTTTTTTTATAGTTCTGCTGAAATTTCAAATTGCTGCTCTGGTCTTTTTACTATGGCAAAATGAAACTCAACGCCAGATGTTTCAGAACGCCCTACTTATGCCACAGTGCGTCATATTGGGATTATGGTTTATTGAGAATCGCAAATAATGTAAAAGTACCTAGAGTGTTGTTTTTTTTAAAGTGAGTTGAATTTGCTTGTCCTTCATAAGGCACGGTTGATTGGATTTATTGAACAAAGTACACTAAGTCCACTACGGAATCATCAAACCCTGAAGGACAATCAGCTGATATACACTATATGTGCAACATGATATGATAGCCTCGGGACTATAGCTTCTTCAGAACAGGTGACAGCGGCAGCTGAGTCGTTTGCGTTTGCGGAGTCAGTGTCCCCTTTGTACGGCCTTTTTCCGCCAAAGCGGAGCCAGGATGTGCTGTTGCCGGGGCAACGCTTCTGCCTAAGTCACTCAGGCGATCCCCCCGCCAGACCTCAGCCGTTAGAGCATCATCCACCACAGCTCAGCAGCACTGCACCAAAACCTGTCAAACCTGTCAATGAACAGGTGTGTCGGAGCTCCGGAAAGCAGAGACCATAGGATAAATAATTCAGTCCAGTGTGGACCCCTAACTTATTTCAAGTGCAGAAGTAGAACGCAGTATTGGTACATGGGGCGTGATGCAGCTTATTACAATGGCATTTGTTTGAAATCATTGTTTCCGCCTTTTTTTTGTCGAAAATGTATAAAATTACGATGTATTGACATGTACACAACAACAACAGCCACAATATTCAAACCAGCTACCTTAAAAGAAACATGTACAAAGTATGTTGTGCCTGATCCGTGCTAATATCATGTCCACTTTATATCATGTTTATGTGATTTTACAGATTAGTCCTCATCTGCACTCCATATATGCACAAAGCACTGAAATGGTTATTTTATTGACTATTTTATTATGTAAAACAAGTGGATGTTTATAAATGTCATCATATTCAAATTTGAAATTATTATTTTTTTTTTAGGCACACATAGTAGATACATACAGGATTAGCTCAAATCTGACAACATTTCTGCTCCCTAAGAAACTGAAAGTCGAGTAAAGTATCTTCAATGATTCGATTGAGTGACGTTTCCCCCCTGACATTTGTGTAATTAAGCTTTTAAAGGAAAAATCCATTTTAAAATCCCCTTCGCTACCCCATGACTACCTATGTGTATATCTGTCAGGTAAGCTGTACCAATTTTCTGCATTTAAAGCAAAATAATAACAGTACTCACGCTTGTGTATGAAACATTCACATCCCATTACCAACTAAATACTATTCTAGTGAAAATTGATTTGTAAAATAGCCTTCAGTACCACTCGGGACAGAAGTGTTCCAGATATGGAGTCGAAAGCTATGGAAAAAGATAGTCAGGGGACCTTGAGTTGTTTTCTCATAATTTGGGTATGCGATGCAGACATGACCAAAACCACCATAGGAAGTTAATTCATTCCCCTCACGGAAGGGAAGACATTCAATTACCGCATGCGTGTGTGTGTGTGTGTGTGTGTGTGTGTGTGCGCGTGTGTGTGTGCGTGTGTGTGTGAGTGTGTGCGTGCGTGAGTGTGTGCGTGCGTGCTTGCGTGTGTGTGCACGTGCATGCGTGCGTGCTATGTTACAGGTGCACTAACTGGATTTGCAGCTTACTGAGCAGTTCTTACAATAAGTGCTCCCTTGCCACAGTAGACCCTGAGCCTTCATATCAAGTATTTTTTTCCACAGCTGCTCGTTCCCAGTGGGACCAGCGGCTTTCAGAGAACCATTCATACCTACTGACTCCCAGCGAGCTGCTCCAGTGGGAGAGCGGCGTTCCCAGATGCAAACATCCAATTTTATCATTCATCGTGCCCACATGCTGATACTACTGATCTTACTTTGTCTTCAGGCACGCACACACGCACACACACACACACACACACACACACACATATGTGTGTGTGAAGCATAAGAAAGTGAAACCTATCTTTAACCAAGAAGCAGTTATGTCTTAGGTGATATATTTTCTTGTGTGACATCTCAGCTGACAGCATTGTTACGCCTCATCAACAGATACCCGTCTCCAGGGTTGCAGATGGAAAGCTGCTCTGGCTTCGCTACACAAGTCACATCTACGTTCTTTTAAAGCTTCTTCATCGTACGCATGGAAGGATTTGAGATGAAACAACGATTGCGCTAATGTCTGCTAACATATACATCTTTGCTCTGTATTAGATCAGATTCCCTTATCACTACAGGAGAATACTGCCTGCTGGTTACTAGTTAATAGTAAATGTAATCCACTTAATTTGCTGACAAACTGCTGACCCACTATCTTTGGCTTGTGTTTATAATTCATGTCAACACTTTCTCTCCATCAAGCAGAATGCAACCACAATTTTGAGTAGGTCGTGTTAGTCAAGGCAAGTCAGTTTATTTATTAAAATTAAAATTGGGGTTTGAGATGAAATTAAAAAAATAACATTTACAGACACTCTTGTTGTTAATTTCAATAATGATGTGCCTTTAAGGGGCAATGGAAGTAAAGAAGTAAAGTGTTCCATAGTCTGGAAGCAGCATAGGAAAAGGCTCGCTCATCCTCGGACATAACGGATCTGAAACACGTGGACGTGGACGGACTCAGGAGATTGAATATATAAGATAATACCCACGCCAGCTCATGCCATGCTTTAAAAACAAATAGAATAATCTTTAAATGTAATCTACAGTATATTTCCTTGGTGACCAGTGAAGGGAGTTCAGATCCGGGCAGATGCGTTCAGTCTTTTTTTGGTGGGTGGATGAAAAACTTACTGACTCTCAGACAGTATTTGTCATCAACCACATTAATTGTTATCCGAGGGCGTTGATTTACCAGTTGCTCTTGATTCAACGCCCTTGGATAACTGTTAACCTATTTTATTATAATTCATCTAGGAAATGGTGGCCAAAGAGTTGATGAAATTAAAGATTTTATCACTGAATATTGTGCTGATTACAGAGCGTCGCAAAATGAAAACAACGATGATAAAATCAGATATACGATAAAAGACGTGTCACCCTCATCTCTTGGAAACATTCTCACCATAAAACAATAGCACACAAAACAAATATAATGCTTATTTGAGATGGAAAATTTCATTACAACCACGTGTGGCTTCCAGCTCTTCATTACACAAGCTCTTGGAGCCCCCCACCCCCCCACCCCTCTGCAGAGACACCCGGACTATTTTCATCAGCCACTCATTTAGGAGTTCATTTATGCTTCCGACAGTGTCAAAGGGGCACTTTTATTACAAAGTCTTGAAATTAATTTCGCAGGAGATTAGTGTGGATGGTCTCACCCTGTGGTTGTGTGGGGGGGAGGACTCGGCAGCAGACGAGCGGGCGTGGGCTCCCTCTGCTGGTTGTCGGCAAATACACGTTGCAGTGTTTAACAATAATAGTGTGTTCAGTACGAAGGAGAAAGAGGAGGAAAGAATAAAAACAGAGGTAGGGAGTGTGAAAAGATGAGCAGAGGAGTATCAGAATGCACAGCGAGAGCCAATGTGGCCCGGGATGTGCTGGCAGAGGCTCGGGATGGGACACAGAGAGAGAGAGAGATAGAGATAAGTCACTCTAATGCGGTGTGTTATTATTCACTTGGGGTGAGTGCTGGGCTGAAAACAGCCGTAGATCACAGCGGTAACACTGTCAAATAGTCCCCCAGCTCTGCCACACCGCTGGCAAGCTGCTTTAGCACGCAGTGCCAGCGTTGTGTGGGCGAGAGGAGGGAGATAAAGACAGAGAATAAGAGACATGCACAGAGAACTGGAGAGAGGAGGAGGAAGTCTTCTCTACTACCAACCAGCTATAGATAGAGCCGGCCATTACATCCATGTCAGAGTCAAAATTGGTTACCCGTGGAACATTTGGAAATTGAAAGTGGTTTCCCCCCCTCTCCTCATATGAGCACTTCCCCCCAATAGGCAAACAGTACATGGTTGATTCTTTACTATTCTGCAATGGTGGAACCAAATAAAGTACATTTACTGAAGTGCAGCACTTGAACACTATGTTTAGTATGGGTATTTCTATGCTATGCTAATGTACTTTCATAGTTCTAGATAGTTTAAATTACCTCCACATTGACCAGCAAAATTATTCTCTGATCATATATATATATATATATATATATATATATATATATATGTATGTATTTGAATGTGCACACACACACACACACATGCACAACATTTGATTATATATAGTTTAAACATATCTACATACATACATATACATATTATTACAAGAGATTTGCCTTAAATTAAAATGGTCAAACCTTAAAGACAAATATAACCAGAAGTAAAAATATGGTTTCAGCTAATCCAGAGATACACAACACATCAAACTGGTCCTCTGTCTGAATCCAGTATTGCCTTGCGGGTGCCCTGGTCTGCACTATTGTCCCGCAGAGATCCTTAATCTCCAGCAGCGAAATGACACTATGGACTCAAGGGGACTAACAATTTTAGCCCAGCGTGGTCAGTTTACCATGCCACCGTTCTATTGTGACTGTTAGTGGGAAGCGATAAATTGGCCAATCGGGCGACTTGTGCATTAGTATGATTGGTTGCTGAGAGAAAGGGCACCTTGGGTTTTAATTACTGTATGTAGCTATACGATGATGGAGCCTGTAACATCATCGCACAAATTTTCTTACGACCATGTCCTGCTGACGTGTGACTCTACCTCATGTCACGGAGGCAGAGACAACGGCAGCTTTATGTCTGCGACGAGCCACGCCGCAAGGGCAGGTGTCGTGATGGAGTGTGTGTTTGAGGACATGCTCGCGTTTATTGCTTGGTTATGTGCTGCCGAGGGCTGTGCACCGAGGACAAATAAACATCCTCTCGCATAATTGCAAAGGATGTGTTTTGGAATTGTTATGTGTGCAGATGATTCCGAAATGCCATGGCCGTCTCTACAGAAACCACGGACATGCACACACACACACACACACACACACACGGCTGCACACACGTTCGTTTACACCCACAAGTTGTCTCTGCAGATGTTTGAAGGGGATGGAAATTTCATGAAGAACAGATGGGTTCACAGGAAACAGGTCTGATTTGAGTAATTCCCATTCAAAATGATGTCTCACTGGAACTTCTTTTCCCGTTGCACCTCGAAACCTTGATTTGTGCTGCAACAGGTGTTCTACTCGTTTGCTGTTCATAATGAGAAACTCACTGAAAAAGCTGTTAAACTTTTTCACTGAGCAGTTTCTATCACTTCCGATTAGACTGTGTGACTTTTGTGTTGATTTGCCCTCTTCTCTTCCAGCTCCTTGCGATGCGGATGCCTTCTTCTGTCACAGCAACATGTGCATAAACTACACACTGGTGTGCAATGGCATGCAAAACTGTGTCTACCCCTGGGATGAGAACCAATGTAAAGGTGAGATGTCACGATCCGGATCATTTGACCCATTTTTTGTCCCAAATGAACCAACGCTCGTAAGCGTTTGAGAGGAAGTTGCAGCACCATTGTGAAGACGCAAACGTACTCCCACTTGCTATTTTGTGTGCATAAGTGAGCGCACGCTGGCAATGACGGAAACGAAAAGTGCACCACCACAACTCGAAAGGTGCACTCACAGCGGCCCTGTGATGCTGGAAACTTCTCACCCTCAACAAACAGGGAGAGCACAAGAAAGACGTTCGAATTCAGGTCAAGTGATTAAAGCAGGCTGTAGATATTTTGGCACGTGACATTCAAAGTCAAATGTACTTGAGAAGTGCACAACAGCCATGTTTCGGCTATAGACAACACTACCCTGTTGAAATTCACACACTCCATACACCTCGTACGCAGTGTACTACATGTATTGTATGCATACAAACGTCTCAATTGAGACATCCTGTATTTTTGAACGTTTCAGAACCATGGACAGCGACACAGACTAAGAGACTGGGTTTAAACTGGGGGTGTTTTTTGTGCTAAGCCACAGATGAGCCGCTGCTCCTTCTTCTGTAGTCCCTGCTGATACTGCTATTAATAATAAAACAAGAGACGCAATATATTATTTCCTGTGTGACAACTATAAACTAGCAACACTTCTTATGCGTCTACATATTTGATGCCATTCTAGTTGGGATATGTGAAGACTCTGGGGATAAACTAGTTTTTCTCTGTACCTCTACATATTTCCAATGAATTGTTTTTTCTGTTGCTTGATCTTTAATAACCAATCACTCCAATATATATATATATGTGTGTGTGTCTGTGTGTGTGTGTGTGTGTGTAGCACCCTAGAGGCTTGATGCATTGAAACTCCCACGTCAATGAAACTAATGTGTTTCTGATTGTCATTATTACATGGTTAAAATGTGTTCATCAAACACACACAAGCTCTCTGTCACCTGGTGCAATGTGTCTTTTCTTTCTACTTTAAAACACCAGCCTCACCCCCATTTCTTTGAATCAAATACAAAAAGCTGTGGAGAGATGATAATGCCTGTGTACGTTGTATATTCTGTGGCTCTCTGAAGCTCTAAGCAGAGCCAGTGACAAATTGCACCAATGAATCCAATCCTGCATGGCCAATCCCTCACTAAGATACCTCTCTAGCCTACACTCTTGAGTGCACGCTGAGTTTGAAGTTGTGCAGAAGAGGAGGCCATGCTTCTTCTGCCTTCTCTCTGCTCTAGTAATGCATGTGGGTCCACCACAGTGCCCACATTCATCCTCATTAGTGGTTTAAAATGTTTTATTCCTTTCTGCTTTGCGCCTCTGAATGTTTCCATTTACCGTCATTGAAGCTCAGTGTGCTACAAGTTCATCCAGTATTTCGATGTCACAGGTCCAGCCACAGATTGCCTCCACACGACCCTGCTTGTCCTTAATAATGTCTCTGTCTTCACGCTGTCAGTTTGTGAGACTGTGTGTGATAAATCTGATAAAGAGACCATGTGGTTCATATGACCTTTTTGTCCTGTTTGATACCTCCATAAAAGTCATGGCCTGGGCCTTGTACATGATAGGTTAGGATTGTTAGGTAATTTAGTAGCTAGTAATAAGAGCTACTGTGTCTCTTTCTTTGAGCTGTTGCTAAGGGTGTCTTTATGATCATTCGTTTAGCCCCATCCCCTATAGTTACCGTTGCTATGCCTGTGAAGCTTTGCAGTTTTCAATGAATGGCAAAATTTCTTTAGAAATATATTATATATATATATATTGTTTTCTAATAGCGACAGTTCTCTTGAATTTTCTTAAGACATCCTACATGGCCACTTGGGTTATGTTCTCAAATGTTCTGTCTCTGTCCTGCTGTCTCTCTGCCTCTGTACAGAGAAAAGGAAGACCAACATCCTGGACAACCTGAACAACACAAACGGCACCATCATCGGCGTCACCTGTTGCATCGTCCTCATCCTCCTCATCGTCTCCGTCATCGTCCAGATCAAGCAGCCCCGTAAAAAGTACATCTTTCGGCGCGAGGACTTTGACCCCACCATGTTCCAGGAGGTGTTTGAGCCGCCCCACTACGAGCTGTGCACTTTGCGGAGTGCCACCGCAGCCGCGGCGGCGTCAGCGGACTTAGTCGACCTGGCGGAAGACTTTGAGAACTACCACGCCCTTCGCCGTGCCTCCTCGCGCTGCATCCACGATCACCACTGTGGGTCCACCTCCAACCCTGGCTCCGCCCACATATCCCAGCTGTCGCTCAGTGGACGAGAGAGCCGCGGCAACATGTGCGCCCGTGACGGAGGGGCCGCCACCCTGCTCACAGACCTCCCGCAGCCGTCCATGGCGGTGCGGCCCTTGCTGCCGGCCACGGCGAACCGCAGGAGCATCTTGGTCATGAAGCACAGCTACTCGCAGGAGGCGGCGGACAATGGATGTGACCTGGACGACGACCTGGACGAAGTTCCCACCACCAGCCACCGGCTTTCACGCCATGAAAAGGCAGTACAGCGGTCAGTATCCATAGATTTCTGATGAGGGAAGAACAGCAACCATAGAGTTTACTACAGGAAATGTTGCGGGATATTTACACTTATTTTTGTTTTCCTCTTATTTTAGCTTGGTTCTTCCCCTTTCTTCCATTACTTTTTAAGAATTATTATAAGCTCATTCTTCTTTTTTTGCTTCGATTCCCTGTTCTTCGTCCCCTTTCTATGATTAAAAACCTTTTGTATATTTTCACAGAGGACTAAGATATGCTACCTTCCGCATGCTCATACTTGAACATATCAAGCACTCCCTGCTAGATTTCCTCAAATGGTGATTTATAGCTCACGACCACACTCTGTGTGCTTTAAGGTTCGTCAGAGAGCTTTAAAAATACAGACCTCAATTTAGGACATGTCCGATTTTGACTGTTAACACAAGGGCTTGAATTGGTGCCTGATATTCATAGATATGACTAATTTCATTGACATGAATGCAAATTCTCACTATGCATTTATATTCCTAGCTGTGATACTGAAAACATATGACTTATATTCTACATAGCTTAAAATTTTGGCATGAACTAGATTTTCTATATATAGATATATAAAAAAGAAAAGTATTTTATTGTGTAATTGCACTTAGACAGCTTGAAATGTTACTGTTTACAACAATACTATGTGAAGGTTCATTTTTGGAAAAAAAATACTTTGAACGTGCAACTTTCTCCTGCATGCACTATCTCTGTGCTCTTCCCAGAGTGTTCTTGACTGTTTCTCTGCATGCAAGGCTCCTGGAGACTAGCAAAGCACTAATGAAATGTATTTCTCTTATGCAGCACAATATGAGTTCTGACCTCTCTATGCAAAAAATTTGATATTAAACGAAAGAGCCGTGACATTTCAGGTTCTGCCTCATTGGCTCTTTGAGCAAACATGAATCAGAGTACAACACAACTAGGGTCTAAGAGACAATCTCAAGGTAAGCACCCTTATCCAACAATCAACATCTCTATATGTTGTTGTGTAGTCATCATTCGCCCAGTCAGTATATACTTTTATGTAAGTTGTTTAGTTTCTTTTTTTCCTTTTCTGTGATTTTTGCACAAGTTTATATTTTTGTATTATTTCTGTTTTTTTAATTGCTCTTTTTTTCACCAAGATGGTTTTCTTGCTTGCGGCCATCTTGCCCTCCCAGTGAGTTTGTTTGAAGTGTTTGTGATGCTCAAAGTTTACTGTATGTCCTCTTTGCCCGGGGACATACAATATATCACTTATTGTGGATATTCATCAGCATGGACTTTTTCCGGCATCCTTCGATGCCGCTGTTGTCAATTCATATGTCTAACCTCTTTTTCTCCCAGATGACCAGTAGCAAATCATTTATACCAACAACGTAAAAGTAGAAGCACAGATTTGAAAGCAAACACAAATCCCAGATGTTTTACATTGCGTCAGCGGGACGATTTTTGCACACGTTAAAGAAAGCACACTGAGATCATTTGAGTATCTCATTAATGTCTTTGTAATTTACAAATCTTTGCTAATCACACAATTACACAGACTTCCTCTATTGTGCATGATTTAAGTCACTTGTGGTATTTGATTTTGTTTGTTTTTGTTTATTGTGAAGCATAATGTGTGTGTGTAACACGTCATGTGCATGCTCCACATCTGTGCTCTCATGAAGTTACTATAAGCATAATCTAATAAATTGATATAATGAATTAGCTTGCATGAATTGATGACACAAAGAACTGACAAGATCCTTTAAATTCAGACAAAAGAAAAAAAAAGTCCTACTTGCAGCTTCATGCCTGCATATGACAGAGCAGTCACATAAAGTGCTACCCATTGTTCCGTGTTTTAGTGTGACAAGTGTGCTGACCTTCTGTGTGTGTGTGTGTGTGTGTGTGTGTGTGTCTGCTCATGTTCTACATTGTGTCGCATTGTCTCCATCATGTAGACTTCTTGAGAATAGTGAAATCCTGGATCAGTACGAACGGGCGTCACTGACATATGAAAAAGCGGAGCGGAGATTTACACCAGCATGATGATGCTGATGATGATGAAGGGACACTTTGGCAAAAGGATACTGAATATGTGTTCACGCGCAAAGAGGAACACAAAGGACAGCTGCGACGCTGTTGAGTGGGGAAAGTTTTGGAAATGGATCAGCGCTGTGCTCTATGTACTGTAGGCAGTCCAGATTTTTTTCATGTCTCACTGGAAAGATATGGACCTTTACAATGAACATGATTATTCTTTATTGAACTTTAAATTTGGGACGTTCGTCAGACACATCTGTCTTTGTCATAGATTCCTCGCTGATAACAACATTTTATGTGATTAAACATCTTCATGTTCATTTTTAAGCATGTATTTTTCAAAATTAGTGGCACACATATTATGATTTTAACAGCAAACTTTAGATGCATGCAGTTTGTCAATTTTGGGAAGATTTAAGTTATTAGTGAAAATTAGAATCATACTCAATTAATTACTGACTTAATTAGATTTGATAGTGTTGGAATAACCAGAAGCAGTTTAATTTAAGTAACTTGGTCCAGTTGTATGGCTTGTGCATGCTTCTTTTATATCCATTTAAACATTAACATACTAACAATAATCCACTGATACATGAGTCATATAAGCATTAGAAGTGGTCAAAAAAGCCATCTTTACAATTGATTAATTGCATTGCAAGCAGTTTCTTAGCTAAATCCTTAGATATAGTGAATTGCACAAATAAATATGACCATTTTCATCTTCACTCAAAAACCCTTTTTAATATGTTGACTAACTTTCTGACAAGCAGCTTACCTTTGGCAAAGAATACGTTTTTGTTTCTTTGTAGTTTTTATTTTTGCAAACATATTTACTTTGTTTATCTTTTATCTCTCTCTTTACTGTTAGAGCTTAAAATCTTTGTATTAAACAGACTTTTATACTAGGGCAAATTGAACGGACGACACTTTTTACAGTTACTCAAACTATCTTTCAGGGCAGATTTTCTTGATGCTTTGTAAAATAAATAACAATAAATCTTCACATTATTCTTTTTCTTTGTTTGATTGGCGTTTGGTCAGTCCCTTAAGTGTGTTCCTCAGACTGTCGGCAAGTGTCATCCATGTCTGCCAGTCATGTTTTTAGATTTTGTTGTGGTTGATTTGTTTTAGAGGAAGACCCGAACCAAACCAAATAGGATTAGATTCATCAAGATAGGACAATGAAACAAATTCTAGAGGGTTCAAATAATCCCAGGTAATCACCGGTATCTGACAGACGAGTTAATTGACATTTTCTGTTTGTCTTAATGACAATGTATTTAGAATTAGCTTCCCTCTCTATGAACAAACGATGTTGGTTTGTTTTAAATACCCTGGTATATGTGGAAAAGTTACAAACCTAGATCAGCTCTGAGCACAGTGACATAACAACATGTGATTCATACACCCTTGCATATGGCACGTTCATTTTTCTTATGCTCCGTCATTGTCCAAATACCTATTTTTTTAATTGTTACTGTGTAAATGTTACAGTATTTTCCATCATGTGCACATTTTTTGCTGTATTCAGTGTAAAGTATTTTATCCACTATATCCATACTTTCCACTTTCTGGTCCTTCCATTAACACAAAGTCATGAACAGGCTCATGTTCTGGCAGATGCTGAATAAAATATTGTTCGTTTTTCTTTTCTGCACTTTTCTTTGTTGTTCTGTGTGTTGTCTCTGTTTCACTGTTGTCAACACTTCTCTTACAGAGAGTAAAAAAAAATTCAGAACAACTCACACATATACATATTTTAATTCCTATTTCTCTAACTCTGTTTCTCACACTCAGTGACTCTCTCTCTCACACACGCGCACGCACACACACACACACACACACACACAGTCACAACTCACAACTCATCTGCCACTATATAGATGGAGGAAGACACCTCAGTAATTAAGTAAGTCTGAACCAATACGATCACAAGAAGCCCAGGCAGCAGATGAGGAAAAGTGTTGGGCCCAGGAGAGACTTCAAGTAATGGTGTTTTCATTTCTCTGCAGATACATCAGACAGATGAATCATTCCTCAGCATCTTGCCAAGTCTGACAGCATTTCGGCGCTAAGGTTTCTCACCTTTCGGCATCTTGACTGAACTGTTGCCCCCGAGCAACGTTACCAATGTAGAATGTTGTGATGAGAACATGAAAAAAATAAAATAAAATAAAGGTTTGTGGTGTATTGCATCAAGTTTTATGTCTTTGCTTTTGGACCACAGAGATGCATTTTCCCTACCGGTGCTCCACGACCGACTGAAATTTACAAGCCATGGGACACTGATTATTTCAGATACGTGAATATTTTTTTAATTTTTTTTTTTGGAAGGGGGGAGAAATGACAATACCTTTAACGTAAAAGTATTCATGAAGAAAACAACAAAATTCAGGGTTTTTCCCAATCATTTTCATGTAACCAATAAAATATGAAATTGCATATTTCAGCTGCTGAATTGAAATGAGATTTCTTATTTTGATGTCATGCCGGGTTGTTTTTAAAGGTTTAATTGAGAGCCCTGTTGAGAAGACAACAGAACAGGATGTATGAAATGAAGCGATGTGAAACTTCACAAACGGGTGCAAAAATGATTCCACTGACCCATCGACTAACCTTCATTCATTCCCATGTTTACTGATGTCTGAACATTGCTTATGTTTTTTGTCTTTGTCCTTGTCAAATTTGATTGCATTGTGGGTTTTTTAATACATTTGGCGATTTATTTGATAACACATTAGGGAGAGAAAATGCTGGACAGAATGTTTTCAATAAACTAATGTTTACTGATTTCATCGTGATGATTCATTTTGTAAGGTTCGTCTTGAACTTAAACTTGCATGCATGACACTGTACCTCACATCCTCAATATTTTCTTCTTGGAATTAATAGGTTCTAGCAACCTGGGAGAATATTTATTTGGAACAACACACGGTGCATACATTATTTAGGGGTGTACCTATTGCACACATAGTCCATCAGATAAAAAAAAACTAAATAAAATTTTAGCATTTCTGCATAAGAATGAATGAAATAACCATGTGCAGTGCGAAATGTGTAGCTCGCATTGAGAATTATTAGAGGGCGCTCAGCTTTGTTCAGCTTCATATAATCTTTTGCCGTAGAGATCAGATTTCCCAGCCTCCAACATTACTGTTTTGGTTCACTGATCACTTGTGTTACACAGCACCAAGGAATTGACAAATAAGTTTATATATATATATATATATATATATATATATATATATATGTGTGTGTGTGTGTATATAAATATATCCATCCATCCATCCATCCATCGTCTACCGCTTTATCCATTTAAGGGTCGCGGGGAGGGGGCTGGAGCCAATCCCAGCTAACATTGGGCGATATATGTATATATATATATATATATATATATATATATATATATATATATATATATATATATATATATATATATATATGTGTGTATATGTAAACATATATATATATTATTTTTTTTAAATCATGCATCTTCACAAACTAGTAATTATGTGTAAACTGTATAATTTCCAGGCTGTGAAGGTGTGTGTGTGTGTGTGTGTGTACACTATTTTATACAAGGACGAGCGCTATGCCGTGTGCATCAAAACAACTCATGAAGTCTCCCATGAACCCTGCGACCGGTGAGTGACGTCAAATCCATGCGCCCGGGACATCGCTCTGACGCCCCTGTGGCTCTGCAGCGTGTACGAGCGGGTTGGTTGTAAATGTTGTTGTTCTTATTTCACAAGTTAATTCATGCCTAGTAACACGTCACTTTTACATCCTTACAGCCCGCTGTGTGCTACTTTCTCGGCTTCAGCCGGCCGTCCACCGTGCTGAGAAGTAAAGCCACGTTTGCTAGCTGGTAACACCGACCCGCAGAGGACATAAACATGGCTTACACGCAGATACTGCGAGCCCTGCATCGACATTTGCCGCAAACGGCGACACTGTGCGCAGTTCAGACGTGCAGACTGGCGCGGGTCAGCCTGCTCGTCCACACGCACCGGCCACTGTCGACCGGCTGGTTCGGACCGAGCTCCCAGCGGAGACTCGGGGCTGACGCCGCCGCTGCACTGAGCTGCCTCACCCGGGCGCAGGGGCGGCGGCGTCTCTCCCTGGACGTCACGGTGAGGAACAAGAGCAGCCCCGGGGACAGAGACAGGTCCGTGTCCAGGTATCAGGCTGGGAGCCCGAGGCCCTCGGCTGCACAGAAAGGTGAGCAAGGCACTGATTTACAGAGGCCTCTCCGAAGTTTTCAACAGGCTTTATTGCACGATACAGTATTTGTTCTGTGTATAGATAGGGGTTTGGGAATGAATATCGAGTAGTAACTGCATTATAGAAAAGTCATGTAGTCTTGTCATGAGAAGGTTTGCTATTGAAAATGCAAACCTTGAAATATGCATATTGAAGCCAAAATGCTCACTGGTATAGATGCTATAAGGACTTTTTTCACAAACTGACAACTGTGGAAGTTGTAGTAGTTGAGGATGTCCCAGACAAATGAGAGGTGGCATGATGTCATCAAATACACAAATGAGTGATCTATTGAAAAAGAAAAGCTTGATTTATTATAAGGCACTGACTAGGCTAGAACAGCGCCTAGTAGTAATGCGGTTCTACCGCCGCAAGGTGGCGGTAATACACCGGAAATCAAATGAAAAAGGTTGTTATTAAAATAAAATAATATGCCATTGACTATAATCTGATGTAACAAAAGTATATATCCTCTTGCTTTCAAGACAGTTGTTAAAAATTCTTAGTTTTTTAACTCGGAATCATAATTGTGCTCATTGCCAAGTAGGTTTTGCGATACAAGGAATTTGTTTTGGCGAGTAACAATACTTACTGTACTGTACACACAAGAAGAGCTATACCTAAAAACTGTATAATTAAAAAATGAAAAGATATATGAAAAGTGGAAATGTATTCAGTCAGTAAGCGTTACAGCTGTACAGATTTTACAGGAGAAAATAATCCATGTGCAGAGAACTGACCTAATGAAGTGTGTGTGTGTGTGTGTGTGTGTGTGTGTGTGTGTGTGTGTGTGTGTGTGTGTGTGTGTGTGTGTGTGTGTGTGTGTGTGTGTGTGTGTGTGTGTGTGTGTGTGTGTGTGTGTGTGTGTGTGTGTGTGTGTGTGTGTGTGTGTGTCTGTGTGTGTGTCTGTGTCTGTGTGTTTGTAATTATTATTTGGGACAATTTATTTTTATAACCACTTCCATCCCCAATCTTCTACAGTGAAGGATGCTGGCAGAGACTTCACCTACTTGATAGTCGTACTCATCGGGCTTGGAGTGACAGGTCACTATAATGTCAGACTTTCCATCACAAACAGGCAGATTTATTATTTTTCAAATCAAATTCAAATGTTTTGTCCTGTATGTGTGTGTGTGTAACAGGTGGCCTGTTATACGTGGTGTTCCAGGAGCTGTTTTCCACCTCCAGTCCAAATAAAATCTATGGTAAAGCCTTCGACAAAGTCAAGTCATACCCAGAAGTAAGTTCATTGACTCTAGAAGCCAAACATTATCACCCTCCTAAAACTATCTAGTGCATTACTAAACATATAGAATTTGTGGATTAATGGCATTGTGTACAATTACCGCATCACTGAGGGCACCTAACATTTCTTTTGAAAATGTAGGTGATAGGTGCATTCGGGGAGCCAATCAAATGTTATGGTGAGACTACCCGTCGAGGAAGGAGGCAGCAAGTCAGGTAGGACTTGAGTTGCTACGGACTGTTTGCTAATGTCCAAACAATCGGTTGATTCTTACTTTCTGGCAGATTTAAGTTCCACATTTGTGTCCTGACACTTTCCGTTCATAATCCTACTTTAATATGTCCGTGTATAAAAAGCACTGAAGTATTATCGCGCGTGTGTTTGTTTCTAACATAGTCATGTGGAGTACCTGAAGGACGGACTGAAGCATATGAGACTTAAGTTTTGCATAGAAGGCTCCGAACCAGGTCTCAAAGGAACTGTACACTCAGAGTCAAAAGAGGTTGGTGTTTTTCTAATTCCTTGTTCAAGTCATCTTGTGCAATAGAGGTAGCATCACAAAGGCCAGTTAAACCTGTACTGTTCTTATTTAACTATGACAATATTAAAAACGTACACATTTGAAGGGTAAGATGAAATCCGAGGAATTCCATTTGACAGATTAAGTGTCTACAGCAGTGACTGTTACAAGTACAAATAACTTTCTGTTATTTTACAGAACAATGACACTGGAAAATATGAGTTTCGATACATATTTGTGGAGGTAGACACCTACCCAAGACGGACTATCGTTGTGGAAGATAACCGATAAGAGAGATGATGGACTCGCTGTACAAATGTGAAAAACGTGTTTCTCAAAGGGCAGGTTTGTGTTATTGGACAAATAATTAAAGTGTTATTCACGAATAAAAGTTGTTATGTCTGACATAAACAACAGCAGTTGATTTAAACTTTGCTACGACAATGTAGGTCAGCATTTGGGTGGCGAGCTTTGCAAGGCTTTGTCTCTCGAAAGATAAAAAATGACCTTGACTCTTATGTGTCAATCTTAGAAAAACAAACTCAATGTCTTTGTTTTGTCTTGGTTTTTTATTTTTTGGGTCAAAGACCGAGGGATGAACTTTGAAGTGGCATGTGGTCAAAGAGGCTTTTACACTGTAATAAAAAATGTCTGTTATATGCACAGGGACGCACAAATCAGTGTTTTATTTTTTTATGACAATGTAGGGTTGATCTTTTGGCATTATTGAATTGTATGTACGGTATAAGTTGGGGCTTTGGCAGTAATTAAAAAAAAAACCTGGAAAGTCTTTGATTGATTTAATATGACTGAAATACTTTTGATATCATAGAGATCTCGTAAACGTTCATTTTAGTGTCTTATTTATTGCATACTTTCCTGCATTTGGTTGCCCTCTCAAATAGAACATTGCTTTATAAAACAATGACCACTAGATGGAGGCAAAGAGTTGAGCGATGGAACAACCCGATGTGACCCTTTCATGATTATTTCATGTCTCATTCATTTACATATTTGTATGTATTTTAACTTCTAATTTGCATAGTTTTCAATAGGTTTCAGGGGGGGGGAACCAGACAATAATGTAAAATACTGTGACATTATGTGTAAAGACATTTAATCACAATAACCAGCTTGTCAGACGAGTGCCATGCTACCTTCCCTGACCCTCGGAAATAGGATCCTTTATGATGGGCACATATCTTTTTTTATTGCTTGTGTCAACACTGCTGTTGAGATGTAATCTTCGGAGAGAAGAGCACTTTTATTACTGTTTAGTGTCGCGGTGTTGACACATACAGTAGCAGTCCCACTTCAGTTAGAAACATCTGCTGGGAAACCAGGTGAGAAGCGCTCATTATTTCCTTCATTATATTGAATCAACTCCCTTCTGCACACCTTTTAATAAAAAAATTAATTAAAAAAAAACGTTCACCATAGCAGCATTTCAGGAACCCGACTCCGGACAGCAGCAAACAAACACAATCTACAGATGAATTGCAACGACGGGGCCGAGGTGGGGCAGTTTACGGGGAAGCGCCGAAGGCAGCGGGCCGGGTGAGGACGCCGCCCACTGTGGTTCGCGGCATTGAACGCAACGCGTCGGGGATGTGCTAAGTCAGTCAACGAGGGCTGAAACTACGACTAGTTTGTTTGTTTCTCACGTGCCGAGTTAACGGGCAGCCTCCCCTGCTAACTAGCTTTAGTTGTCCTTTGCGTACGGTGACTAGAAGGTTATATCCACAGAGCAGGTCCGCGTGAGTTGTTTCTTTGTTCTCCGCCTGGGTAAATAGACTCGCCTGCTGTTGTTGTTGTTGTCGTTCTGGCCTGCTACATGCTACATGCTACATGCTACACGCTACACGCTACACGCTAGCCTAGCTTAACGTGCGGTAGCCTCACCACCAGCTGGTTCCCGGAGCGCTACTCTCTCCTCACACACCCACGGACGACAGGCGACAGGGGGACATGACAAACCTGGGCAGCGAACTCTGACGGTCCGAGCTGTCGCTTCAAAAGTAAGTTCACAACCCTTGTTCCGTGTGTTTTGCTTTTTAGCCACGTTTAACCGCCGGAGCCGCGTCACGCCAAACTCCAAATAAACTGTTAAAGGTGATTAAAACAAGCGCTTTCACATTTCACTCAAGGCTGGCTCCAAGCTTCTGGTTGCCTGTGTGTCATAATATCAATAAAGGCGATAAATAAAGCAATTTGAATGAATTTCGCCATTATTTAAAATAGTTTTGTGTGTTTTCAGGGCAAGGTGTGTTCTTCCTCAACTATGACAGCCTCCACTCAGTGACGTCTCACACCCACCAACAAGAATGGAGCTGTACTGGTACATGTGAGTGTAACTTGTCCTTCTGATTACACCTCTTTTCTCATTGTATGAAGACAAGATGATGATGCACAAAGCTGTTTTTCCGCCCACTCCCTGAGGAATGGTTCTCCTCTTCTTCTTCCTCTGCACAGAGTCGTCATCATATTCATCATCATCAAGATATTCTTCTACGTGTGCTGGTACCGATCGAGACAGAGGCAACTGTCGGCTTACCTGAGCAACCCGCGCAACGCTCAGATAGTCATCGTGGGAGGAAGGGCCTACCTGCATCAGATGTGTGAGAGACAGAGTGTAAGTGCAGACCCCCACTCACACACACACACACACACGATCACATACACACGATCACACCCACACGATCACACTTGACATGGCCTGACTTTGACACACGTCACCAAGGTGTCAGCTGCTGAAGTGGTTTCTTGTCTCCACTCTATCGTGGTTGGATTGAAGTGTACACGCTACCGGTCTTAGATCACAGAGTTTGTGTCTCTGTGTACTCTGAAATTGAAGTATAGAACAAATAAACAATAAAGAGTGACATAAAAGGTTACCATGTAACGTGAATGGTACTCGTTCAACATTGAAACGCTCCCTTTTTTTATCACTTTTTTTTTTACAAAAGGAATGCTTCTGGTTTTGTTTGTGGAGTTCGCACAAGTTGCACATTGCACTTTTTGTACGTTGTTTTGCTTTCACCTGCTGCCCACCTCATTCCACGCCAGCTCCGTGGGTTGTTATGTCGCTGTCATTTTTTTCTCGCCGTTCTGATAGCAATGTGCGCCCCTACTTTTGCTACAGCACGGCAACACAGTTTATTCTCCCTCTGCCTTTTTGTGAAGACAGACCTGTACGACTATTTGCGATCAAATTGCAAGGGCTTAATTTCCTTCCACTGGTGCAGAGAAGCAAAATTGAAGTGCTCAAATTACGAACAAAAGAATTCAAAGTTTTAAAACCTTTGACTTGGCAGTGTAGGTTATGGGTAAGAAAAAAAATCTCTTTATGTAGGCCAGGATACGTGAGTGTGGAAGGTACAAATTAGAAGACTGAATAAGAGAAAGCCTAATATAGCCACAGTTGTGTCAAATTTTTGCGGTGGAGTGGTTTTGAGAGAGAGGGCATGTGATTTTCAGTCACTCTCTTTTGGCTTTCGAACAGAATGACAGGACGGGCTGTATTTCAGTTTCACCGACACACTGAGTACGTTTGTGGCCGTGGAAGGTTGAGTAAGGTTGCGCACCTCCGGCCTTTTTCGTGTACTTTCCGTGAAGTTTGTTTGACCTTGTTGACATCAGAGGTCGGCTCGGACAGGTCGCAGCTCTCACAGTTCAGAGTGTGTGAGCGGACCCTTTTCTGAGCAAGTTTGTAGAATTTGAACCATGCGTGTGAGATTGTGTGTGTATGTGTGTAAATATGATCAGTGAAGATGCAGACAGCAAGACAGGAATAGACTGATTTACAATCGAAAGTGTTTTGCCCCTTTGGGCGATTTGTTATTACCCAACATAACAGTTCAGTCTCTGATGTTTTCTGTGCCACGCGTCATATTTTAATGAAAGTATTACTGTTGTGTCCCATGTAAATCATAAGATGGATGGTAGAAAAAAAAGATAAGTAACTTCTAATGTTTAATTTGGTTGACATTTATAAATGGTTGAAGCGGTTGTCTTGGCTGCTCCCTGATAGTCATATGATCGTCAAAATAATCGTCACAGTTGCCTTGTAGCCTCTTGAATTTTTGCAGAAACTCGCGCTTTTCGTGCATACTGTACAGAATTCGGGCTTCTCTATTATCAAATGCCAGTCGCATGTAGTTGTATTTGTGTTGACGTCAGCTCTGGGGTCGTTTCTGTGGGCGATGCCACAGGTTCAAAACCGCCGTCATGTCTTCCATGCTTCCTTCAGGGGTTCTTTCTGCTTAACTGCCTCTCTATAACACCTAAGCAACAACAACACATGAGCAATATCCATGATTCACAATCTTCCTTAAAATATGCTCTGTGAATAATAGAAAAAAACAGGTTTTCGCTCACATTCGTTTCTAATCCTTGCCCACTTTGTACCGTTCTTGGTAGTTATATATTGACAAAAGATGTGGCGTGAATGTGTCTGCATCAAAACTCCATTGTCGGTCATTTCGCATTTTCTACCATCACTCTGCTTCAGTTCCATGGAAGAGGCACGGACTTTTTTTTATACATTTAGCTTTTTTGGGGGAATATTTCTGCAACAGGAAATGCCCCAGTTGTTAAAAAAATAAGCAATGCACTTGAGAGTTGCCTCGTTTTTTTTGGCCTCGGGTTTCCTCGGACCGAGTTGCAACATCCTGTTTACTATGCGAATTAATGTTCGGTTTTAGAGAATGCCGTTCCAGCATGAGATTGCCATACTCGTCCTATTAGTTGTATTTCTGGTAACCAGGGTAGAAGCGCTACAACATCCTTCTTGCACTCATCTTTTTTCGCTCTCTTTCTGGTTCTTTAACCTCGTACTCCTCTCGAGCCTCCACCAGGTCCTGTCCTCTCCTGGTACAGCGATTCCTCAGTTTGCTCCCTCTCCCCCTCCTGTCGCCTTCTCTTTTCTCCCCTTCCTTCTGTTGTTTTCCTCCCATTCCTTTCTTCCCCCTTCTCTCCGCTGTTTCTGGTGTATAATGTTCCCTGTTTAGATTTTAATGGAAAGTGCGCCAGGGGAGGCCCCACAGTCATCCATAACCCCGCACCCTGAAAGTTTTCTGGAGGGACGCCAAAACGTGTCGAGTCCTGGCCTTAAATGAATCACGAACAGTGTTGGGGGGGGGGGGGTCTTGGATGTCGTATCACTCACTGAGCCCCTTGGACAGTCTCATTCGTGGCTACCTGAAAAGACAAAGTGAACCCAGAAGAATGGTGGAGAAACCATTTGATACATTTAGACCCTCCAGATAGAGACAGGGGAGACTGATAGGTTTTGAATTTTACGGCCTCGTTGTAATTAGTTTTGGTCTTGTTTTCCAAGCCTACGGGAAAATAAATGTTCAAGCTTTTTAATCTGACGGTTAATTACCTTGAATTCCGCGCGGTCTGTCTGTCTGCACCTTTCGTCATCACTTGCTATCACGGCAAAAACAACAGGATGGCAAGTTTGAACTGATTACGCCATCGGCCCGCAAAGTCATCGGTCTCTGTCATCTCTGACCTCCCTGCTCAGTCTTGCATGCGTCTCCTTCCTGTTGCAGTTACCGGAAGAAGAGGACATAAAATAGCTAACACATCTGTTGTAATGCAAACCAACCCCTCTAAACGGTCAACTGATAACAATGACTGAGACGAGTCTTGACTTTATGGGGTTCAAAGTGGTTCACCAGGTTTGGGTTGAAAAGTTTTCCGTGCTGGTTGTTGGAACAACCTTAACCTCTTTTCTGTTTGTTCAGTGATGTTTGTACTTAAGTGTGTATGTGTGCTTAATCAAAACGTTTAAAGGGAAACTCACTGGAGGAGCAGATGCGTAAGAATTTTTAAGGAGCACTGTCCTCTCCAGAGGTGTGTACAAAAAAACCAGCCCAGTTAGTGTCTTAATGGCATTCAAGGTGTTCACATCCATAGCTGTTAGCTCTAGCTAATAGATCTGACTGTGTAAACTGGCTCTTTTGGCCGCCGGTGTGGCCGCAGGCGCGTGCGTGCGTGTCTGGACTTGTGTCTTGACGTGTATTTCTGAGTGTATCATTAACTCTCCCTTGTGTTTCCGTTCCTCTTCAGCAAACATCAGTCTGGCCCAGTTGGTATGGTGTCCAGGACGAACTGTCTATAGAAGAGCCGTCCACAGCTCTGCCCCCAGCAGTGTCCGTCTCCCACCTCGACATGCCACCACCATATGAGGCCGTCTCTGGAGGTAGCACACACTGTAGTATGCTGAAGCGACGCACACACACACACCATGCGTTTGCTGCTTCCTCATTCATCGAGCTAATAAAAGTTGAGCCAGAAAGACTTCTTCATTCTGGACTTTTCCTCTTTTATAACTTCCTCTAAAGCCACATTTCGTTGCTGCTATGAAATGGTGCCAAATCATGTTATAATTACATTTCCCATAGTTACTGTGTTTACATTGGGTCAGTCATGAGTGTGTATTCTATACAGCCCCATTATTTACATAGATTATTTACTGAAAAGGAAAATATAATTGAGTTGTTTTTGTTGTTTTTTTCAATGGGCCTCATGCTTTATTTGAACAATTTCTGCCTGCATCAGAAATCTTTAGGTATAAACACAAGCAGTCCGAGCTGACCGATCGGAGTGTGAAAAAACGTTCACCAATTTTTCAAGCCAAATTGCGCACACTCACATGTCAGCCCCTCAAAATGCCTGATTTTTGTTGCATCGAGAATCAATGTTATTCCCTGAGTAATCAGTGAAAGTGACGAAAAAAATAAAGAAATGCCCCTATCCCACTTGTCTAGCCTGGCGTAACCAGACTAATATTCAAATGCGTATTACTCTGGAACCATTTCGGTTCATTTTTTAATTTCCAAGAGGCATCACCAATGGACGCAGAGTAAAAAATGCCTCCGGACGCAATTGGATAGACCCGCAACCAATGAGAGAAACGAATCATGTGACGTCTGTTGAGTCACGCAAGTGATGATGATTCCACAATGTCTTTGAACACGTGTTGCCATTTTTGTAGGAGGAATTTGAAAAGATCTGGTACTTTAAGTCGAATGATTGTTCATCAGCAGCATATTGTAACTATTATAAAATAGTATAAAACCAAGGCAAGACATTTTTAAAGAGACAGCAGTAAAAATTGTGACATTAAAACATCCAAAGATTATATCATAATTTCTGAGCCTGTCAGAGATGATTTCATAGACAGAGACTGCACAACTTCCACAGAGAGGGACACAGTGTACATGATGTGGTCTCTGTCTGTCCATATCGGCCAGATCATCACTGACAAAAATGTCCTGGACAGGAAAGAGAGCTTGAACTGTGCTCCATGAAAAAAAAGGCCCATCACTTATCCAACTTCATGTCCTTAATCCAGTTATTTTTTCCTTTTAAGATGGACCCCCGTTCCCTATCCATTTTTATTTTTTAAAAATGAATTCCTATTTCCGGTCTCTCTCCTGCTTCACAGTTTTTATTTAAAACGAGAGGGAAGCCAGTCAGTCCTTGTGTTTCCATTAATCTGTCACCTCTGACTACCACTCAAAGTTTCACAGTCTGATGTGACTCATCTGATGCGATGCTCTGGTTCAGTCTGGCAGCAGGATGTGGTCACGGGGTTGGAAACGGTGACATTTCGCCACTAACCATCAGATGGTGTTTCCCTATCACAGGTATCAGAGGGGGTTTGCAGTGATAGATCTACTTTAATTGTGCTGACTTATCTTAAGCACTGTGGGAATGTCTTGCAGCGAACCATTTTATTAAAAGCTTTAGTTCAACTTCCTACCGTAATGTGTCTGCACTCTTACCATTTAAAATATATATGAAATATTAATTATTAGGGTCCATTATTGAATGAAAAATTAAAATAAATTGGCGACAAGAAAGAGTGCTTCAAGTAGTTTTTGAAAAGAGCGTCATAGAGAATTTGTGTGATTCCACTGCTCTGGTGTCTGTTTTCTCAGGGAAAAAATGTTTTTGTTACAAGGGGGCAGGTGGATTATATTATATTTTCCTTCTCAACAAAACAAAGAAGAAATCTCACACACATTAGATTGCTTCCGGGCATGACACAGCTTGTGATATTATTTTTGTTTGATCAAGCAGCCCTGATGTCGTCACGTTTTTTGTTTTGTTTTTTGTCCTTGTGTTTATATATTTTTTTTTCTTAATTTCGTTCCGTTTGACTGATGGACTTGTCTCCCCTCTTTCCCCCCTCAGAGGACAATCTGAAGCCCCCTCCCTACAGCGAATGCGCTCTCGGGGATGAGGCTGACGCTCCGTGTCCCTCTCATTGCACTCCCCTCATTTCCGACGAAGGCGACTCGTCCAGCATGAACGAAGCCCCGCCGCCCTACACAGCGTCCGCCATCACACAAGTCTGTGTGCAGGAGGGCCCCGTGAGCCACAGTGAGTCCGAGTCAGCGAGCAGGTCCGCTTAATCCATCCCCCGACGCCGGTTGGCCTTTTCCATGCACTGCCTTCCTACATTCGACCTCAGCGATCGTTGCCAGCCTACCTCTCATCACATGAGAGCAGAAGTTTATTTTGGTGTGTGTGTGTGTGTGTGTGTGTGTGTGTGTGTGTGTGTGTGTGTGTGTGTGTGTGTGTGTGTGTGTGTGTGTGTGTGTGTGTGTGTGTGTGTGTGTGTGTGTGTGTGTGTGTGTGTGTGTGTGTGTGTGTGTGTGTGTGGTTTTTAGAGACAAGTTTTTTTTCTACTTTGTATTATTGTCATCAAAAATGGTCATCTGATGAGTGTGGCAATAACAGACGACATCAGCAGGCCTGTGTGCCTCAGTCAGACCGCAGAGGCTGCCTCCCAGCCGGGGATGAGGATAAAAGCCCCTCGGATCTGAGCTCACAGGACACCGACGAGTTACAGTTTAAGCAGAGAGAGACTTTTAAAGTGTTTTGGGGTTTTTTTTCCTCCCAAGTTTTCTCCTGTGTCTCCGAGGCCACTTCCTTTCACAGATCATTTCACTTTAAAAGCTCGACAGTTTTCAGACCCCACTGCTCATCGCTTCATCTTTGTGTGTTTGGTGTCAGTGTTCTGAAAACAAAAACTCAAACAACAGCCTGTGATGAAGAATTCACGGTATCTAATAAAAAATATGGGGGCATGGTGCTTTGTACATGTGCATATTAAATAAACGGCTTCAAACTGTTCGTAATCCCAGCGCTTCATCAGCGTTGCACATTTGTTAACATAGTGACAAAGTCTGTTGATGAAGGCGCCAACGGTCTTAAGTAATGGCCTCATTAGCGTCACTGCCATCATCCCGGTGATTGTACCGGGACGTCGGGCAATTCTGGTGCTTATTAAATCTGTGAATGGAAGTGAGCGAGGACGATCAGAAAAGGGGGGAAACGGCATTGATGAAATTGAATGAACGTGCGTCTCGGCAGCCGACAAGAGATTGTTCTCTGTTGGCTGTCACGTGTTACCGCCAGGGCTCTGTGTGTTCCTGCTCCACATTAACGCCTCTGTGCCTGGTTCTGTGCAAACATCATAAACCTCTGTTTGGGTAAGTCTGCGTTCCCTAAAATGTGTTGACCCAGATGTAAGATAATCAGATTTGATGTCATGAATTGTAATGTTCAGATGAAAGCTTGGATATAAAAAAAAACAAACAAGATCCTTAAATTAAAAATGTTACAATCCCGAAGCAAAAAATACTCACGGGGCTGTCAGCTAAAGCTCAAAAAGTCATTGACAAAACTCAGTTATTACTTCTTTTTTTTCATATGAAGACTATACCCAAAATGATATTTTGACAGCACCTTCTGTTCCTTGTAATCTTCATGTAAATCTACCACAGGCTGGTAGAGGTCAAGACAACTTTGCGTATCTCTTCTGTTGCATATTTCTGTTCTAGAATGGCTTTGGGAAGGTTATTACTGTGCTCTTTGCTTCTTCTTTTTTATGTCATTGCATTTCAGGTAACTGTGTGATGCAACACCTCTCAAAATATTTAATCTGTGTACAGTTTCTGGAGAGAAAACCAATGAAATGGTGTATGAATGTTTTGGTTTTTTTGGCTTATGGGGAAAGTATGTATTAAAACCTGAAAAAATGTCAAAAATACATCTAATGATAATCCTCTGCGTTGTGATGACAAATCGTGGAGCGTCCGTCACAGAGGCCTGCCACCAAATCTGTCCTGTAGTTATTACAGTCTGAAGGATCATCACTCGTACAGCAGCAGCAGCACGGTGACGATTGACCACTCAAACTGTAACGTACGACCTGTTTGTTGACTCCATGTTCATTCCTGTGGCGGGTGACCTGTCCGGATCTCTCCAGTAGCTGAGTAGCTGGAGGGGAATGTCCTTGTCTTTGTCTGATTTTGACGGGGAAATATGTCTTCTGTATTAAACTGTTGTTCTTAATCTTCCAAGTTTTACTTAATTCCTTTAGGCTTTATTAAAAAAAAATGTCATGAGACTTGCGCCGCCTCCAAAAACGATCGTTGCAAAAGGAGACAACCTTGATGACACAGTCAGCGTTATTTTCAGAAAAAACAGTTTCTAATTAAGTTATCAGAAGTGGTTCGAGTTGGTTGCCTCTACGATCATCTGGAAGTCGTGTGAGTCGCTGAAAGCACTTTCACCCCGTTTGGTTCTGACTGGAGGTGGTTCCAGCAGAAGCTCTGCTTCCTGCAGATGAGATTTGCAGAAGTGATTTATAAAACTAGTGGACTGAGGAAGCAGAGGGAAGTGGGCTACAGTCGTAAAAAACACTGACGCACCATGAAACGTTCTGTTCGTGACGGCCAATGTACGACTGTTGCTTTGCTCTAAATTCAAATGATCGTCTGCTCTTTGTTGACTGACAAACTGGGGGCAGCCATCCCGGCTCCATCGTAATGGGCAGGACGGCTTTTTTGTTTGCACCTGGGTCTGGCTTCTTTTTTTTTTAATCCTTTCTTTGCTGAGAATTGAATGGGGAGCAGGGGGGTGGAAAGGTCAAATCGTGGTCCCTCGGATCTGATGTCCGTCATGTTTTTCCTGACTGTCCTCGGGAGTTGGCTGAGGTTGCTCTCCTTCAAGGTCTCGGACGTGTCGTGGGAGCTCTCACTTGGCGTTGAGTCATCTTGTCTGCTTGTCCTCGGTGTGGATGGGTGACGCAGGAAGTGAAATTGGTTGGAGATAAATTCCATCTGCCCTGCAGTGGTCGATAAAGTGAACTGTATGGAGAGGACTTGTCGAGTGTTCAGGGCCAAGTGTCGGCTGAATGTCTCGACTTCTCGTTTTCAAGTTTTCAAGTTTCCCCGTGTCATTGGTTCACGTGCTACCGTGATATTCTGATATTTTTTTCACACTCGCATCCAGAATATGTGAACTGAATTATTTCTCTCACATCACAGACTCCTCTTCCCTGGGAAAGCAGTGCGTTATTAGTATTCCTATCGCTTATGCCTTTTACATCTTTTATGGCAAAGTTACCCACATTCGGAGTGAGTAACTTTCCCTGCAGACCTTTTTTTTGCTCTCGAAAACAACCTCGGCCCTTAAACTGCTGTGTGAGGATGAGAGGTTATCCGTGTCATCTGCTGGGGATCCGGGGGCCGTGCAGCAGCAGCAGCAGCATATCTGCTGTCAATCTGCAGCTCAACACAACAGTTGATCTGGCATCCCAAATGTGGTGACGCAACTAAAGCACTTCATGCACATCTCAGGATGAATTCTGTTCCATAAGATGGCGTAAAGCGCTTGTCTCCAGACATTATTATTATTGTGAGAGACTAGGCTCCTGCAGACAGGCAAAAGACCCCGACACATCCTTCATAGTAGCAAGCCCCCCCCCCCCCCCCCCCCCCCCCCCCCCCCCTCCCCCCCCCCCCCCAAAGACTGAAGGTGGAGCTCATTTGGTCTATTTGTGTCATCTTTTTGGCTCCTGGGTTGTTTTTGTTTCTTTTTGTAGTCGTGCGTCTTTGTAGCCATTTTGAGTCCCTTCGTAGTCGTCATGTCATCTCCTTGTTGGTATTTTCACGTCTTTTTGGTAATGTGTCTATTCATAGTAATCGATTGACTTGCAAACAAGAAATGTTGACGTAACGTTAACGCAGTAACACACCTGCGGCCCCCTAACTCTTTGGGCCCCCGGGCGGTCCATTCAGTGATCCATCAATGTCCAACATGCGGATCTTTTCTCTCTTTTTTGGTTTTGCTATAGATATAGTTTTGATTACCCTAACCCTAACCCAGATGTAGCAGAAAGCAGAGCAATAATAGTCTAATTTTGCCAATTGAAAGGTGGTCATTGAGTGCATTTTGTGGAGTGCAATTTGACTCAAAAGGTTTTGCGGAAAGAAATGGAAAAGGGAAACAACAATCACAGGCCCGTATGTCCATTTAGACTAAGAGTTTTGGGTTGCTGTAACTGTTCCTCCTCTCTGTAGTGGCTGTGAAGAGAGCTCAATCCTTTTTCCTCTTTGTTTTGTTTTTTTCACCGGCACTGCTTTTCTTTGCTGGACTACAGTAGAAGGTCCCGCAAAGGGGGAATTTGTGCTGAAAAATAGTCCAACTTTTGGAATATATCCACGTGTGACTGAGAACCACTGAAGCCTTGTTCGAGCTGCGGATGAACTTCGGCCCCCCATCTCTTCACAGCCACTCTGGACAGGGAGGGGGATTACAGTGATAGGGGCTGTTGTAATGTACATATGGGCTTGTGGGTATTGCTCGCTGTTTTTTCCACGGCGTGCCACCAGAGAGCAGTCTTGCGCAACGGATGGTTCGAACCGTATGGGGGTTTTTTTGTATTCGAGCACCCTGCACTTGTTGCTGAGCAGGAAAAGTTTTTGAGAGCGGCACAAGAAGTGACGCAGCACAGATTGATGTCTTTTATTACACTGCATAGTGACAGAAGATGGCATTGACTTTTGCTCCCGAAGCTTTGTGCTTTAGATGGAAAAAATAATTGGGCTCCATCAAGATCAATTGTGCAGCGCTCGCTCTCTCGCAGAATGTACAGCAGAGTAGATACTCAAGGACATTCATTTTTCACAGCGTAGCCTCTCGGCTGCTGCGTCGCTTAGCTGCATACAAATAGGCTGAGCGTGAACAATTCACAATGTCCATACACTTAATCGTCGACCTTTAGGGTGGGCAAAATATCAGATGTGAACTGATGAATGGAGAAAAATGTGTTCAAATATTTGCTCGTTCTCATCAAAGCACCAAGAATGGAGCCTTCACGCAGTGATCCATGTCTCCATGTATGTGTCAGTGTTGATGCAGTACAGTAATGCACAGAACTGGGGTCGCTTAGGGGGGGGGGGGCCGGGGACATTTGCATTTTTGGATCATGTAAACCACTTTGCTTATCATTCCACATTTGGTATAAACAGCTGTAAAGTGCACACGGTACAGAAACACTTCCTCGGGGGGATTCACGGACCATTTTTCAAGGTCTGCGAGGCCGCTCGGGGAACAGTCCAGACAGCTCAATTACCGTCTGTTGTCTGTCACAAGATTCATTGCACTTTCCAGCCTTGCATAAAGGTGCATCACCTATCAAATGACAAGTATTTTCAGGCTGGTATGCCCGCCGTGGCCATGGGAGGGGAGGGGGGGAAGAAAGAGCCACACCTTTTGAATTCAGCAGGAAAGCACATTCCAGTCACGGGTGAGGATGGATAAGATGTCCGAAAAGACTTCTGTTAATACTAATGCTGACCGCAAAAGTCATTTTCAGATGAGCATGCCTACCAATGATGTGACCAAAGGTTGTGTTTTTTGCAACATTCTTTAATTTTTTATTATTTTTCAAATTGAAAAACACCACAGAGAACCTTCATTTTTTCCCCCAGGTCCTTGACCGATTTCTTCTCATGTTCGGCCTCCCCACCATCTCCTCTGGCTCTATTGTCTCGCTTTACGTGTTAGTTTGGTTCATTTTTGATTTAGCCAAATAATCCAGTTAAGTGCCTTTTGGAATATGTACCGAGATTATGTAAAACACTTAAGGATGTGAACCACTTTCATCGTAACTACGCACAGAAAACTGAGCTAAGCGTTGGTTCTTGTGTTGTAGTTCTGTGCGATGCTCATTTTCACACCACGCAGTATGTATTTCACAAATCTAGTTGGCAGATATAAAAGTTGTTCAAAGCGGTTTGTACATTTAACAGCTGCTCTCGCCCCATTATAGAGACAGAGTAATTTCCTGCCATGCCGAGTGCAAAGTGTCTAAATATTAACGTCAGCTCAAATATTGTCTCAGAAGATCACAAACCGCTGAATGGGCGGATCGTGTCGGCGCAGGAGCGCGACATCTTTATCCATTTGGATTTGTCCTCTGTCAGAGACTGAACTGTGTAGAAAGCATACAGATCACAGTAAAATCTATATGTAGTGGATATATGTACTACGTATGCTAATCCTGTGTTCAACTCGCACGCTTGTGCAGTGAACATCTATTTTATTCTACTTTATATTTCACCATTGCGTGTACAAAACACGTGGTGGAAAGAAAAAGAAAAGACACACACACACACACACACACACACACACACAAAAGATCTAAAGAAAATCCAGTGAATTTATCCAATACAGAACTATTACACATCTTTAAAATGACTCAATAGATAGCATCTTTTTTTCCTCCTCCCAGGCTTTCTCCAGATGACTGGCTCATTTATACGTTTCATACAGCCAACTGCAATTATTAGACAGATGTTTTTTTACTTTTTACTTTTTTAGATTAAGATTTTACGTGAAATAGAAGTGATGATCTTAGTGCTTGAGATTAAAGCTTGTTAAAGATTTTGGCTATTGGCCCCTACAAAAAAAAAAAAAAAGAACAGAAAAGAAAAGAAAGTGGTGTCTGGTTCGGGCCCCACGGCCCATTGCAGATGCCAAAGAGAGATTTCTCCTCTCCACTTCTCAGACGGTTTCATTTGAGTAACTGTTTGAAGTGCATAAAGGGAAACTCTCCAATATTTTAAATTGTTTTGTTGATGACATGAGAACTTTATCCACCATTGGCGAACAAATGATCCTGCTCAGTTGTCTTATCTGAAGATAGACAGACAGACAGACAGCTAGATAGATATACTTTATTCATCAGGGGCAAATCAGAACTTGTACTGTAGCTGAAGGAAGACAAGACAAGTCAGAGTTCTCTCCGTCAAATGCGACCGACTGGTTTCGCGTCACACTGACCTTTCATGTGCTGTTGTCCTGACTCGCTTTCGTCGACATCAAGTGTCGAAAGTATGATAAGTAAGTTTCATCTTTCTCCCTGTGCCACCACTACAGATGTAATCCAAGGGGGCCGGGGCCACTGCCTGCTCCGGTGTCTCTGTGATGACAGGGATAAGCGAGGATGACTGAATGTCACGGAGGAAGGATGAGCCACCTGGTGCAGGCAGGTATGTGTCTGCGCATAATGATGTGGCAGCCAACATAAATTTAGGAGTTTATCATTCCCTCCTAGATTTAATCGTCATTCACTCTCCTCAACGACTTAGTGTTGACGGCCCCACTAAAAGACACAAACTGGATGTTTGGAATTTTTTATCCCAGGAAAAGGTATCGAAAATGCAAAAGTTGCCGTCCAGGCTGTCCTCAGCACTGGCCTGCGAAGAAAAGCATTCCTCTGTCCCACTGCTGTTCCTTCAGCACTGTCAAAAAAACAAACCATTCAGCCGAGACTCGGTGCAGAAAAGAGTCTGGAAATATCTCTCCGACTTCCAGAAGTGTAGTAATACGTATCTTGTTCCAGCGTTCCAAAGTGTTACAGTTACCCTTCAGCAGATCGGATTTGACGTGATGTGCATTTCTGACTGTTTTTCTTTTGGGGGTTTTTCTAAACTACCACAAGTCGAGGAAATGTGTCAAATGTGTCTCCTTGCAAACAACATTTCTCAACTTTTACAGTTTGCAGAGAATCTTGAAAGGTGCAGAGCAGATTGAGGGTTTTTTTCTTTCTTTCTGGGAGCTGTCAAAAGAGCAGACAATAGACCTGCAATCCACAGAAGATACGCATTGTGCAGGAAGCGAGAAGAAGAAGTCAGGGAGACAGCGGAGACAAGGCTAATCTGTAAATCCCTCTGAAGGGCCCCTGAATCCCGCCGACCTCTGACCTCCTGTTTATTTCCCCCTGTAGCCTGCGTGGGCCCGATTGCTCGTCTGCCGTCCCAAACAACGACAACAACTTCCCTAGTCTCTCTGCGAAAAGACGCCTCCTCCCTGGCGCCCGAGGAACTGAGAGGACCGCCGTTGCCGTTTATCAGCTTAGTGGGAATTTACATTTTAATTGAAATACCAATGTTTGAGCCAAACTGTACTTGCTAGGCAATCGGAGCCCCTTAAGAGAAGCGCTGAGGATGACAGGCCGTCAGAGTTGCTCACGTCGCCTGTGAACAGAACTCAACTTCATGTGCCAAAGATTGCCCATGCTGTCATCACCAGGAAATGCTCTCGGATCGCGAGCGTGCAGCAATATCACAAAACTACAGCTGGGCTCAGTGTGTACGAGCGCCCGTGTTTACACATCAGTCGTTTGTATTTTAATGACTTTGAACGTGCCAGGATTTTTTCATGCTTCCATTGCCAGAGATATACTTGGGAGTGTAAAGACAGCAGGGAATTAGAGTTGGGCTCAAGGTGTGTGTGTGTGTGTGTGTGTGTGTGTGTGTGTGTGTGTGTGTGTGTGTGTGTGTGTGTGTGTGTGTGTGTGTGTGTGTGTGTCTGTGTTCTCACATCACTCACAGATCAGTGCTCTATCATTCTAATTAGGACGGACGCGTCCACTCCAACACCGTCTTTGATGTACGATGTCCGCCAACTCTGAGAGTCTGTCTAATAAGATATGAGATATATATATATATATATTTTTTTTTTAAGATGTGATTCGTCAGCAGCACCTGTCTTTGTTTCGCCGAGTCGACCTTTTACATCTGTTTGGAATATTATATCAGACAATGTGGGGGCGCACACTGCGGGCGCACAGTTAATTTTGCAATGCCTTGTGGGTTTCTGGTGTATATATTATTTTTTTGTTCTTGTTTTGTATCAACAGATCTCTGGAGGGCTCAAACATATTTGAGGAAGTAAAGTAAAGTTTTTCTTTTGTCTTTGTATCTTAATATATTTTCTTAAACTGGAAATGCGTTGTTTTTTTTCTTTTCTTTTTCTGGTTGAAAAAAAATACACCTTTGTTTTATGTATTCATGAACTCCAAAGTGTTAGTGATGATAATATTTCTCAATCAATCGGTTAATTGTTGGTTTATAATTATCACAGTGAACGTGTTCGCGCATTGACATCATGTCACGGCCAAGAGCAGCATTTCAGTTGCTAGCATGGCTGCCGAGTCTTGGCGTTGGCTTTTCAGGTTAAAATTATTGATTCATTGACTAATTGTTTCAGCTCTGCCGGGCTGAATAGCCTTTTAAACTGTTATCCAGTTAATTTAAAAACCCTTGACCTTTAATAGGAACCAAGTCTTTTATAGTCCTCCGCTCATGGTAAAAGATTTCTTGATTTCACAGCCTTGAATGGAGAGTGTGTCACAGCCTCGTTTTCATTGTATGCGTGTGTGTGTGTGTGTGTGTGTGTGTGTGTGTGTGTGTGTGTGTGTGTACGTGTGTGTGTGTGTGTGTGTGTGTGTGTGTGTGTGTGTGTGTGTGTACGTGTGTGTGTGTGTACGTGTACTCATCAGTATAAGGTCTTCAGCCCTGCAGTCATTCGCTGTCTATTGTTACAACTAGTTTTGTGGTAGTTTGCCGCACGGTTCTATGAGCAAGTTTATGGTGAGTATTATTTTCTTGTGTATTCCTGTGACCAGGCTAACCTGCTTCTCCCACTAGTCTAGTCAGCCAACCCCAGCAACGTGCTAGTCGCAAGCTCCCGTTTTGAAAAAATGGCGAAATGGCTCATGTGATGACTTAAGACTACATTCCATTTGCTATGGTTAGAACGATAAATGGCATGTCAAATTCAGTGTACATAGAATACAGATAAAAAATGATATACACAAGCAACAGCTAATTCTTTGGGTATCAAAAACGTGTTCGAGTTCCCCACCAGTAATTTACAACTTGGGGGGGGGGGCCTTCGTGTGCAAAATCCAAGTCGGCAACTGGTATATACCATAATTCCGATACCACATGAAGGCAGCATTAAGTCTGTTGCTTGCCTCCATCCCAGTCTGTGTCTGTCTCTCTGGCTCCAGCCGCACACTACTAGGCCCTATTATTACTATTATTATTATTACATTATTTCCACGCCATGGCACCTGCAGACTCCATCCCGAGTGCAGTGCATCGTAACGAGATAGTGATTGACTGCTGCATTAGTGGCACGGAGAAACCGCACGGAAAAGTCGAGCGCATGAATTGAGCGACAGACCGTCGGAGCCCCTTTTCTGAAAGAAGCCATTAGGATTCTGACTAATTGCGTCATGTCTGACCTTCCCCTCGCATTGCTTCGACTTGAACAAATGCACGCCCTGCCCCCCTGCGTTGACAGCGCATCTGGAAATGAAAAGTAAAGTTGATGTAACAAATGGTAGCAGCGACATTGTAACCCCTTGCTTTGGTGTGACACTGATAGTGTTATCATGGCAACAGTAAAAGCTGATAAGAGTTAATTAACTGAAGATGGTGCTCCGTTCACTCCGATGGAAGTCTGTGAACAGAAATGAAAGGCTGCGAGTCAGAGAGGAAAAATGGACATTCTCTAGATATCAAAGCAAAGCAGATAATTTCATTGGCCCTGATTAAGTTTCACATTGGGAAGGCACGAGCGCCAAAGAATGCCGACTCATCTCTCTCACAGCTGCCACAACAATGACCTGAACCGAGGCGTATGAATTTCATCACGTCGGCTTCCATACAAGTTACATGACAAGCTTCTCGCAGACAACACTACACCTGTCACATCGCAGGCTTTGATCTCCTGATGATGACCTCCGTTATTCACACCCACTCTCCCTCCAAGACGCAGAATGAGACGGCGGAGCAAATCGATGGCAACAGCATCACGAAACGCACCAGAAAAAAAGCACTGTTGTTGTTGTTTTTTGGGGGGAAGTAAACTTAACAAGGGGGTACGAAAAGCACAATCTCTCCTTCCTGTATACACAGGGCTTTTGATCAACACTCCAGCTGGACAAGTGGAGGGCGGTTTTTATCGGCTCTATCCTCCCCTCTCTCGCTGATGAGAAACAATGTGCTTTATCCCATTACACAGTTAATCCAATCTCATGCTTCGTGCTCCGCAGACGAGCAGCGAGAAAACGGAATGAACGTGAGCGCACGGGGAAATGTTTGAAACCAAAATCCAGCGATCCCTCCGCGACGCCAGACGGTCATCGGGACATTCGGCTGAGGGATTCTGAGCAATTAACCAAGCAATGAATGGTGTGATACGGCTCCCGCGTAGCTGTTATGGTATTACACGCGTTGTGTGAAGTGAGACGTGCGCGACTCGGCCTCGACAAAGCACCAAAGTCTGGTTGTTAATTCATTTCGTTGACTACTCCAACCGAGAGGTCACACTTGGGAAATCAGTGCCCCTCCTGGGGGAAATCTTTCAAGTACACAATTAAGAAATGATTAGCATTCTGCTGCTTAAAATGGAGAGTCGGGCACAGAAAATTCAGCTATTATCACCATTGCGAGCAATAGGAACACATTCTCCTCTCGTGAAAGCAAAATTAAAATTTCCGAACATGACCGGCTTGAGAATGAGCGTCTCCCGGATCCCGCCATTACTGCTGTTGACTCCCCCAGACATCTGATGAACGCCTAAATTAATAATGGATGGGGAGGAAATAAATATTTAATTCTTTAAATCTGTTGCAAACAGCTCGTAATATTCACTGATCCGTCTCCTGCATGATTCACGCGGCAATATAAAGCTTTTTTTTTTTTCCCGAAAAGCTGCGTACCTCAAACGCTCGTGAAGGCCAAAACAAGCTGGTTGCGGTTTTTTAATAATCCAGACTGTGGATTGAGATGTCTCACCTCTGGATGGTCATATTTCATGATCACACCGTAGAGACAGTTGTTATATTTATTCCCAACATCTCACTGAAATCATCATGTCCAAATCCAACGTGAATGTTTAACCCCTCTCAGTGTTGTGGGCGCCGTAGATTGCCGTCGTTGGACGGTCGGCCCCACCGCTTTGACCACACTTACAATGCCTCAACAACCGCGTGGTGGTTTGCCCCAGAGAGACATTCATGGTCCCCGAAGGATGAAACCTTACGGCTCAACAGCAAGAGGATGAATTTTCCCGATGGGAAACGGGGAGGAGAAATAGACGCCCCGCAGTCCATTGCGGCAGCGATATTTAACGCGGCGCGCCACGCACGAACGCACGCGATTCAATCCAGAGTAGGAGTAGAAGAAGAAGCCGAAGAGTGTGAGTATGACCGGGAAGTGACACACGTCATCATGTGAGATACCGCTGCGTATGAAGCATTTGCATCGGGGGTCACACAATGGTAAAACACACATGAAACACACTGATGGAGCCGCTGCGTTTTCTGCAGTCCATCTTTTCGAAAAATGTGTAGTTTCACCGCGGCAGACGCACGCCAGCAACATCGGCATCAGCAATGACGCAGTGTAGTGAAGGTGGAGTCGGATTCTCCTCAGTCCGATGAATCCTCCTTTGCACCTTTCCTTGACCCCATGACGTTTTCCACCGAGGGTGGAGGGTGGAGGTGGCTCAGGTGAGCACCAGCTGCACCAGGGGCGGGATTAGCACACTTGATTTCAATTGTCTGATCACTCGCCTGGCTAAAAAAAAAGAAAGCCTGTGGAAGAAGCTTCCAGAGGAGAAAGACAGAGGACATGTGTTGTCACGGCAGGAGCAGGTCAGTGTCACACAGTATTTAATTTGATGTTTGTTCTGATGTTTAAGTTTTAAAGGCTGTCACCGGTGAGCGGCTTTCCTGTGTGTGTGTGTGTGTGTGTGTGTGTGTGTGTGTGTGTGTGTGTGTGTGAGAACATCACTCGTCGACGCCTTAAGAGACGTGCAACGACAACGAGAGAAACAAGCTTTTCTGCAAAATCGCTTACTGTCCCTCTAATTGCCATGAAATTTGGTTATATTATTTTGGTACATTCTAAGTCTGGCATGAATTTGGCATGCTGATGTTAGCATTTAGCTCAAATCACTGCTCATTTTGAATAGTTAGTATCATTTTCTGTTGGTACGTGGACTTTCATTTAGGTTTATGTTGTGGCAACCTGTGATACTATTTCAACTTTTGAGTAGCTTGTTTGTCCGTTCATTCGTTGATTGATGATGTAGAAATTAAATTAGAGCTTAAAAAGAGCTTTAGATTCAAAATAAGATGGACAGGACACATCACAAATAGCTGTTTTAATTTGCCAGTGTCGACACCTCTGAGGTCTATAACCGATAATCAGAATGGATTATTTCGCTGACTTCATTGTTCTACAATACATATTGCCCAGTTAAGTCACACCCATCTCTGTGTTGTTGTTTACACAAATGTTCTTCCCGCCTGTGATCATGCTTTTTCACTTTAGTGCAAGACTCATTCTGTCCAGTACCATTACAAACTGTCTGTAGTCCCTTGTTCTCCTTTGAATTCCTGCTGTTAGAGGCACTTTTCCTTCACATGAGCTGTCTTTGAATAGTTTGTCTTGGCATCCCCGGACTGAAGTGTTCAGACGTTTGCTTTCATCTTGTCCAAAAGGTATGCCTCAAAGATGGGAAAAGGTCAAAGTGACTCCCAGAGGGGCTGAGAGAAGGCATGTTCAAAGCCAAAGCTGAAGAAACTCTTCCTTTTTGCAGAGTGGCCTAACTTTCTTGGAAGCAAGCAGGTGCCTCCGTCTTACAATGCCACCTCGACGGTGCCCGTTCTACTGTACGAAGACAGAAACGCCCTCCCGAGCGACGCCCTCCATCAGCATTCAGAGCAGCACTTGGGGAAACTTCAGAGAAAGGTCTGTCTAAACACATTCACTCGTCATCACCCCTGTGTGTAGTTCTGTCGCCCTTGATAAATGGAAAAGAAAACATCAGACTTTACCTCCTCCACGCCGAACGGTCCGGCACTGACTTCTAACCTCCGGCAGGAGAGCTGCCAGTAATTGAAATTAATTAACTTGTCCAAAGTGAGGCAAAAACAATTACCCAAGCTCCCCCTCGCTTGTCAACAGAGCTCATTCTCCTGAGAAGAATGGGTAGCGTGCAGCGGTCCTTCGCAGTTGGCTCCTACAGGAGGCGTGCAGACATGATGGATGTCTGTATCTCCAGTTGGTGCCTCCTTTTTAATGAGTTCCTCTGCCATATCGCGGGCTCATTATAAAGAAAAAACAACAGGATCTGCATAACTGAGAATAATAAGAAATGATAATATCCCGCTAATGAGTACGATTATTATCAGTTAATGCAAGTTTCGGTTGCCGTTGTCAACTTTGCTGTATATTGTCTTTTCTGTGATGGGGCGTTTTGTGAAAGTCAGTGCTATCTTAAAAAACACAAATACAAAGACATTGATGTGCAACATTTACCAAGAGCTTACATATTTTAATATAAATTTAACATCACTTCCGAAGCTGTCCAGTTTTTTCTTCAGTTTGTGTATAAAAAAATAAAATAAATCAACATTTCCAGAATTCTGGTGATCTAAAATGCAGCGTAGCGAGAAAAGACCAAACTTGATTTCCTGTGCTGTTCACCTGCTCAGAGTGCATCACGGTTCATGCAAATAAAAAAAACCTCGCTCTGTGTTGCTCACTCCGAGGATGCGGATGTGTTTTGGGTTTGTATGAGGAGGACAGAGACAACGGAACAAAGCATCATCTGAAAGAGTGTGCACGTGTACATTAATCAGTCCAGTGTTTTGTAAATGCAATATTAGCGTACATATGATATTTGTGCCCTCAGTTCGAATTGAGAGAACAGACAGTTCTTGTGCAGCAAAAGGCCAGTGAAGTCCGCCTGAAACACGAGACGGTGTGGAGAGGAACAAACTGCCTCTGCTGAGTTTGAAATTGGAGGATTTATTCTGGTTTCCTGAGACAGTTTGGTCAGCGTCGGTCCCCCGTGGCCACAGAGAGTAATGTTCAGTTTATTTGTTTGATTAATCTGCGATGTTGCATCGATCAGAAACCTCCGTCGGGGCTGAAGTGAGAAAGTGTCTGTGACTGCAGGAAAAATTGTCTGCGGATAAGATTATATTCTAAGATCATAGCGTTGCCAAAGTAATGCAGGATCCACTTTAAAAAAAAATACAGATGCACAGGCAATAGGTGCCATATGGTGGTCCATATGTCCTCACTGGACAATTTAAAGCCTTTTAAATGGAAATTAAATGTATAATTCTGGGTTCTGCCTTCAGAAGATTACAGTATGCGGGAGATGGTGGTAGTTTTTCCTCTCTGGATTATACTGCTTTGAGTACTTACATAAGTGGCTTTATTTTTCTATCCATTTAGCCATGGGTAGCTTTTGCCTACTCTATCTCGACTTAAATTGTTTTGGCTTCTGAAAAACCACTGACGGGGAATGAACCATCTTAACTCAGATGAGAATCAGGAAGCTACACCCTGTACGATGAATGGTGAGGGCCATGCCCGGCAGTCACCTACATAATTGTCCTCCGCAGCTTCAACCCATCTCCACTTTGACATTAATTAATTTGAGGCTCCAAAACTGCCCACTTGGGCCAAGACCTCCCGCCTCTAACCCTTCAATTCCCACCACTGAATTTCAGAGAGTTTATCTCTGCAGCCCTAAACTTTGCCACTTTGCTAATGGTAATCATAAAATAAATAGATAAAGAAGACACAGAGTGAAAAGACTAGTGGTCCTAGAAACAAAAACTCTCACCATCAGCCATATTCTTTTTGCTATCCATCACTGGCCGTAGAGGGGAGGACAATGACTAATACAGCCGGCCGGAAAACGGGCAGAGAGCGAGAAAGACGACCCTGCTGAACTCTGGTGCTGCATTTCATTATCTCACTCAGTCCACTCATTTACTACCTTTTGGATGTGCCGAGTCCCAAAAACACTCTATCATACGCGTTTGTTGTACTGTGGCGGGACCGATGTGGACAGACCCCACGAGGAAAAGATGAGGATGGAGAAAACTTTTGCGATGATGTTTTCAGCGGGTGTAACTCTGATGGCGCTAACAGGCTTATGTTTTGATAGTGTACGGATGTACCATGTTCACCATCTTCAATTGGTTCTTGTTAACACTAAAATATGGTGCTTTAAAAGCAACTGGACATGAAGGTTTTCACCCAATGATGGCTCAATATGGAAAGGGAAAGAATCACCCAAGGTGCTGTTATTCATCTACGGAGGAAAGTAAACTTCTGTTCCTAATTCATTGGCCATTCATCGAATATCTTTTGTGATTTATTCATGTTTTAAGTCTGAACTGACCAAGTAAGAATGGCATTGCAATCCCTAGACCCCTCACTCTAGCATGGCTAACAAAGATGCAATCTTTTATACTACTACTACTACTACTTTTTCAAGTATCATAAAGTATTATCTTGTATCCTTCGCTTGGACCTTAAAGAAGGAGACTTCAACCTCTAAATAATTTTGCTGAGTCCATCACCCCCCCTGTCGCAGACATACTTCCTCTGACACTGTGACAGTTACGGCGTCATTGACCAGTCCTCCCTCCCGTGGAGCGTGGCAGGGAAAGTAGGCGGCGTGGAGCTCTGGCGCTACAAGGCCTTGGGTGGTGCTGCTGCAGGGGGCGCAGCGAGGCTGAGTAAGCCTGAGAAATCGCACGGCTTTGGCCCTGCTGCAGCGTCGGATGGCTCATTGAGTCTGCAGGTATGGATCAGAGTGAGGAATGACTGCAGTCTTTCACAGCTGGCCAGCTTCTCGCTCTCTCTCTCACCCCCTTGCTATCTTTTCATACTCTTCCTCTATCTACCCCCGTCTGTCCCCACTTTTATTCCCCCGGCTTCTCTTCTCCTGGGAAATGACCAAAACACCCTCCTCTCACTGACTCACTCTACTCACTCACTTGTGCGCTCGCATCTCTGAGTCAGTCAAACCGGCAGTCACTCCTGCACAATCATGCATGTGTGTAGGCATGCGGGCAATTTGTCAGCACCGCAACCTCCACGCGTGAGAATGTTGCATTTACGTGTCGGCGAGAGTGCGTTCTACGCGTCCCAGCGGCTTCTGCTTTGCTGGCTGTGTTTGCGAGGTGCGCGCTGACCTGGGGGCTTTGAAACGGCAGAGAAACTGGATGACAGATGGTGTGTTTGAAAAAGAGCGATTTGGGGACTCGGCAATGGTCAACTGAGGCTCGGCCTGTTGTTACTATCTCCCCACCCTTCCATCGCTGTGTGCAGAGACGTGTAATAGGAACACAAACCCGTTTCACATGCACATATTCACACAAGGGAAACACGACAATAAGTAAATATGCCAGGGACTATTCTCAAATCAGTATTTTGTCCCGTCTCATACGCCCTTTTATTTTTTCGTCAGGGTGCATCAGGCTGCAGAACCAGGTGGGGTTCAACATCAAATGTTTCATCCCATCCACTGTAGTTTGATCGTCACACCAGTTGGTGTATGGAGAACAAAACAAACAAAAAAAAATTATTATAATCCTTTGTTATAGTCAAATTACACATTAACCGCAGGCTGACACAGAGCTGAATAGGGTCTATTATCTTAACCGACGTACTTCACCTTCTAGCTAGCTGGGGTGCTAGCCCGCGACCCAAAGTCCAAAGAAATGAATCTGATGTTTGACTCTAGACCAAATTGCCGGTGCCTTGTGTCTTTCCTGCTGAGATCATATTCACCTTGGTGAAATATGGGAGGCCTTTTTCTGAATATTTTTACCAACTTGAATTTGTTAGCCTGACATCAAAACAGGAGATGTTGAACAACACATACACACACAACCTTAAATCATGTCTTCACATTGAAGTTTAATGATTTAAATTCCGGGGACATGCTTTTTGTCCCCACAAGGTAGCCATGACCTCATAATGCATAGTGTAAACAGATCTTGTTCCCGACAAGATTAGGTATACCACACACAAGCCAGACGAGACTTGAATACAGGTGTGGCCTTAATTCATGTGTCTCAGGCATCCCATCAACTGATGCATACTCTCAATCAACCTGATGGCTCATTCAAAGACACCGCAGTGTTTTTTTTTTTTTACCGCTGCAACACTGCCGAAGCCTGCACTCTGAAGTCTTTTAGCCTCGGGCAACTAAAACATCTATTGTTGTCCTACAGGAGAGCATAACCGTGCCGAGCGAAAGAGGGACTTGAATTCCTCAAGCAACGGCGGAACATTTCTGGAGGTCACGGCGCTTTTCAGGGGAAGGAACTATATTCGATTGCCGATTTTTTTTTTCTCACGATAATTTTTGACTTAGTTTATCAGAACTTAGTTTGTTGTTCCCTTTCAGCTTCTTAAGTGTTTGTCGAGCACCGTCGCCGCCTTTGGCGTGCCATACCTTCACACAATCTGCAATCTGCTCCTTCCGTGTCTCCCCGCGCAGCGAGAGGAACGGGAAAGGTTACCCACGCGTTTCTCCGAGTTGCATGGGGGCCACTTGAAATCTAAATCTCAGCCGTATTCCCTCCCCCCCACCCCCACCCCTCCGTCGTGGGTAGCAGCATTTTTATGAAAATAACCTGATTTGAATTTAGATGTGGGTATAACACGGGAGCCGAGGCATTCACCAAGGCACGCTCCTCTGAACGAAGAGGTGTATTAACAGGCTGCTGTTGCCTCCGCTGCGTGTCTGTCAAAAAGACACACACACACTTTGTGTCACAGCCCCCACAGCTGTGTGCGACGCTCGCAGGGTTTTTTGGAGCTTGATAGAGGCTGCGTTCGTTCACAGGGGGATAAGTGAACTGGGATTGTCACTAAAATGCACAAAGGCACAGGAACACATCACTGTCACTTTTGCAAACACCCCCCCCCCCCCCACACACACACACCACACACACATACTCGTCTTTCTGTAGTTTTGTGAGGACGCATGGCATTCCCTAGCCCCTTACCCTTACTTATCTTAACCTTAACCAGCGCAACAAAATGCCTTCACCACAACATTTACCCTTGCCCTGTAAGCAAAACCTTATTCTAACCCTAAAAGTCTTAACCCTCAAACAGCCCTTTGGAATTATGGGGTCCGGCCAAAATGTCCCCACAATGATGGTGGAGTATGCACTCTCACACACGAAGCATGTTTGCTGTTGAACTTTTATATATATATATATATATAAATCTAGTGTTCTCTCAATTAAAAACACCCTTTGGATGCACTGCGGTTACAAAACACTTCATCCTCAATTTTTTTGGTGGGGGGGGGGACGAGTGGTTGCACATATGTCAAGCCCCACTTTAGTGAGCATCCTCTTTGTTAAAGTGTCCTTGAAGCTGAATGCTCAGCAGCTCATGTCCCAGTCAGCTGCGTGTTTGGCCCATTTTTTAGGGGTGCTCACCCCCCATATGGGAAACACTGCTATGTGTTGATATTACATCCAAGGTGTTACTGTCTTCCAGCTGGGTCTGTGTGTGTATCTTGATAGTCCAAAAATGTGTACAGTTTTGCTTCCAATTTTTTTAAAGGGGGCATTCTTTTTGGAACCATTGGGGTGCTCGGCACCCCTCAAGCTCTGATCCTAGATTCGCCCCTGCGGCCACAGCAATCATGCAGTTTGAGGGGAAGGCTGCGGGCGAGAATATAGGTTTAAAAAAAACTGCTCAAACTGTCCAAATCTCCCTCATCCCACTTGTAGCTGCAGCGGTGAGCGGGTGCACGTTCCTCCTCTCCCCCACCTGCAGGACAGCTGTGTGCGCCGCTGCCACGTCCCTCCTCTCCTCGCCGTCGGAGCGGAGTGGACGCGCAAAGTGGGGGCGCGGGGTGCGCACGCTGTGACCGAGGGCAGCTCGAACGGGAGTTTCTCCTCTGTGAAGTGTGTTTCCTCTCCCCCCCCCCCCCAGAGCCGTCCTCCCAACGCACGGAGCGGAGGCACTTTGTCCGTGGCGCAGCGCGACAGTGCGGTGTCCGATTACAGCCCGTGCGCCGAGGAGCCGCCGGCACCGCGCGCTCCTCTGTGGGGCAGAAATAGCACACCGGGCTCCGGAGAGGACGCGCGAGAGACACACACACACACACACAGAGAGAGAGAGAGAGAGAGAAAGGGAGAGGGAGGGGAAAGGAGAAGGAGTTTTACCGAGGTCGGTTTCTGGCGAGAGAAACCACCAGAACTGAGGATATTTCATCTTCAGCTGCGTCTGAATCGTGCGTGCCACTCTCCTGGAACGAGACACGCCGCTTTCTGCCCTCTGCTAGATGAACGGGAGTTGGGCACCTCAATCGGTAAGACGACACTGTCTTATGATTATTATAATAGACTGTGCATCAGCTTTTTAAAAAAATGATTTCTAGAGACTGTGTGTGTGTGTGTGTGTGTGTGTGTGTGTGTTTGTGTGTGCGTGCGTGCGCGCGTGTGTGTGTGTCTCAGGCTTCTGCAGCCGTTCTCTGTGCAAACGCCATGGCTTGTGTTATCTCCTGCAAACAAACCGGTGACTTTCTCTCGCTTGCCATTTTTTGGGATATGTTGCAGTCACACATCATTTGTCAAACGAGGTGAGCAGCAAAAACCAACGTGTTTTCGGAGAAGGGGGTAAAAGCCAGCGTCGCACGGGAACGACGCACTGATCCAACAGATCCCAAATCATCCCACATCGTAAACAATCAGTTCGGAGAAGTTTTTTGCCTTTTGGCCTTGCGACGCCTGGCCACTTGGTGGTGCTGGCAGAGTGCAGCCTTCACCAGGGGCCCAGTCGCCAGGGAGCCCTTCATCCAATCTGCGTATTATTCAACAAATCCACAATGCTATTTTGGCTCCTTTATCTCTGCTATTCCAACGTCTCGTGATAGTTGATCAGTGTCTCGCTTTCATCGCCAGCAACCTCCAGCGGCACAGTTTTCGTTGTCTGGCAGCAATTGCTCAAGTGCTTTGTGAGAGGAACGGGGGAAACAATATATATAGCTGTGCCTTTTGATTCCTGAAAAAGAAAAATGGTCCAGAAAATGTCTGTGCATTAGTTCTGAGAATCTGTGACCGCCTTCAGTCCAAATTCACACTCTACAAATGTCTTCTTGTGAGTTGAAGTCTGTCCCCTCACTCATTGTGAGCACCGTCGCGGCCATTGTATGTGACGTTTTCTTCTCTGTCCAAACCCTGCGTTATGTTTTCAACCAAATGTTTGAAATTCAATTTGCTCAGGTGACATGATGACAGTTTTGACTGTACAACAGGACACGCACGGAGTCACCGCGCGCCGGTAACGAGACACGGATTGTGTTCGGCATAATACTTGAATTTTACGTGTAACAGATGTGCCGAGCTGCCTTTTGCACATTCCCTTTTTCAGACCTTCCAGCCGCGCACCTCGCACTCTCGCAGGCTCCTCGCACAGCGGCAGAGCCACGGCTGAGTCCTTGAAGGCTCGTAACCGTTTGGCTTTTGGTCAAGTTGCTTGCACAAAAGCTTCACTTGAACTGTTCTTACAAATTGAACACGCCGCGGCATTTTTTTCGCTCTCACAAGAGTCGCCCTGACGCACGGCATCGCGGGCGAAAGCAAGAAAATTAGACAAACTATGGTGAGGTAAAAGCTTTATCCGTGCTGCGGGCGGATGTGCGGTTCAGGTGCTACATGAAGCCACAGCCCCTCAGTTTGCTCGAGGGGCCTCTGTCCTTGACTCTCGCCATCCCTGCAGCAGGTTTCGGGGGCGAATGCTCACCTCCCATACGGATCACACTGATAATTGCCCAATTAACTGAACATATTTGTTAACTAAGTCACTTGCCGCTGCTCTTGTTTTTTTCCCAACCCAAACCCCGGGCAAGAACCTTTTTTAGAAAACATGCACATTTTTACTCGGATGTGTCCAGATTATGAAGCACAGGTCATTACTCTTTTCCCTCCCATTGGCATTCACGTGTGTGTGTGTGTGTGTGCGTGTGTGCGTGTGTGCGTGCGTGCGTGCGTGCGCGCGTGCGTGAGAGCTTTTGGGTATTTGAAAGCTTTCTCCGACCCAACGACGTTGCTGTGTGGCTCGTGCCGTCCTGTCACACTGTGCTCACCAATGGATGGAAAAATAAAGTGCCCCTCATCCACAGGGTGGGATCTCTCTTAGACTCAGTGTCCAGGCCTGTGTGATGCTAAAAAAACCCTTAGGGGGAGAGAAAAAAAAAAGAGATGAAATAGAAAATGCTAAATGAGAGCAAGAGGGATGGTGGGAAAGTGTTGGATCAAGAACAACTCATGTGACATTATGCCTTTTGGCAACGGTTGGCAATTTATATTGCAGCCTAAGCGCTGGAGAAACACTCCATGGGACATTACAGCTGTCCGACTAATTGATTACTCAAACAGAAAAAGATGAATCTGCAAATAGTTTGATTATTAATGGAGTCATTTTGAAGCTGAAAAACTCTAAACAGCTGACTGCAGCTTCTCTGGTGTGAGTATATGCTGTTTTTTTTATGTCATATATCATATCATATCATATCATGCAAGACAACACATTTAAAGACAACCCCTGCACTCTGAGAAGCTGAGATAGACCTTTGGCACTATTTTTTACAGAGTAAACTAGTAATTGATTAATTCATTTGCAACTATTTCGATGACTGATTATTGACTCAACAGTTTTTTAAAGTAAAGATATTAGGCTTAATTTAAATTAAAATATAGACACTTTTCTTTGATTGGTTGGATTAGACTCTGCCAGTGTTGGCTTTGGCAAACTGGGCATTTTTCACTAAATTCTGACACTTTCTAGATGTGATTTATTGATTAATTGATAAAGTAACTGACAGGACAATTAACACTCGCACTCCTGCCCTATGGATTCATAACGGATATGAGCAAGCAGATCCAGGTGAGCCGGCTGCCAGAAACTCCATCGCAGGGCAGCGTGTGATTAGCGTGATGGGTATTTGCGGGCGTGTTGGGAACCTGCCCGCGAGCTGACACAGAACACCGGCACAAACACGGCAATTAGTCCCGACCAGGAGAATTCCACGCTGAAAATGACCCCGCTGGCCCCCCGGCGGCCTGCGTGGTCGCCATGGAAACCCATTGAATGACAAATCCCATTGTCGTTGACCTTTTTGTGATCTGGCATCCCCCTCCGGGGTCCAGTCCCGTCGGGAGCGAAAGTGAACGGCATTGTCATGCACGTGTAAACTAAACGGCCTTTACCCTCTGGCCCCTTGCTGCTCTTCAAGGCCCCCGCGGTTACTTATTTATCTGACACCAGCAAGACGGAGCTTTGGGACAGTTTGTCGAAAGTACACACGGCGTCACAAAAGATCCCGCTACACCGGCTGTTAATTGCACGGAAGCCTGTTTTTTTTAGCTTTTTTTTTTACAAATTCTCCTCAGTGGATGATTTATTGCTCTTGTGCAGAGACTCAAACAATAGTTGAAGTTGTTTGCTGTACTTCCCCGCTCCTCTCTCTACCACGGGCTATTTATACATCGCAACCACTTTGCCATTATCTCATTCCTTCCCTTGTTCCTCCTGCCACTTGTGATTTGAAGATTGTAGTAGCTCCAGAGAAGCATCTCACAATAGAAGGCACCGGTTCAAAGTGTTTGGGTCCATTTGTAGCGCTCTTTGAGGGCTTGTGCTTATTCGTGCGAGTGGCGGAGCGCGCTCGGATACATTTCTGCCCTATACCCGCACAAGGGAGAATGTTGTCAGGGCCAAAGTAAACAGTTCTTTATTCCCCTCCGTCGACCGTTCTCGCATCACGTAGTGAGACGGTGAGGTGTTGCCATGGCTACGTCAAGGTTTCCTGCAGGGGATCCGAGTGCCCACCCCTTCACAAAGGGAATAAAAAACACAGGCAAAAATAAAAGTTTATCTGCTGCTTGCGTCTTTTTAAAGGTCAAAATGTTATGACGGTCGCCAAAGAGATTGCAAGGAAGCCATCAACTGGGACTGTTGTTTGTCCTCACAAAAGGACAAACGAGGGCTATGTCGCCGTCACACTGATGGAGGAGCTACCTCGGCGCCATTATGTCAGAGTGCATTGTGACTTTATTTTCTGTAAAGAATAAGCTTTGATGGTTGAATGAGGTTGTGTACCTGTAAGGTTACACAGGGTGGAGGCGTGTGAGTTAAAGCACAGCACACACAAAAAGAAGAAGAATGAGAAGAAGATGTGAAAGGAGCTGGAGGAGAGAAAGTTGTAAAAAGTGTGTGCTTGTGTAGAAACACACACACACACACACACACACACACACACACACACTCATCAGTTCTAACATCCTTGTCAAACAGGCACGGGGAGCCGTGGTAATTTCACACTGCATGCTAAACAGTGGAAACAGCACCGGGGCAGGTGTGGGGAATAATTTGAGTGCACGCAAGCGATATGTGATCCTGGAGGCATTATTATGTCTGCTGCTTGGATCCAAGAACGAGTGTCTGCAGTTTGGAGTAAAACATCCACTTTTTCGTGTCTTTACGTCAGAGGGAATCAGCAGTGCTAAACCAGCCGCGCCGATACACTGCATTAGCTCCGTCCCTCTCCTCCACCACAACCTCAAACCCCGACTGGAAATAGCAGGGGAATCTGTCTTTGAGCCACCGTTGCCGGCACGGGGAAGACGCGAGAGACTCTATTTGGGTCACGATTGAATAATCCCCAAAGCCTCTTTTTCACTGCGGATCAAGCCAAGTGGATGTTTGAAAGGTTAAACGGAGATGGATTCCAAACTCCCGTGACAACAGGAGTAGCGGCTATTGTAAACTCGTTTTCAAAGTTTGGGAGTTTGGCGGTGCGCTTCTCTTCTTGGACTTGTGTGTCAGTGTGAGGCCGGAGCGGGAGCGAACAATTGAGGGGAGGGGAGATAAACACGGGAGAGGGGTGGGGAGAAGAGTGTGTGTGTGTGTGTGTGTGTGTGTGTGTGTGTGTTGAGGTGTAGTGAGTCAGGGGAAAAGAAGTGAAAAGAGGATTTTTAAATAAGAGATCGGGGGGAAGAAGTGAGGCAAGAGGCTTTGCTGGTCTTTGTTTATTGACTGATTGAGTGCCACGGGGCCGTTTGAAGGGTGAAATGAGTCATGAGTCTTCACCAAACGCACACAGGGACCGACACACACAAACACACACACACACACACACACACACACACACTCTTTTGTCTCTGGGCCGTCAACCCAGCTGTACTTCTCGGGAAGATGAATGACTGCGAAGCATGAATGAGAGGATCATTTGATAGCAGCGCTCCGCTCGTATATCCCTCTTTTATGGGAGCTCCTGCCGTACCTCCGAGTCGAGAGCAGAACTGGACTGCCTCCTGCGAGACTCTGACACTGCGCTATGTATAGTCACAGCTAAATTAGCGGCCTGCAGCCATTACCGAAGCAGGCAGATGGGTACGTGCTTTCTATGTATCTGTTTATGTGTCACGTGGTGTTGTGTCTGCCACATGTTTCTTCAGCGGGAAGAGGGAGCGCGGCTCGAGCCTTTCGCGGGTTTGAGTTTATTTTACTCCTTGTGGGACGTGCATCACTGTGTCTTATCTCGGAAGAGCACATCATTATAGGATAAGAATCTCTTTTGATGTGATGTGTTTGGGACCATCTGAGCCGTATCGCGGCGCCGCAAACAAGCAGAGAAGCTCTAATTTGATCAGCGAGGGGATATAAATACAGAAAATCCTTTAATCTTCAGCAAATGAAAACATTTATCTCTACTTTGAAATCATTACGAAGGGGTAATCAGAGCAATACCCCCCCCCCCCCCCAAAAATAAATAAATAGAGAATAATATTCCAGTTGCAAGAGGATGCTCCCCTCAGCAGATGAATGAGAAAACGAAATTACGGAGCATGCGATATTCTTTTTATCCGACCTTATGTGAAAGTTTGCGATAGCATCTCAGAGATAGCGCGGCCCACTACTTGTAGTACAGTCATGCAGGAAAAATGAGAACGGAAGAGAGATGAAGAGGGAGATTAGGGGGGGGGGGGGGATATGAAGAGAGAAGAGGGAGATTGGATGGCGCAGATAAAGGTGCAAAGAAAGGAACTTAAGTTTTCCGGACAAAAAGAGGGGGGTGCCTGCTTTTTGAATGGAAAAAGAAAAGGCCAAAAAGAAGAGGATTCATAAAGAAACAGAAGGGGGTGATACAGTAGACAGGCAGGCTTAGCAGGTTCGAGAGAGAGAGAGCGAAGTGTATCCGAGGAGGAGCTCTCCTCAAGAGGCCGCGGTCTAGCCGATGCATCTCTCTGCTGGATTCGTCCCTCGGCACTAGAGTTCCCGATGGGAGGCAAGGACGGAGAGACGGGACGGGACTGGGTGAGAAAGAGAGGAGGAAGGATGACGGAGAGACAGGAGACGTGATATGGAGGGAGACAGGCGATCTGACGGAGAGAAAAAACAAGGTGAAGGAAGTCGAGTTGCAGCTTCTTTTCACATTGCAGATGTGTCAGTCGCTGCGGCAGATATACCCCCATGAAACAATTCAAATGATTTTCTTTTTAATTACTGTTTCATGCCAAACGTGTTTGCATTATGCAATATTTCCAAAAATGCAATGATTAAGGAAAAAAGTAAAGAGAAGTTTAGGAAGTTTTTTAATGGCATTCCCCTCCCGAACCCCTAGGTTGGGATCCGCTGGAATAAGATGTACGGTGTGCCATCAATAAAGTGCAATTTGTGCTTTGTAGCATCAGTGTTAACACTGTAATAATATAATGAATTACAGTAAAAGGAGTGAACTATTCTCTCTGCAGAGTAAGTCCTTTCCATTCTATTTATATATTAAGCTGATGACACTGTTTTACTCGAGTGAGATTTGAATACTCTGGACTATTACTTGTGATGGAGTAAACTATCAGGACTCTTAGTGGGCCGCTTGAGAGGAAGACTGCAGACGCTGCTCAGGGCTGGAGAGAGAAAAATCAAAACACTGCCACCTTGTTTTTTCATGTAAAAGAAAATTTTAAATATAAATTGAATAGATGCAACTTCGGCAATTGCAAAGTATCAGGTCTCCGTCAAGGAAACTAAACTCGCTTTCAAGTAGGGTTGGTGCATTATTAATGCAGCGATTTACATAGTGATTCACGGAGGGAGCTCTGGCCTCATTGTTTGTCTGAAACCAAACCTGTTCCCCTTAAAAGGAAAGGTGCAATAAAAAGCTAACAAGTAAAGAAAAAAAGACAGACAGTCTTCTGGGCTTAATGACAGAGCGTCCTGTGAACACACGCACACACACCTACTGCATTTTGTTCTAGAACCCTCGCCTGCAAACACTACACTACACACACACACACACACACACACACACACTCACACTCCAGACATGAGCCTCCCGCGGGTCGTGCCCTTTAGTGGTCTGCGTCGAGAGCAGATGTGAATGTGTATAGTCTGCCCCGGCCGTAGATACAATGCCGCCTCAGTTCTGAAGGTGAAACCGCGCAGAGGACGTGTGGTCGACAGTCTAAACCACCAGCAGTGAATAGGAAAACCGCTTATTTTGTCCCACTGACTTAAGATTTCATTCTTCCCTGAACAAACCATTAGGGAAGAATGAGCTCTCGGTTAGAAAACCTGGCTGTCCGGCTGCTCGCCAGCGCTGAACGCCTCGTTTTGTTGACCGCTTACTTACAGTGTGCTAATCTGACTTTTATCTTGTTTGCTTTATTTTCACCGCTGTGCACAAAGAAGACGCGGCCATTTGGAGCCGAATACCCATTATACAAGGGTGGGAGTTTGGCTTCAAGGGATATTTAGTTATGGAACATTTAGGTCTGTTACAAGTCCAGCCAGGTGCCGGACCTCACCGATAAGAATACCAGTCGCAGGAGAAGATAATGCAGTAAGTCTAGAGGTATTGCCAGGAGTGTCTTTTTTTCTTCTTCCCTTCTTCCAAAAGCAGTGCTGGTCGGCTAATGCTGCGGTCTGAATCCGCTGTTCACGAAAAGGAGAGAGCGTTTCCATTCTCCTGCCGTGGCTCTATTGTGTTGCTGAATTCCCCCGAGAAGCGAGTTGCAGTACGTTCGAGAGTAGTGCTGACTCGCTGCCTGGGCTTCCTCTTCTCTGCACTGTCCTGTTGGGACCGAAGTGGATTGTCAAAAAAAAGGGATTCTCGGGGATGAGGTGTGTTTTTTACTCCGTCCTGGCGCTTGCGTATAGAATAGAGGAGACTCAAATACAAATAAGCACCGAAGCGCCGGGAAAAAGACACATGTACGTGCGCATTTTTAAGGCGATGTACTGTGCTCGCTTGTGTTGTCTTAACAGAAGAGCTGAGTGTTCAACCCCGCGGCGTCACACAGCGCAGGCCTAGATTTCACAGGGGAAAAGGGAGGGAGGCAGACAGAAGGATGAAATCAACATGAAAAAAAAATCAGAAAGTTGAGGCGGCAGCAAAAAAATATCCTTGTGCATGAACATGAATACATCGTTTCTCAGGCTCAGGTGTGTGTGCGTCAGGCGCCCCGGAGGTCAGCAGGGTGACGGCGAGCTGCGGCAAGTCAAAGGATCCAGTTTTCTACTTTCTCAGGGACCAGTCTGCTCCCGTCGGCTGACCCCGGACCCCCGACCTCCCTGCCGCACTTTTAAAGAGACACGTGAGGTGCACCGATGCACGGGGACCAGGAGGAGAACTTAACCCTTGTCCTTAACTAGGATAGGCCCGAGGTCATCGCAAGTGAAATCCATGCAAACGGCGGATAGAATGGATTTTCTGTTGCAGCAAAACCTGTGCATTTGTCTGTTGACGTGAGTTGTTGCAGAACTCGGGCACAGCGAGGGAGGGGAACTCCTACGCGCATGATACATTTCCTCTGGACTTGCCATACCGCATAACGCTTTTGTTGCGGCGCTCTTGTTGCCATTAGAAATAGACCTCTGCCCTTCCGGGGCACGGGGCCCCGTAGCATTCTGATCTATTTCGCGCTTTCGCGCCCGCTTCCCTCAAGACTCTTCTCGGTAGAGAAAACTCTCCTTCCATCGCATCAGTTAAGGGCGAAAGGGGGGATGCTCTCCTGCGGGGACGGCGGCTTCTTCTTGTTTTATTGGCGTTTGAAAAGCACACAGAAAAAGGGAGACCATCAAGCTGCTGATACTCGGGAGGTAATTGTGCGAGTAAAGGTTGTTGAGTTTTTTTTTTAATGCCACAGCTGGTGTTAAAAGAACCTGAAATATGTCGTTTCTTTTTCCCCCCCCCTTCCCTTTAGCCCCATTACAGCTCCAAACCTCCTGCATTGAAAACCATAATATTATACAATACTTTATTCATCCCCGGAGGGAAATAATCTTTTTCAGTCACCCTCCTCCTCCTCCTGTTGTGGAAGGTCGTAGTGCAGCAGGGTTGAGATCCAGTCTCTTACACCCGAGGACACCAGCGATCCGCCTCTTCTGCTTCGCGGCTCCACGTCTGTGTGTTAATGGGCAAAGAAACATCAGCAGCTTCCTGGAGGAGTTTCAGTCACAAACACAGGTCGCGCCGCACACACAAGATCCCACTGTAAGCTATCACTGTCATCAGCGGCGCTCCACACCCACACCGAACCCCATATATGTTAATTAGCACTTTCTCCTCTTGCCTGATTTCCCAAAAAAGATGTGCGTTTTTTCTTTTTGTAATTGCACACATATAATGTGCACACGTGCACGCTCCTACTCGGGATTCCTCGCTTCATCCCACATTTAGGGTTCATCAGTTTTAAATCAAGCAATTACGGTAATTGGCGGGTTGCAGACTCGCTTTGCTGTCTCAGTCGCCGGCGTTTTCCCTCTCCCACTGTGTGAATCGAAGAAAGTCTGCGTTGAAAATGATTGCTTTTCAGGAGCTGCGAAAAACCAGCAAGGCGTTGGCAAATTATGATACCTTCAGCAGAAGAGGCACAAATAATTTTGGACACAGGAATTCTACATCCACATTTAGTTGCAGAGTGTGATTACATTAAAGGATGTTAATGGCCTTCGCATGATTTACTACGATTTTTGGAAGCAGAACGGAACCTAAAGAAACGTTTGCACAAATCACAGTATTTCTGCCACAGCGGCCTGGACTATAATGTAGCCGCACGTCTGATTCAGCATCTGGGTCCCGCGCGGTCCGTCACTCACAATGGCCTGTTCTTCCTCACTTTTTGTAACACATCCACATCCACTCATAACGACTTTCATACGTCGCGTACCGAGGGGAGCGCAAACCGTGACGGGTTGATGAAACGCAGATCGTGCGGCTGTACCGTTCTCCTGAGAACAGAAAAGCTTTCACTCGCGCTTTCCATAATTGCAACAAGATGAAAGTTCACACGAGGAAAGAATAAATATATAGATGGATGTACGGCAATGGCGGGACAGGCAAAGATGTGACAAGGGTACCGGTGGACCCACGCTCGGCGAGTTTTGAAGGTTGAGAAGTTCCGGAGTCGGAGTGACGCACACCTGGAGGCCACATGTGGATTTCTCCAAGCTCCCCCCGCCAGCGCCCTGGGTCGGAAAACTCCCTCGTCAGCACCCTGGCTAAGGGTGGAGGGGGATCATTAAGTCATTATTTATGTGCTTTCTGCTGTTTTATCACCTCCAGACACAGTCTCACAATGCAGACACCCACCGTCACAGCCCCCGGGAGAATAACATAATTGTACCAGGCAGCCCAGGGGTGCCGTCTAATAGAAAAAGTGCAGACATTAACAGTCTGGCCCAGTTGTAGACACGACTAAGACCCCCCCCCCCCCCCCCCCCCCCCCCACACACACACACACACACACACTCAGTTAGGGTCATTTACACCTAGCTTTGTTTATGTTTATTCACACACCAGAATTGAGCCTCTCGTACAGATTTTCTCCAGTTTGAGGGATCAGGTAGCTAAGACTTTTTTAGAAGCAATTTCCCCCCTCTGTAACGGCATTGTAGTTGTTTTTTAGTTTGCTTTTTTAATGTGAACTGGTTTCTATCGGGGAGCTGCCTTTCCTTGTCAGGAGGTGAGTTTGAATCAATTGTCCCCCGTTCTGTCTTCATTTCACACGGTGACGGATGATTATTGTCATATCGCTCAAACAGAGAACAAATGACACAGACATCATGAGGTAGAGGTGGTCCAAGAACCCAAAAGGGAGGGGAGGGGTGTCGGAGTAGAACTGGATGTTGAACAGATCCTCACTGTGTTGCACCTGGACCTGTGGTTTCTGTGAAAGGCCATGTCGAGTCAGCTCTCTGGACGCCGCAGTCTGTAGCAGTGCTGTCCCCCCCCCCCCCCCCCGGGTGTTTCTTCTCCCTTTAGCTCAAAACAGGGGAGCCGCTGCTTTTCCAGCTGTGCCTGGCCACTTCACCCTGCGCCTGGTACCCCGTTGTTTTCATGTCCTGACTCAATTACCTCCGTCGGACTGCCCCCAACCTGACACATGACACACTGGACGGGACCGGGGAGATGTGAGGAATTGCAGTTTTGTGGCATGTGGTGTGTGTTATTTATGGAAATCGCACTCTTCACGGCGTAGCCGCACTCTCCGACCCTCCTTCCATTCCTGTGAAGTGCCTCTAAACTCCTCGGCCCTTTTTCTTTCCTTCCCTCTGAAAATTCCGCTTCTATTAATCCTCTCCACTCTCCTCCTCGGCCACTGCTCCTTTTGTTCCCGCCTAACCTCTTTAACACCCCTCTCCAGCCGCCTTTATCCCTTTCCCCGTACCCTAATTCCGTCTCGTCCGACCTCTACTCCTCATCCTGTCCCGCATCTCCTCCATCCTCTGTTCCTGCGTTCCTCTCATTATCGCCGACCTCCCTCCGGTAATCTACCTCGAATGACTTTCTCACCTCTTCTCCCGCTCCGGTCTTTTTGCTCCGCTCTCGACACTTTTGAAGAGCAGGTCGGTGTGAGACTGCGAGCCGTTACATCGTCAGGTTTCAGTCTCCCCAGACAGCTGAGCAGCCGGGGGCTTTCAAGGATTCATTGGCAGATACCAGGGGTGCAGATATGGGCGTGGACAGTAGGGATATGATATGTCACTACCAATGTCCCGACCAATATATTTAACCATCTCATATGATCTTGCCATTTTAACTGCCCTCGTGCAGGGCCGTGCATGGAACTTGAGAGAGGCCGGTGCTCTTTGAGCTCAAATGCAATGCTAATATGGACACATTGTATGCATATATGTACATTGTCACATACAGTATATTCATTTGAACAAAAATAATCTGTAGCAAATATGAACATATAATATTGGCATGCATCCAGGCAATAACTTGCATAACTTGCAGGGGCGTTCAGAAGTTGTCACGCACGTATACACTTTAATGTGTCCCGACTTGTGTCCAGGGACTGCACACATCTGAACCGTACAAATAAGTGTAAACATGTGATAGTCCACTCCTGAGCGTCTGTCTTTGTCTTCTGTATGGCACATACTGAAAAAAGAAAAAGCTGAATATCCTAGTTGGTCTCATCTGCTGGTGTTTTCGCTGCAACCCCCCCCCCCAACATATTTTAGCCTTTCGTACAATGGGGAATATGGTCGGGATTACTGAATTACACAAGGGTAATCAGAAATAAGCAGATCTGTGTTAAATACTGGCAAATTGCTGCTAATCTGCCACTCTTGTCGGCATACTAAGGGAGGGGACTGTTGCTATCCACTTTTATTAAAAATTAAAAGCCAAATTAGCCTCACGCTATACAAAAAACATGATTATAAAGACTTAACGTTGGATTTTGTCAAGTAAGTGAGCTTGACTTTGAATTTGTAAGTCACTGCTCACAATAAACTTAATACAGAGAAATAATGTCGTCATATACAGATGATCCCAAGACCCTTGATCTCAAGCTGCGGAGGTACACATTAATTCCTTGGTGAACCTACAGAGATTATGCACACACCTCCCAAATCCCCAAAAATATGTAATGTATTTGCCTGTTACGCATCCCCTGGGTTAGGCAGCGTTAACCTCCTTAAAGGCCCACTTTCGTCTGATTGGCCGGTCAACAGGAAGCCTGTGTGTCCGTCTCTTTAGCCTGTCTGACTGTGTGCCTGTTTTCCGGGGTGCTGATGAGAGCTGTCTCTTTCCATCAAGTGAATGCAGAACCGAGGTTCACTCTTGTTTTACCTTTGGTTTGTGTCATTCTCTCTTTTGCCTGCTCCAACAACAGGACTCTTATTTTCTTTTGTCAGGCTGAGTTCCCACAGTTACTCCAGTTGTTCAACCATCTGCCATTTCCACTACCTGGGGAAAGTCATCTATATACTGTATACATATACATCGCAGAAAACAAAAGCGCTATTCCCTTCTGTTTTGGTTTCCAGTGGATCAACTAAGCTCATTAATCAACCAGTTACTTCAGCTCCACAAAATGCAGATGCTCAAAAGCAAAAAGAATTTGCTCGCATAAAAAAAACAAGAAAAAAAAAGACAACCCACAATGTACACACCATGTCAACATGTAGAAGGAGAAAATGTAAACAGACATAACGAGAATGTGAACAGTACAAAGTGTTAAAATATATCATAAAAACACACCTCGTAGGAAGCGTGGTTGTGAACTTACTCGCGGGGGAACAAACAAGTTGACAAACTGATACAAGTGGGTCGAGAACAAGGAAGCATTCCAGCAGTAACAGATACATTTGGGTCAGGTAGACAGCTGTTCACACACACACACACACACACACACACACACACACGCTTTAAGGTAGAAAAAGAAACCGTGCACATGCACACAAAAAAAAGAAACATAAATACCGACAGGAACATCTGTTTTGGGCCTATACAATCAAGACCACATGGACCCCGGGGCCGGTGTGTCAACAACCGTGGAGAGGAGACCACACATTGAACACGCCCAGTATTCTTGCGACTGACTCCGGGGGATTTCAAGCGGCGCGGTGCCGGGGGTTATTAATCTGGACCCCAAGCCTGTAATTGTTATCATCATGATACAGGAAGGTATTTTCCAAATGAATACGTGCCGTCGTTTCGGGCGAAATGTAGGTCAGTCGACCAACAATCTGAAGAGCGCGGTGGCTCTCAGGTATTGTTATGTGCGTACGCTTCATGAATATGCATCGAGAGGGCAAGTTAACTTTTTTTCTTTCTTTTCTTTTTTCCATTTTTTTTTTTTTTTACCTCCGCAGCATTATGAGACGGAACCTAAACATAGCAACGTGAAATAATATATTAGAGTTAAAAGCGATTATATTCCAGCTTTGATGTCGAGCCATCAAAGGCCCCCGCGCGAAACTACACGGTTCAGAGGGGGCAGCGTTGCTCCGTACTGTATATTTAGCCGTGAGCTTAAATTAGACTTGTCACAGCCATGCGCACATGCCACAGCGGCCTGCGCGTCTCTTCGTCGCGGGGGCCGAGGACGTTGCTGCCGATTAGATGGTATTGTTTTCTCATGCCGGTCGGCGGCACTTTTGGGAGGCGCTGTGGCAGCATGTACAAAAGTATGTGTGTGTGTGTGTGTGTGTGTGTGTGTGTGTGTGTGTGTGTGTGTGTGGCTGTGTCAGGTTGTCCTCCGCGCAGACGGGGCACAACCACCCGACCCGTACCTGCCTAATCAAGTTAGTAGAGGAGCCTGCAGCTACGAAAGGCTCAGAGAGTTAATACTGGCTCAAATAAAGTCTACAGCTACTTCTTTTTTTTCTTTTCTTTTTTATCCCAGAACGCCTGCAGTCCCCCCGCCACACAAAACTTATTGAACACCAACATGAAGCATTTGAGCTCAGTGCACTTACAGTGCACTTACAGTACACATACCCACACACACACATACTGTGCACACCTGCTGTCCTGCTGTAAACCTGCTGACACGTGCATTCTTATCACAATTATAGACCTTTCTCCCGCCTCCTGGCAAAATGCAGGGGGGGGGGGGGCTTCATAATTCAACCCTTATATTTTCATCCAGACGCGAAAAAAAATGTTAAAGATACACTGCATCGTCTGTTTGTGCAATGTCTTCTGACAGATGGCGTTTGCGGCCACGCACACACACACACACACACACACACACACACACACACAAACAGGCAGGCTGACTCCCGCTCTCGCTCTTTGTACTGCAGCTTCCAATGCCATGTCTCCCCGGCTCAGTTTTTTGTCGCTGGAGTGATGACACATTATCAAAGTGATTTCTATTTGTTACGCGGCGCATTTGGGTCAATTAGAGGAAACGGTGCCGTGGGTTGTCAGTGTTTCGGGGGGCAAATGTGCCACTGAACCCCAAAGACTCGCAATTAGCCGTCTGATTCTGACGTCCTCAAATGTTCACAAATGTGAGTCGCAGGGAGTCTTCTAAGGCCGAGTTGTTGCTCCGAGGCGCTCGTGTCATCAGCTGAAGAGTGTGTGTGTGTGTGTGTGTGTGTGTTCGCTTATTTGAAAGCTAATGTTCAACTGTTTAAAATGCACTTTATAATACGAGCCCCAAATGCATAGTCATGTTGGTTCTGAATTATGGCTTATCTGGCCTGCCGTAGCCAGACTAATACCCAAATGCGTGTTAGTCTGGGACCTCTCGGTTCATTTTCGATTTCCAGGAGGCGCTTGCCAACGTACGCAGATGAAAATGCGTCCGTACGCAATTGTAGAGATAGACCTACAGCCAGTGAGAGCAACGATGCGGCATTTGTTGAGCGACGCAAAAAAGTCGGCAGACTAGAGCAGAGAGGATGTGATGATGATTCCACAATGTCTGCGAACGAGTGTTGCCGTCTTTGTTTTCCTCGGTCATCAGCGGCAGCCTTGGTTGTTTTACTAAAGTCGCTTCTCTCCGCGTCACGGTGATTGGACCGGCAGGATTTTCTGCCGTTGGTGGAATATCACTTCTCAGTGGAGGGGATCCAGACCTTAGTCTGGCAGAGCAAAGGAAATTAGCTCCCAGAATTCGTCTGGGTCGCAGTTATCGTGATTCAAATGAGAGTCAAGTTAGTGTAATATGTAATTGAGCTTTAATTGTTTTAAGAGAAACAGTTTGCATTAATCCAAAATTTTCTCACCCGTTATAAACTCCAAAAACCTCTGATACCAGTCCTCTCTTTGTCACATATCTGTATAATCCTCTTCCCCCCCTGCACAAAGCTCTCTTGGATCATTCTTTTTATGAGACAACATATGAACCTTGGATATATTTTCATTACAGCCTGACCCGAGGGCAAGAAGCACCGTTGTCTTCAACTCCGTCAAGTAACACACACACACACACACACACACAGAGCTCAAGCTGCAGGATTACCGGCGCAGTGAAGTTACAGACCACCCAGTGCTGAGTCGATGCCGCGTTAGATATCTGGCAACGTGTCGGGGAGAAATCCTCTCAATCGCCTGCTCCTGCAGGTCTTCATCTTACCAGTTCGCCATGTGTTTTTTTTTAGCAATGCTTTTGTCTTTAGTGTTGCCGATGTTGGTCATCATACCACTTGACGCAGCACAGTGCCCCAAAGAATGAATTATTTCCTGTAGCACCACCGGCATGTCAAAGTTTTTACCTATATCTACTCTGACCATGCCTGCACTGTGTTTCTGATTTTCTGACAAAGTTAAACTCTACTGTGAGGCGGGCCGTACGAAATCAACCCTTCGCATTTTCAGCACTTCCTGTTTCTACGGTATAGGTTTGTCATTTCCTCAGAGTCCTTTGGACGTAAAGCGCATTTGCTAAGGGATGATTTGCTAAAACTGTTTTCCCTGTAACGTGGATCGGTCATTTCTACCTGATAGCTGCCCTGCTGAATATGGTCATGATCTAAGGAAAACACCGATGCTGTGAATCAGGCCTGCGGATGTGCCCATTTCTAAAGGCAATTGCTCAAATCCTTGTGTGTGTGTGTGTGTGTGTGGTCTGTCCCCCCCCCACGTTCACATTTTTACCTACTTTGCATTCGTCTCGCCCCTCCGTCCATCCAGCGTGGCAGGTCGATGATTTAGCGGCGCACCGGCGGAGTGGATTAACTGTGCAGTTCACGCTTGTCTATCCGGAGTGTCGTGCTTTTGAAGGAGGGCAGAGTGTCATTGATCAGCGGGGGAGACAGTGTGGAAACATTACAGTGAGACCTGATTAGCAAGAGTGCAGCGTGACGCGGCGAGGGATCGGCATCACTAATGGCGCACGGAGAAAATCCGCCGCGCGCCTCGGTTTTCTATTTCCCTTTAGACGTTAAACGTCTCCCCTCCTGTCCTTGTCTACAATGTGTGGCAGTCCCCCCTCCACCTTCATGCTACTATGAAAGTGCGTCATACAATCAGGATTTTATGGATTCCTATGTAAACGCCACAAAGAACATTTTCAATTTGAAGGCTATACACTTATTGAGTAGTTCACCATCAGTTGGTTAACGGGTCGCTACTATCTTCTACATCACAGTGTGGGCTCTTCCTTATACGAGGGCGAGACCCCTGATGTAAACATGGCGCGCTGTCAGCCCCGGCGCGCTCTAATTCACTTGTCTTGACCATCCGATTTGCATTTACAGAGGAAATCCACCTGCACAAAAGGCTTTTTACTGAGGTGTCCATCATCAGCAATGTGATGATGGACACCTCCTCAACTGTTAGAACCCCCCCCCCCCCCCCCCCCCTCGGTTTCACGGTTGTACCCCTGTGTGTGTGTGTGTGTGTGTGTGTGTGTGTGTGTGTGTGTGTGTGTGTGTGTGTGTGTGTGTGTGTGTGTGTGTGTGTGTGTGTGTGTGTGTGTGTGTGTGTGTGTGTGTGTGTGTGTGTGTGTGCGTGCGTGCGTGCGTGCGTGCGTGCGTGCGTGCGTGCGTGCGTGCGTGCGTGCGTGCGTGCGTGCGTGCGTGCGTGCGTGTGTTTGTTGTGTGCAAACAGCCTGGTGCTCACTGGCGAGGAAAATACACCGGATCACACAGAAAAAAAACCTTAATTACCTCCTCCAGGCAGAGCCCTAATCAACGAGGCCCGGATGTAAAAGGTTTCCCTCTTTAATGTTTTGAAATTCAAAGACACGGCACATATCATTTGATTCACCCACTACCATCCACACAGGATGTAAATAAGCTTATTAACCAGCCATTTTTATCATGTGTATCCCATGACCTCAAGAGGAGTTACTGACTTTTTTCTTCTTTTTTTTTCTTCAAATAAGCTCTCAGAGGACTCGGCAGTGAAATGAATATATTAACTGTGAATATGTTTATTTACAGTAGCAGTCATTTAGAAAGGCTGAGACATCCGGTGTGAAAATGGTGTGTGTGTGTGTGTGTGTGTGTGTGTGTGTGTGTGTGTGTGTGTGTGTGTGTGTGTGTGTGTGTGTGTGTGTGTGTGTGTGTGTGTGTGTGTGTGTGTGTGTGTGTGTGTGTGTGTGTGTGTGTGTGTGTGTGTGTGTGTGTGTGTGTGTGTGTGTGTGTGTGTGTGTGTGTGTGTGTGTGTGAGTGAGAGAGTGAGAGAGAGAGAGATAAACATAACTGCAGAGTCGATATGTTTCAAGTGCTGCACCTCCTAATTGCACCACTGACTAATGGAGTCTTCCTCTGGACTCCCGACTGCAGGAGGAGAATCACCGGAGTTGTACGTTCCAAAGTCAGACAGCGGCATTTTGCCTTAACATGGCCCTTAATGGAGACAGAGACACGAGTTTGCCGCGGGCTAAAGGAGCGCAAGTTGGTTGTGAAAGTGGCTGCGAGTCTCTGGTGTCTCTGTCAGAGTGGGACCGGTCCGTTCAGCTCTCTGGGTGGAAACACAATCCTTCCGACTCTTCACCGGCATACATGAAAAAAGAAAGAGCGGGAGACAGACGGAGGGAGAGGGAGGCCTACATCTGTTTGCTTGGTCTGGCAGAGACACGATCGCATCGGATGCCTGCGGGCTCCGTATCCGACTCTGCTCCTCTGTGTTGTTCCAGATTACTCTTGGGAGACATGTTCGGGGGAGACGCACACACTGGCACGCACAAAGACCACTTCTGCCGCATCCTTTCTGTGTTAAAACCAGCTGCTGTTAACCAAACTCATCTCTCCCTCTCATTAATGTAATAACTTTATGCTATTGTGCCCGTCTCTGGTGTTAATGGGAAAAATTATAAAGGCCAGACACTCAACAGACACACACACACACACACACACACACACCCGCACACGCCCGGGTAATTAATTGGTTCCAGTGGAGCCGAGAGCTAATTTACACTCCCTCCTGCCACATTTCCTCAGATACAGTAAGACGAGTCATCTCAAGGCAGCTTCCCTATGTCTCTCTCTCCCCGTCTGTACTGTAGGTCCTTCATGTGTGTTGAAGTGAATGTATCTGTGGGGTTTTTTTTGGGGGGGGGGGGGGGGGGTTCCTGCCAAAGAGGTGGCGGTTGTTGTTGTTGTTGTTTTCCGGGCATATAATTACTGGGCTGTAGAAGTTGGCAGGTTGTTAGGCTTGTTATCTCGCGTGTGTAGATTGCAAGAAGCACGTAGGAAGATTGATTATAGTACACAGTGCACATACAGTACGCTCTCCCACCCGCCGCATCCCTTTGCCTTTGGATTGCTGTCAGTGAAGTACCGGGATAAAAAAAAAAAAAAAAGTGTGATAAAATGTTTTCTGTTTATCTTTTCATGTTGTCATGCCGACAAAACATGAAGTGCTGGGGGGGGGGGGGGGGGATCACTACAAGTTCGACATAATTTAAAAAAAGATAAATGATACATAATGATATAGATATCTAATCAGTCATGTTTGTAAGTTAGTAAGGTTTAACTTCAATTCATCATCGTTTACTATGAACTTATTTTGTGTTTCGCGTACTGTAAACCCTTAAACTGGCAGGAACTGATGCCCTTTAAAGTAACTGCTCTGTAGAGCAGAGAGTTGAGTACAAAGTATAAATCCTCAGGAAATACCTTCAGATTGATGATGAAGTACCGTATCCAAGTAAACATACATTGTTAACTTTTCAACCCCTGCCGTCGAAGACCGTACATCATGTACAGTTGGAATCTCAGCAAAGACACCTGACCTCTCCCGCGGGGGGAATCGTATCTGCAAGAGATTTCATCCATCATTCCCCCGAGTCATATTCCGTCACCACTTAAGCTGAAATGATTGATTACAATATTAGTAATTGGATGATTCGAACACTGCAGCACCCTGCGCAGGCTGATTTCACATTGTCAGTGCAATGAGACGAATTTACCCCTCGGATGACTGTAATTTTCTTTTTCATTTGGAGTCTGGTTTGCGTTGGGGCAGTGTTTCCATTCTTCTCTCAGTCACGCCTGTGCCCTTTTGGAAGTCTAGATCAATGAGCTGGTCCCAGCAGTTAGAAGTTACCCGTGATTTCTTTTTTTGCCCTCACTTTGCCTCGCAGGTGCAGCAGGCGGGGGTGTTTGTGTGGGGTGGCGAGTCAGTTTTAGACTTGCGTCCGTGCACAGCTGTAGACGGCGATAGTGTAATTTTGCTCCCAAGTGAGACAGTCGGCTACCAGTCGGCCAAGCATGTAATTAAAGCTTTAAAAATGTCAGCGTTCGCCAGTGTGAGGCTTTATGCCCCTTATCACTGCATTCTCAGCAGAGTCAGTGTGAGTGTGTGCATGTGCCTGTTTGAGCGCACGAGTGCAATGTTTGTCTTCCCCTTTATGTGCGGTGAGCTCTTTTGTTTTTAAGTCCTGGGCCATCTTCGCGCCGCCGCCTCGATCGGGTGTCAGATGACACCTTTTCTCCATGTGTGGTTCGGCCCCTGCTGATGCGCCGGCACAGAGAACAAAGGCGTTGAACTTGAAGCACTCTTTGATGCTGTCTGGATCATCGTCAGGGTGAAGTTAAACTTGATCTTTTGGTTTGCAAACTAGTTTAGGTTTTTATTGGGGGGGGGGACTGTGTTAATCTTCAGTTTTGGCTTTTAATTCATAGACAACAATGACTCTGGAGCTTTTATTTGAGTTGGCTGGCAGCTTTTCAGTACCTTGCTGAGGTTGATGTGGAGACATCGTCTCTCGGCGAGATGTAGTTTTGGGGGACGGTGGTTTCTTTATTCTGAGATTCAAGCCACTCCAGCACTTCGAGGTTGTTGAAACAACTTGCTCCGCGTGAACAGCGCTTTCTTGACACTGAGAGCAGCCCAGACAGTAGCCTGAGGTTCTGGAGGGGATGTGTCAGAGCTGCTGTCTCAATAGCTGATCAGCGTCTGGGATCGACCCCGAGATTTTTTTTTTTCACAGTCTGTAACACAGACATCTCTGAGCTGCAGCCTTCTGTAGAGGTAGTAATCATATGTGGAGTAATGGTGATGGGCGCTGACCGTATCACACACATGAAGTTTTTTCTTACTACCTGGCAAATTTGCCATTAAAATAGCAATCAACTGGGCTTTTAAAGGGAATGGGAGACGGCCCCCTGATTCGTTTATCGCATGTTGTACCCAAAACGCCCTTGACCAATACAGAGACAACTGTGGATTCAGACACGCCCTAAACGCACCTGAGTAACTGATGAAACTTCTAATTCCGTTCCCCTGCCTGCGCAGAATGTCTGTTCTTTGAGTAATCCATCGTTGAGGATTGTTCTTAATTTTCCTTTCAAGTTCAATATTTGTGGAAAAAATACTTATTTGCTTCCTTGCAGCGAATTAGATGAGAAGATTGATTACCCCCCTCCTCACTGTCTGCAAAAGAGCCAGCCTTAACAAATCTGGATGCCGGCAATTCTGCCAAGTAATTTAACACGTGGAATCTTGTTTGTGTGTTAAAATGACAAAAAAAGCCATTTTTTTCAGGGGGCTCATTCATCTGACAATAACTTGTCAGGGAATAATCACTTCCTGGAGTCTCCTCTGGTTGCCTGGCAACTGCTCTGAGCCGAGAAAAAGTCTGACCCATAACGCCGTGTAAAACAGTGGTTTGTCTCTTTTTACATTTTGGTTTTTATACGGATTAAACAAATGAGATCTGTGTACTGCGCTGTGCACTGAAATTCATGAGCTTCAGTGGAAAAATCTATTTTGATTTCATATAATTGCTTAGCATATTTTTTTCAAAGTTAATTATCTCATTAGACTAATTGTTCAATCAAGACATTTTCTTTCAATATATATTTTGTTTTCAACGTGAGAGTTAGTTTAGCAGTTCGCAAAATGTGTTGCCACTTGTTAATTTTAGCCTGACATTAGCCTGATCTGTAAATATTACAATTTGTACTTTTAACGTGCAAGTTGGCGAGCTTTGGAGATAGTGGTTGGATTTTGTTAACCTAGGCTTCCTGTTTCCAGTCCTTATTCTACCTGAGCTAAGTTACCTGGCTGTTGGAGATATCTTCATATTTACAACGCAGACATGAAAGTGGTATCAATCTTCCAATCTAAGCAATCTCCAGCAAGAAAGCTTTAATGTCAAACCTTTCATCTTTCATTTAAGAAGAAAGTTCCTCAAAGAACAAAATAACCCCCCCCACTGAAAAGATTACTCTCTGTATCTACTTAATAGTACCGTTGCCAGAAGCTTTAAGGGGAACCAACCAAGCAACCTCAGAAATGATTAATTTTCTATCATTATGTGGCTGTGTTGGCTGCAAGTCCTGACTCTGCCTACCTTGACCTAAATTTAGAAGTGAAACCGTTTTGAAAGATGTGCTCTGTATTCAAAGTGCTTCCCCTGCCAGGCTTTCTGTAATGGTTTTAAGTCGCAGGTCGTATTAAACTACCTCCAGCAGTCATGGAAGTAGGAACTCCGGTCCCAATCATGCTGGTAATTGCTGTCTAGGGGCGTGCGAGAGCCTTTCAGGCATCATGTCACTTTTTTTTTTCTGCCACACACATGTCGTGGAAGCCTTCCCTTGTCTGGAGTCCGTGCGAGTGCTCGAGGACAAGCGAGTTGAGTAAAAATAACGGCGGGATTCGGGGGGAACCTCGGGAGAGTTTGGGTGGGACACGGATGAAATTGCCGGGTGTGTTTTTCGAGCAAGACATGCAGAGAGAGTCGGTATGCGTGTTTCTGTTGCCTTGATGAGTGTCTGCGAGTGATGTACAGTGCTGTACGTGCCAGGTTTAACTGGTCCAGAGCTTTGGATTCATTGTGTTTTATGGGTTGTGCAGAAATATGGAAAAGTAGCAGGGGGGTACACAGCCATTACTCAGCAGCAGGGGAGGGCTGGCATTATCTGACCCTGTGATACCCGCTGTAAAAGATTCAACAGGAGTTGGAACAAACAAACTGAGTTGACAACCTCCACCAGAGAGAGTTGGAAACCACCAAAGAAACTTTCTCCTGTCCCTCGTCGTCCCCTTGTGTTTCCTCAGCCGTGTCCCCCCTTTGAACACCCCTCTGTTTTCCAAATCTCTCCAAAACCCAGCAGCTTGTTCAATTATCCGATTTAGAGTGGAGTTTGTGGAACAGATTGAAAATTCAGACCGAGGTAGACGATGTGTTGGGAAAGACACTGGTGCAGCATTACCCTGAAGAAAAATACATGCGCAACCCGAGGGTCCAAACAGACACACAAATGCCCTCTCTCTGTCAACTAAGAACCTTGTATGTCCCTTTCTTTGAGGTTCAGGAGAAAGTTTTTGATTTGATGTGACAAGGCAGAATTTTTCAAAATGCCAAGACAAAAACAACATGAATAACCAAAACATTTGAAATTTCTTAATACATTTTATATGCAAGCCTTGAAAACAATCCCTTTTGCGTCCAAGGATTGTGCCATTGCTCCTTGTTGTTGCTAAGCCTGGCGATATTTGCGAGACCATTGCGTCCCTTTTCAGGAGGAAGTGGACTAACTGCAAAAGTTTGTCAGAAGTTTGTTATCATATATATGTATATATTACAATAATGGATGTGACCTTTGTTGAGAGTTTCAAGGAGATCCCTTGAATCCCCAGAAAAAGGAGAAAAAAATATTCTACAGTCCATGAGTTATGAGCCAAAAATGAAAATCCGCTATCACTTTCTAGCATTTTAGTCAATTCTTTAGATATGTTAGAGGCTTAATTGGGGAACCTGTGTTCTGAGTGTTGTTGCATAGTATCGGAGAAATGGAAACACGATGACATGAGCATCAATGTGCGTGACTCTTTTTTTTAAACTCATGCACACACAAGTTTGATGGCGAGAGGTGGGTCGATATTGTCTGATGAGCTGTGTGCAATTTACTGCAGAGCCAAGGCTGCCAGCATGAAGGAAGAGATGGAGGGGGGGAGATGAGCACAGCCCTTTTTACTATAAGTTCATGTGGTTTTTTGGCGGTGAAAATGAGAAAATGGCAGACGTGGTGTCAAAGAAAACTAAAACTGTGCCAATATATGGGGAAACATATTGGATCTGAAGCTGGAGATGTCTCACCTGCTGATTGAAGTGCCTCCTTCTCTTTATTCATGATTCATTGCATAGACTTTATATAAACTTGGACGTACTCAGGAGTGTCTGCTGAAGTCAAGTGTGACATTTAGTGGTAAAATTCCATAAACTGGTACTACCAAACAGATTTGGGTATTTTTTATTTACACCAACTCAACCTTAATGATGACTAATGGAATCCAACAGCAGAGAAATGGTGGTTCTGAACAAGCAAGCCGGAGTGTAAAAATGCATTCCAGGCTGAAAGCGAGAGACTTGAGCGAGTGTGTGAAAGAGTTAAAAAAGACAAAACTGCACATTTGGATTTGCGCTTTCCAAAAGCCACACTGTGCGCCACAGATCTAGGTTTTGAAACAAACAAGCAATCTCATCCAGGGTTTGCTTTTTCAATCCCACTCACGGAGAGACATGAACATTTCTTCACACAGAATCAATCTGCCCTCTGATCTGGGGGGGGGGGGTCACCCGGGTGGAAAGGACCCTGCTGTGAGGCAATGAGCCTTTGATGGCGATATCATCCCTCCATCATTCTCTCTTTCATCCTCCGCTGGGTCCACGAGGCCAGAGTTTGACTGAAGGCCTAAACAGTGAGGGATTGGGTCGACGGAACGCAGAAAAAGAGAAAGGGACAGGGGGACGGAAACGATAGCAGTTAGTAATCTGACAGATGTCAGTTTAAAAAAGAGAAAGAAAAGTCCTCATCACAGCTAGATAAGAATAAAAGGTCTGTCAGCTGGCCACTTCATCTGTCAATCATGCTGTGTTTTATGCAGCCAGCCACCCATTCACTCAGTCAGTCAGGTGCCTCATCAGTCTCCCTGTCAGTCAGTCACATATTCAGCCTCTGCTAGCCTGACACTTGGTCGGTCGGTCGTCTATCGTTGGTCACTGAATCAGTTGTTCCTTTGGCCTGTTAGTCAGCCATTCGTTCAGTTGTCAGTTGACTTTTTGAAGTCAATCATTATTTTATTTTTTTTGGCTCAATCATGAACTAATCTCGAGCTGCAGCAGTTAATCGATTAGTAATCCACGACTGAACATCGAATAATCTGTTCAAGGGTTCAACATTCTCTGATTTCAGCTTCTTAAATGTGAATATTTTCTAGTTTCTTTGCTCCTCTGTGACAGTAAACTGAATATCTCTGGTGTGGGGACAAAACCAAACATCGTCTAGGGGTTTGGGAAACACAATCGACAAGTTTCACCATTTTATGTCATTTTATGGACCAAACAACAAATCTATTCATCAAGAAAAATTGTCGACAGATAGTTGTTAGTTGCAGCCCTGAACTAATCAGTCCACAAATCCGGCGTAGTCTGTTTTCTTTTCAGAATGCAAAGTGCATCAAGTGCAAACATCTCCGCCATTTGCCGCGTGTGTCTAAACTCAAGACGCCAAAAATCCCAGACACCAGTTGGCAGATAGAGACGCGGAACGACAAACAAACAAAAACTGGCAAGACTCCACCTGATCGACAGAGTGATAAACACCCCAAACACCCCCAGTCAGTCGCATCCAAGCGTTCCGCCTCACAAGCACACGGCTACGTATACATACAGTAGAGCGGCTCAGCGTACGTTGTGTGCTTTGGTGTCGAGCAAAGTCTGTGCTGGTTTTTACTGGTGTGTGGCGTGTGTGAGAGAGACGGAGAGAGAGAGAGAGAGAGAAGCATCTATCAGTGCCGCGGTGTGACCCCAATCTCACACTCCCCTGCCTGTGTTTGGACAGATGGATCATCTGCACCGCTCATGTTTGACAAACGCGTTTGCACGCGGGCGCGCGCATGCGTGTGCACGCGCGTGTTTCACTGTGACGAACTCAAAGCCGGCGTTCATTCGGGAGTCTATTCATTATGTATCGTGTAATTTAACCATGATGAAGTCCCTCCCAGACAAAAATCAATATGGGGTGTTAATATGAGCCTCTCGCCACTCGCCACTGCGGGAAGACTTCCATCGGTTAGTCAGCCGACACCTGTGTGTGTGTGTGTGTGTGTGTGTGTGTGAGTGTGTGTGTGTGGTTGTTCTATGGTTGCACATTGTGAGGACCAGTTTGAATGTTTTTTACCTTTTAAGTGAAGACATTTCGGAAAATTGTGGACATTTACGTTGGTCCTCACTTTCTGACAGACCTTCAGAGCACCACCGTCTGAGGGTAAACACATGGTTTTGGGGTTCAGGGTGATGTCAGTGTCAGGGTTGGGCATTCAGGTGTGGTGGCTAAGGTTGGACTGCAGGTCTGGGGGAATTTGAAATTGAGATTCAACCATTTTGACTAGTCTCCTAATGGGTAAAGATTACAGTCTCAGTTTGTTTCTACTGTAAAAGTGAAACGATGATTGCAACGTCGTTTATTATTTCTTGTATTTACTGTCATTTATATATTACTGATTGCCTTTGCACAAAGGAGGCAAAAATGACCTCAGACGTGACCCTGGTGTGTTAAAAAATGCAAAGCATGATATATTGAGGATGGTCTGTGGGTGTGTTTATTTTTATTTCCACTTTCCTTCTTATTTCATAACAGCAAAAACATATCATACAACAAACATGGCCAAAATAAACACACAAACATTGCTCACAGTGCTGTACCATCATGATCACACATCAAAGCTTAACACTATCCTGACGCTGCAAACATTATTATCTGCGCGTAACATGCATTTCAAGTGAAAACATCATTTACCCCGTGTTTAGTTTTTGTGTGGCTTGTGTTCCCTCGGCTCCGTGCCCTGAATGTACCGGGGGTGTTATCCATCACCTGGTCCCGAGGTGATTTCAGTGTGTCTGTGTGTATGCGCTGTAAATGCCGGGGTGCTGTACCAGTGTGTCCTTATTTGTGGAAGAGTGAGAGAGACAGGGAATGGAGTAGGAGTGGGAGCAGCAGCGGGAGGAGGAGGAGGAGGAGGAGGAGGAGGCGGCGGCGGCGGCGGCGGCGGAGGAGGACTGCACTGATGCCCTGGAGATGATTTAGAGTTTAGACCACAGAGCAGCACAGAAAGCTCCTCCAGTTTTCTCCCACAGGACCTGTCAGTGGCTTGTTGTGAGTTAAAGAGAAAATAGGATCCAGCAGAGATCACTTCAGGGGAACGAGACAACAGTTCAAACGGTCTGGGTCTAAATCAAGTCACGGCTGAGTGTTACGTACATAATGCCTGATTTGCCATGCAAATGACGAATCAGGTTATCTGGGGGTCGTTAAAGTGACGTGTGCATTTTTTTTCTTACAGTCTCTGGGAGTTTAGATGTCTCGAGTGTTTCACTGGGTAATGCCAGGTTTTCATTAGGGTTTATTTTCATGCAAATACGGAATTGGAAGCGTTTTCGAGATTCATTCAGACCAGATGTTGAAAGTAAGGCTAACACAATAAGGGCTTGCATGCAATTCGACCCCGACATTAAATGTTTAGTTTTCACTATTGAACAAAGAAAGGAATTAAATTACAATTTACAGAAAAATCTGATTGGACATAATTTAGATTAGTCTTTGTCACCGATTGTGCTATTTTACCAATCGTTGTCTATCGATTCTATGGTTGAATTAAATGGACCAAGTTATTTTTCTGTTAATCAACGATGCTATGAGCAGTGGTTGGTTTTATGGAGGCGTCCCTGTTTTGTCATGCACGAGGATGCACATGCACAATCCTGTCGCTGTTTCCACGCTATTCCGCTGACCGACAGTTGGCGGTGGCCATGCGCAAAGAGACGTAGTTACGCAGCAAAGAAAGGCGAGCGAGCAAACTTTTTTTAAACACTGTGACGTGTTTGATGGACCTCAGGGATACACACATTTGGTGAGAAACGCTGAACATAACCATAACTTTTGTTTGTTTGACAGAGAACTCCACGGGACACCTTCACACGTTCAATTGTGAAAGTGAAAGTTTTAAAATCTCTCAAATTCCCCACGAGACAGTGAAACGAGGAGACAGCAGTAACTATCTCAGGATGGCAGAACATATTGTTCATATACTAGATGGCGGAACTTAGTTTTTTGAATATGCAAGCACATGTTTGTGCACATGCGTGTGGAGAAGTGGTACAGGCTGACAGGAGGCCGTGTGCAGAGCTGCAACAGAGGGAGCAAAGGTCAACAACCTCGCCGACCTCGGCTCGTGGTCCTGTCAGTGGGAAAGTCTGTGTGCGTTTGAGTGTGTGTGAATATCCACAGCCCTCACACACACACACACACACACACACACAGACACACACAGTGAAATATTTTTTTCGCAAAGTCAATGGAGACATAAAAGTTTATAAGAGTGTATGAAAAATGACAAGAAGGATGTCCGAGCTATAACAGACTCCTCGGGGGGAAATGACTCGCTCAATTTCGGCTGCATCAGGTAACATTTGCTTTTTGTTGGAGAGAAAGAAAGAAAAAAAAATAGCTAGGAGCTGTCAGGGAAACTGGCAGCCACAGAAAAGTGACATGTCAAATGAAAGAGTGACTAAAGCGAAAATGCGAAAGAGTGTAGAAGCAGACGTGTGAATCATCAAGACGGAAAGGGAAACGGAACAGAGAGAGAGAGAGGGAGAGAGAGAGAGAAAGAGAGAGAGAGAGAGAGAGAGAGAGAGAGAGAGAGAGAGAGAGAGAGAGAGAGAGAGAGAGAGAGAGAGAGAGAGAGAGAGAGAGAGAGAGAGAGAGAGAGAGAGAGGCGACTGGCAGTGGCTGTCACTTGCTGCTGCGGATGACAGGTGTTTCACATTACTCTGCGGGTGAAGGCAAAGCCACATATCCCCGCCGCCCGTGCATTTATACATTTTGGACTTTAAATGAATTCCATAAAAGCCTGAAGGTCAGGAGGCTTATTCATGCGCACTAAAGGCAGAGTGAACTTCCCCTTCTCGGTGGGTTGTGTTACCCCAGAGCCACTCCGAGCTCTCTGAGGTGGATTCATACTTCAGAGAGAAGTGGAGACGGGGTTCGCGAGCAAATGTTCACCGCTCCTTCATTTTGTCGCTCAGTTTTCTTTGTTCTTTTTTTTTGCAGTGTGCAGATTTGTCTATATTTTGCTGTCTTCCCCACACAATAAAAAGTGGTATTAATAGTTTTGGGTTTGTTTACCATTCACTCTAAACTGATTGACTAGATTGTTTTCTTCCTTGCTCTGCAAACCACCCCCCCCCCCCCCCCCACCACACACACACACAAACACACACACACACTCCACACACTCACCCCAACTGAGTGGACAACAAATGAAAAGCCCCTTTTCACATTCAATAAATTGCGAACAATATTCCACGGGCTCGGCTACACAATGCATTTTCAAATATGAAAAGCTTTTAGCACAGCCAAATTGCCATTACTAGCCCTTTACGGCCAAAGATATTCAGAAGCTGCACTCGCTCCGCCACACATGCTTCTCGTAATGTGGCATGCAGTCATGCAGGCTTATTCTTCTGTTGTGCACAGCGTGGTAATAGAATGACATAAATGATTAAAAAGTAATGATGTAGATCAGTCATCAATTCACCCCCCCACACACGCATACAGGGCAAAAAAAAGAAAGAAATTATGAACAATTGAGTTGTGCAAACTGCTTTTGTTTTTCTTGCGGCAAATGGGTTTTTTTCGGAGGAAGAATGAATATGCTGTAAGCGTTTCAGCATAATATCCAGCAATTTGAGGATACGGGTGTGAATACAAACAAATCAGATTTACTGCGGCAATAGGGTTTAATTGACCCAGGAGGAGTGCTGTGCGGCTGAGACATCGGTCACCCGCAAAAAAAGAAATAGTCTCTTTAATAATGAAACGCACACGGCAGCACACGGCAGCACACCAATTGCTCGCCCTTCATCATTAAATACGAGAGAGGAACAAAGACTTGCTCAAAGGGATGTCATCTCAGATATCAGGAGGACACGCCCGCTCAGGCACACCCATTAGGTGCTTGCGGTTATGCGGCGCCGTGTCTGATTCACGCAGCGGGTGTCAGAGGTGAGGGGTGGGAGGTCTCCAGGTGCCGCTCCCCACACTCCTCTCCCCCTCTGTCACCCGCTCTTCTTCGCACCTCTCTCCCCTCGTTCTCATTATCTGCTGCTCTTCCTCACCTGCAGTGAATGTTTTTTTCAGATTGCAGTGATACAGAGGTGCTATGGTGTATCGAGCTTTTCAGCTTCTGGATTAACTCAAATGTGAAATTTGTATTCTAACCCAAATCTCTCCTTATCTTCCCCCGCCCCTCCTATCATCTCTCCAGGTGTGTCTTTCCAATGATCTTGGCCCTTGAGGCCTGAGGAGAAGTGAGCAAAGCTCAGGCCCCAAATGGGACGCCCTTTTACCCAGCATGCACTGCTCCTGCTGCAGTGCATGCTGGTCCTGCGGCCCGCAGGCGTGGCCAGTAGGAGAGGGCCAGTGCTGCTGCCGGAATCACCCTGTCACAAGACGGAGCACCCGCTCGTCCCACACTCAGGTAAGCGTTTTGAACAAACACGCACGCACACACATTTTGCCGTTGCTAGGAGACATAAACGCACTTGGACACATTGTCAATTCTTTGTGGTTTTTAGACAGTGACTGAAACAATCGCCTTAACATTTGACAACATCAAATCCAGGTGGACCTCATTTTAAACGTGTTCAAGGCCATGAATAGTTTGGGTTTAAAAACTGCAGGGACCTGAGGCAGATGCGCCCAAATCCATTGACTTTGCACTTCACTCGGCCTCTAACCACTGCAAAGCAGTGAAAATGCCATTGAGCTGTGTTCAGTCCAGACTCCCAGTCAGATAATCACACAGCAGCTTGTCGCGGGTGAAGTTAACTCGGAAGACCAAGGTCACTGCATGTGTGCAAAGACCCGTGCGCATGCAAAAAACCCATCTTCGGTGTAACTGCCCTGCACAGACACACTTCCTCGACAGCCCATGCTCTCTCTTACTCCGTCTTTCCTCCCAGTCTTTGTCACTCCATCCTCTGCTGAGGTGGCACTCTCCCCTCTGCGCCAATTGAGCGCAATGATGATGACTAACTGCCCGCGCTGGCGCGACACGTTCTCGCCCTGCGCTCTCTGCGGGGCCAGGACCACACACCAGCCGGCGAGGGTCAGCGGTGGTCAATGCGTTTGTGTTCTCTAATGTACCAGAATGGCCCATTAAGCTCCAGTGGCTTAATGCTCTGGTTGAAATATATCGGAGCATTGATAAAGAGGGGAGAGATTTCAGTGAGCAATCAGACACGGTCCGCCCGACACAAAGGCTACTGCACAGAAGAAGGGAAAAGGCGATACGATGGTTTCCCTCCTGGACATTAATTCAAAGTATGAGATAATGATATCCTCATGATGTGTAGGTCTTAATGAATCTAAAAAATGTGTGTCTGTGTACCAATATTATTTGACAGAGTTGAGGGACTGAGAAAGATTTTAGTCACAAATTCATTCGTGATCTTTGCCTCACGTCTCGTGTCTCCTTTCAAACTTTCGGAGCATTTTGTTTCAGTCCGACACGTTTTTTTATTAGAATTTTGGCAGCTCGGTAATTGCATAAACGAGAAGCTGTGCACATAGGGATGAGCTTGTTGTCAGCTGTCGTGTGTGCGAGTGGAGATGAAAAAACAACTGTCCGTCCGTTTCCCACGGGAATCCAAAATAAGCGCGATCGGTCGTCTCCTGGTTCTCTCCCCAAACGTCAGGGGAAGTTGACCCGTTCTCGGCCATCACCAGATCACGCTGCCGTGCAACATTTGAGTCTTGACTCATGGTGGCTGTCACCTGGACGGAATTTCACAGTGCAACTCACAATAAATTACACCCTGTCGTGCCTTCAGTGTTTGAGTTGTGCTCTCCTGGGAGTGTTAGGTTACGTGTTAAACCAGAGGTATGCAACTCAGTGTCTCAGTGCAGCCTATAAAAAAGGTGGGACTATTTTTCATAGAAATTAATTTGCACCGATCCAGGAACAGGTACAGTATGCACATGCATTTCATTGGCTTGTTAAAGCCATTGATCCCTAGAAGTTCACCCAAAGTTTCTCACGAGCTTGTTAACCAATACCCGCAACACCAGTTTTGCTGCCCTGCTCGTAAAGCTCAGAAGCAAAGCAGACTTCCCGTGACTAGATGATTTCTTGCCGTCATGCAGGGGACAGAAAGTTTTATCATCACACTTTGTTTACTTTGTTACGTCCTAATCTGCAAGTCTCAGCACCTTTTTGCCGAGCAGCTGCTAAATCCCACGGTCTCATGGAGAGTTTTTCTTCCGTGGCCTGATGATAGTCTTCGTGCAGTTCAAACACATCTTACTGTTCCAAGTACACAAAGCTTTCAAAGACTGCCAAATTATAACCCTGGCTTTTTGCAATAAACACAAAAAAAAAAACTCAAAAAAAAACTATGAGTCATAACGGAATATGCAGTTACATACACACCATGTGTAGGGGAAGAGAAACCTCTCGTTAGACCTATTTCCATTCTCTTTTGTGAGACACTGTGCGCCATGTGATGTAGTGTAATCCCAGTGGTTGTTGAGAATGTGAATGTGTCATCTCCAGCCAAGCTGGGAGAACTACAAACACTATGAGATATACCCCTTGTGGATTACAACAACACAACACTCCACTCAGGGTGAAACGTGTTTTTTTGGACATACGCAGACATACATTAAGGGCGTCGGGTTGGGTCTGCGCGGCTTAGTGCTCAACTGTACGGTTGTTTTTAAATTATCTTATCACCTTTTGGGGAATATGCTAATTAACTTTCTTTGTGAAAAGTTATATGAAATGTCATTGAAACCACAGCAAGCGGTCGCTTCGCTGAAGCAGGGGGTAAACAGCTAGCCTGGGTCTACCCAAAGGTAAGGAACTCGTATGGTTCAGGTCAACGTGGGAGCTGACACCAGGGTGAAGGCTGCAGCTCTGCTGAGGCTGTTCAGGTTGAGTTAAACAATGCAACAGTGCAAACAGCGCGGTTGTGACTCGTCACGAGGAGCCAAGGTCAAGGGTTGACCGAGCGCTGCGTTCCGGTCACAGTGTTTCTTGCTCTCCGTGTGATTGTGGTCCTGACTGTGGAAGGGCGCGCCCCGCGTCGGTCTGACCCCACGAGGGATGGTGGCTTTTCTGACTTGGCACAACACTTGGCCGGCAGAACTGCTACTGTGGTGCAAGGAGTGCTATACTGTTTTCGGCCCCGCGTGGTTGTTTTAGAAATGTGGGGGGGGGGTTTTCAAAAAGAAAGTGGAGCAGCAGCAGCAGCGGCACTCTGAATGTTTGTCCAAAAGGGACACTCTGCACTACGCTTTCAAGAAAAACAGGTCTGGATATAATCCTCAGCAGAGGTCCAATGTAAATGTGTAATTTACAGGATTATTCTAAGAGGGGATGATGGGAGATTTTGTAGAGATTTTGTGTGCAGGCTCGAAGCCTTTTAAAGGTTATAAACTGAGGTGTAAACGGTGCCTTCGCGGGCCACGTCTCTGAGGAGCGGAACCGCCAGACTTGGCTTTTACAGCCGCAAACCAAAATCAGCTTTTATCGCCCCCCTGAACGGCCAACACGTCGTTAGAGAGAGAAGGGGGGGCGAAAGCAGGAAAATAAACAAATGGCCTCACAGCATTCATAAACGCGACAAGGCCACAACCAGTATCAGATATCTTCCAATTGGTCATTTGGGGGGATTATTCTTTTAAATTTAAAGCCCTCCAGTGTCTTTCAAAGTGTGAATTTCCAAAACCATTCACTTTGCTCTATTCAGGTGCAAGGTCAGCTATGTTCTAGCCATGTTTGAACTTTAATGGCTGACAAGCTTGCCAAAGAAAATGAAGGAGGGTCCGCACATATTCTTGGATCTGAATACACACCCCTTACAACCAAAGGCTCCTAAGTACACGTTAGATTCAGACTTTTTTTTGCACACTTATTTGTGGCTTCATGGTGATTTGTTTTGTATGATTCACTTGTTGCCCCCAGGCCGCCGCCACGCTAATTTGACTTGCAGGACGTTCCGCTGTAAAATGTTGTTTTTATTTCTTGCTCCAAATAACATAATAAAGAGAAAACCCTGCCTTGCTCTTTAGATTTTTTCTCCAACTCAGCAGGTGTTTGTTGTTCGACTGCCCTGCGCACATTTTCTTCCTCGCATCAACTTGACCAATTAGTTGCCATTCGCCTGGTGCCCATTACCACGGGGCAGCATTTAGCGTAAATTTGGCTTTTCATTTAAGGGCTGCCCCCCCCCCACCCAAATTTGCACCATTCACAGAAAAAACATTCATGCTTCAGAATTGGTTCCACGTGTTTTGCCGCGGCTGCCGGCCCGGCGGAACTGCAGAGCTTTAACTTTGAGCGCTGGCAGGCCCGACGACTGGTGTGGCCTCTGACGCCGGGTGTAAATATTTATATGTCCTGTCATTTTGTCTTTGCGTCAACTTCCCCGTGTCAGAGAGGGGAATAACAAATAGGACGTGAGGGATGGGCTGTTCTATTTCGAGGAGGAGGGAGACAGGGGTTAAGAGGATAAGATGGGGCTGAGTAGAAGACTGGGGGGACGAGGGGTGTGTGTGTGTGTGTGTGTGTGTGTGTGTGTGTGTGTGTGTGTGTGTGTGTGTGTGTGTGTGTGTGTGTGTGTGTGTGTGTGTGTGTGTGTGTGTGTGTGTGTGTGTGTGTGTGTGTGTGTGTGTGTGTGTGTGTGTGTGTGTGTGTGTGTGTGTGTGATTACGCCTTAGTATAATTGGCAGCCGTCTCCTGATTCAGGCAGCTGCCGTAATAGCATTATCACATGCTTTAAAAGTGTAGCTGACATTAACCCATGTCAGAGCAGAACTGGGATCTAAGAAGTGAGATGATTAACAGGACTGGGTTTTTTAAGAGGATATTTATTAGCTGGGTGTTATCCTGCTGTTTCACTCTCTGCTAGGTTAACAATGAAGGTGATTTGTTGGCTCTATAAGGGGTCACAAACCCCCTTAAAATTGCCCCTAAAATTATTATCACCAATCTAAAAACAAATAAATATCACCAAACGGATCAGAGATCAAATCCCTGTTATCAGTCTCTGCTGTGTCGGAGCTCAGACCAGTATCCTGCAGCGTTTGCTTTTGAAAGTCCTCTCAAGTGTGTCACAGCATTTGCATCATCAAACCGCGATCTGCTTACCCCCATGAGTTTGACTTTTGGAAGCTCCATATATTTCACTGCGCAGCCTTGGGGGAGGGCCCGTCCGCACTGGATATGAATGTTTATGCATAGTCCTTGGCCTCGTCACCAAAAGGCCATCAATCCTTCCAGTGCCGTTGTGTTCAATTAAAACCTTTCGCCCCCCCCTTTTGCACACCCCAACAAATAAACTCTCTTTCTTTCTCACAAACATACACGCACGCACGCACGCACGCAGACACAAATACACACTCCATCACCCTGTTAGCGAGCCTCCCCCGGTGAGTCAGGGAGATTTATGGGGAGAAGTTGGGTTGGTCAAGCGCCCGTCTTCCCCCGAGGGTCGCCACAGACGCATTAGTATGCCAGGGATCCTCTGGATGGCGTGAAAAAAACCACAAGCCCAGTGGAGCCAAAGGATCGGCACGTCCGAAATTTTGTGCACCCCTCCAGAACAAGCAGAGCGTCAGCCATTAAGCGAAAATGAAAACCTTTGGGGCGAAGTCGGTCGCGATCTCCCAGATATTTACTTCCCGGCCTCGAATGAAAATGCATTAGCCGTGCGAAAAAGCAGATCCAGGATGCTCTTTTCCCCCTCTCTTGTCGTTCTCTTGTAGTCGTCACTGGGAAATTGAAAGCGAACAAGGGGAAATGCTGTTGCACGCAGTGGCACTGTCTCACAGAGAGAAAAGTTCGGTCCCTCTGTGCGAGCTGGAGGGAGTTCTTTGGAAGCCCCCGTTTTCTTGCTCTGTTTGTCTTTGTCTGGGATTTTTTTTTTTTAATCACTCCGAAATCCCATGTTTGTCACAGGAAAACCGGGACACTCACTTTTGAGGAGAACATGCTTTCATTTCGAAAGGCCGTCTGACAGGTGTGTGTGAAGAAGCAGATGATGTGTTTTGAGGAGTGTGTTCAAGCTGTCCTCTCTGTCTCTCTCTCTCTCTGTTCGGCCCGTTTGGGAGGCTTCCCGGTAATTTAAAAACGTGCCTTTGAATTTCTTTTTGCCTGGAATTAGCTCACAGATGTAGTGATGAATGATCTAAAAAACACCCGAGCAAGCATTGCTAAAAGCTCTGCCTTGCTGCAGCTCTTGCACTTTCACTCGAAAAAATACGGAATTCTATCGCCGTCTGCAGAAAACGTCCCAAAAATGGTAAAGTATTCTCCCAAGTGTAATCCGACCCGTGTGTACAGTACTGCCGGGATGAGTTATTAAGACCACGGATCGGGCGTGTGACGAGTGATGGGGAACGCACGTCATCACGGAGACGGATTGACCACCCGCGACTAAACCTATCGGGTAACCAGATGGTAGACAGGCCGTCCCCATCGCTCAGCAACCACCCCGGGCCTGGGATTCGATTGGTCAGGGGTTAATGGGTTGGGCGCCATGAGAACAGGCATGTTGTGGATAAGATGTCAGTGTCTGTCTGGGACATCTCTCTCTCTCTCGCTCTCTCAATGTGTGTGTGTGTGTGTGTGTGTGTGTGTGTGTGTGTGTGTGTGTGTGTGTGTGTGTGTGTGTGTGTGTGTGTGGGTGTGGGTGGGTGTGGGTGTGTGTGTTCACCGTAACGAGCTGGAGGAGACGAGCTCAATTTCCATAAAAAGTCAGAATCTCATCAGTCTTTGTGGCTCACGCATGAGTATACATTTCTGTGAAACCGCTCCGTCAACAGTCATGTTTAATGGTATTTAAAAATCAAAGGACTTCCCACTGAGTCATGGCATAAGAAATGTAAATGTCAACGTGTTGTTTGATTTTTGAACTTCCACTCATGAACAGCGGTCCTGTGGGTTTTAAGACAAGGAGCCATAGAAGCACTAATGTCTGAGCACACTGATCTATGTAAAATGATTTTTTGAACGAGTGACCTTATCAAACCAAGGACAGCTCTAAGCCTTTTCATTCTTTATTCAATCTCCTCTTCATTCTCTTCCGTCGGAGAGCCCTGGTGAGAGTTTGACTTTGACCTGAGCAATTTTGTGATACCCCCTCTACCCCGTCTTCCTTCCTTTTTTTGAAACGTTTATTTTCTTCTTTTTACTTTTTTCATTAACTTACAGTCTGCAAAAATCACACGAATTTCAGTGATGGTGACGTCACACATGTAGGAAACTCGTTGACACGTGTGATCATGTGCAATCCCAAAGGTTTGACATGGGAACCCACATGGGCTTTACACATATTCACATGTGAAATGAATGCGGTCCGTACAACATGGGACAAGATGTGATATTTTTTTTTCATTAGATGATATCAGATGATGAGCAAAAGTTCTCATCATGATGCAGAACATCAGCCCCTGTGGGATCGGTGTAATTATGACATTATTAGATTAGTGTAACTGATGCATTCAAGTGTAGGCAGCATTTTAATGCCGTAGACCTTTGAACATGGATCTAATTTTGGCTACTTTATTTTCTGTTAGGTAGTTTAAACTTTAACATTGCATCATATTTTTCTAATATTTTAGATATCTATAATATATTAAATACATAATGTTAATCAGCAATGCTCAACGGCAGTTAAAAACACTCCTTCACTTTTTCCCTTCTAAAAAATAGATGAGAATTACGAAGTAGTACAAAATGGAAATGAAAATTATTCATTACCAGTGATCCCCCCCTCAGGTTAATTTTCCTGGAACTATCACAAGTGTGATTTGTTTTGTCTGCAGGAGGCTGGTGAACTGAGGCTCTACTGATCTGAATTAATTTCATGTCAAGCTGTGATTAGTTACAGTAGATGGCAGGTACACAGACAAACCCACGCAGCTAATTATCATCAAGTAGCCTCCGCCTCTTCAGTCTGTCTTCTGCAGGCCGATGTGTGACGTGGCAACAGCCGGTCGCACATGTCGACAGCGTTTAGCACTAAATGGCCCTGAAACTACAGACCAAAATATCATTCATAGTCTGCAACCTCTGCTACCTTTTTGCTTCATCTTGAGTTGAATTCCAAGCGAAGGCTGTAGACTGAGTGAACATAAAGAAAGCTGGAACAAATGCAGCTTTAGTTAAAGGAATGAATATCTTAACAGCAGCAGTAAGGGAAAGAGTTGTAGTCTTCTATTATAGACCTGGCCCGTAAGAAACCCTCTCTTTGAGTGTCTCTGGGAAAGTTACTGCAGTTCCCTTTGAACGCGGCCAATTCGTCAGCACAGCTGTCTTCTGCAGTCATAAACTCTTGCGCTCTGATTGGCTCACCGTTGTCGTGTCCTGTGGTGTCGTTTGGCAGAGATGGAGCCGTGGATCTTCAGGTTCAAGGCGGAGGGCACAGTGGATTACTCACAGCTGACCTTCGACCCCGGCCAGAACGAACTGATCGTCGGTGCCAGGTAGGACACATCTGCTGCGCTTCTTTTCTCTCTCTCTCTCTTTCTTTCTTTCTTTCAAGCTGTCTTCTCAGATCAACAGGTCTGGACACTGTCCGGAGTTGCCCTCTCACACATGTAGCACACATCAGGAGACTGTCCATGTCAGACGTGTCCTCAACTACTACAGAATTCTCCCTCTGGTTTTAGGTGTCATGAGGCAAAAACTACACTGTTGAAATCTCTTTCTTTTGTTGAGGTCTCAGTCTCTCGCCTTGAATTTGTCTGACGGTATATACTTTGGTATTGGCTTTTGCCAACAGTAGTCTCCCCAGTCAGACATTTTGTTGGCATCTATGTGTAAATATTCCTCTTCACCCTTGATTGGTTTCGTCAGGTATTGAAGCATCATCGACATGCCCACTCGCTTGTTTGAAATTCTCTAGACTAAACTCTCTTCATACATGGGCTCATTTGGAATTTGACACACACTTTGTACCAGGGAGCCGGCAGGGCAGAGTCTGTTTAATGTCGGGTCCAACAGATTTGGACATTTGCACTCTCTCACATGCAGCTCCTGCGGGTAATTTATAGGATGCATGGATGGATGCGGTGCATGTGTGGGGAAAAAAACATTCTTGTTCTTCCCTCCCCTCTCCTTCTTTTGTTGTCCTGTCTCTCATTGTCCCTTTTTCCCCCCCGTGTTTGTTGGTGCATCGCATGAGTAATGATCAGGTTCCCTATAGATGTCTGCAAAAGGACAATGGCTTTGGAGATAGCTTCCATGTACATTGTCTTCGTCAAGCCCACCCATATGTGTGTGTGTGTGTGTGTGTGTGTGTGTGTGTGTGTGTGTGTGTGTATGTGCGTGTGCCAGCATTCACGCTGGGCTGATTCCAGATGAAGTGTGCTCTGCACTTCTCTTAATGGCTTTAGTTGTCAATGGAAAGAAACTCACTTCAACGCGAGCAGGAGATAACAGCAGCGAGCGAGGAGAGCAGCAAAACAAACAGAAACAAAGTGAGCCCAGGGAATTTACTAATGTACCGCGGCTACTTAGGTGGTAACAGCTAATCAAGAAAAATGTGTGTGTGTGTGTGTTTGTGTTGACAGATTAAAAGCAAAGGTTGAAAAGCTGAGTAAATCCCTGAAATAAATGGCACAATTGAGATGGCATAATGTAGTACGCAAAATGTTTTTTTTATCCGTCCATCTCCTTTTTTTAGCCACAACTCAGTCGATCCCATCAACACCTGGTATCTGCAGCACTCAAAAGATCAAACGAGAGATTGAGTTCAATTCTCTGTGCCAGCGCCGCGTCTCTCGAGTCTCGACTGCGAAAGATGATGTGGCTGGATGGATGGCCGCGGGCTGCGTTAGACGTATGAGTGATAATGGAAGGAAAGAGGGATCGATGCAAATATCAATGCAGTAAAACAGGGGGCCGTGGCTTCGCGGAGAATTGGCCGATAGCCACTCTTCGGGAGATTTATAGATCGCTGCAGTGTTTGTATGTGTATGTGTGTACTTGTGTGTGTGCGAACAGGGCCGAAGAGTTTAACTCCATTATAAGATGTCTACTTTATGACAAACAAATTGCGCTTCTAAAAATCTGAATGTTTCAGAGGGTTTGTGGTGGAATGGACCCAAATTCGAACGTCTCTATTTGCCCGTAGAAGAGCAGCTCCAGAAAAAAAAATTCTCAAAGGGGAAAACAGTTATAATAAATAATGCTTTTAGTCCTAATTGTCAGGTTTCGTGTGATCTCACTTTTCACTATAGCACATAATTGTTTTAGTAGACAGCCTGAGACATTAGCCGACGGACTATTGCTCTTGAGAGGGCATTCATTAGACGTAATGTTTCTTGAAACAGTTGGATATGCCCATGAAACGGTTTTGTTTGTGAAATGTGAAAAGCTCCAGGCTTCAGGCTTCAGGCGAGGCAGGATAGGCAGCTATTAGAGTGAGGTTTCACCGCCAGCCCGGCTTTGACTTTCTTTTAGTTCGTCTCCCTCTCATTGTTTCTCATACACAGAAAACCAGTAGTCACGAGGATAAAAGCTTTTTTTACGGAAGCAGGGCTTTATCAAGTCTGTTTCGCCCTCTAATTATGGGATGGGGAGAAAGAGAGGTCTGCCATTTGCTGCGACGGCTTAAACCAACCCTTCAGGGGGAGGGGAATGGTTACCGTAAACTTCTAAGTGGCTACAGGTTTTACAAATCAAACTCTGTTTACTGAAGGAGTACTTCTGCATATGTGTGTGTGGGGGGGAGGAGTTGCATAGAGCGTTTGGGACTCCAGATGGAGCTGCGCAAAAATCTGATTAATTACTTTGAGTGATATCACTTGCAAACGTCAGGCTGGCGCTGAAGACGACGTGCTTTAAAAATGAAAGAATTCTGGGGTTGGGTAGTTTGAAAGAATTGAAGTCCTGAGGCCACGTCAAGCATCACTGTCGTAGCAACCGCACATTACTCGCCGAACTGTTGGCTGGTTGACTCGCACTGTGCACGGGTGGACGCAGGTGGCAGATTTTGACAGGGAAGATAAAATAACAGTGGAATACCTGTGCCACTGACTTCTGCGCAAGACAACAATGCACCTGGCCGCACCTCCTTCAAGGATTAACACACCCATGGGCACACAGATGTGCCCAAGTGCATTTGCTGTTTGAACAACATGGCTGCGTGGATGGAGAGAATGACCGGCGTGTTGGATCAAAACCCGGAAAGACAGTTGCACCGTGCTTGCTGCAGTTTTGCAACTTGGTGCAGGGCTGTGTAGGCCATTTTTGGAGGAGGAAGGGAGGAGGGGGGGGGTCTCTTTGTGCTGTTGGCTCTACGGCTATAGGGAGCATGACGATGAAAGGGCTATTAGGAGAACACAAATAGACACTGCAGAGAGCAGTTGCCTTTTAACCAAGCAGTTCCCAATCAGCTGACATGTCTCCTTTTTTTTTTTTTTTTACAGAAATCACCTCTTCAGGCTCAACCTGGAGGACCTGACACTGATCCAGGTTAGTGCTCTCTCTCTCTCTCTCTCTCTCTCTCTCTCTCTCTCTCTCTCTCTCTCTCTCTCTCTCTCTCTCTCTCTCTCTCTCTCTCTCTCTCTCTCTCTCTCGGCCCGTCTTTCCGATTCTCCATCCGTCTGACTCACCCACTTTTTCCGGGCGGATATGCACTCAATCTGTCTCCTTACAGTCACACACTGGCACTGGCGTCCAGACCGCCGCCTGTCTCCGGTAAACACAGCGGCATACAGTTGTAGCGCGGTTGCTGCCAGCACCAACAACTTAAAAGCTGTTACAGTAAAAATGCTTTAGCAATTCACATGTCACAACAGCTTCCCATCCAGAGGAGTGACAGTGGGGTTCGGTCGACAGCGTTGTGGGTTGACGCACAACACACAGAGAGAGTGCGTTGATATAAAGTCTAGTCTGGTGTTAATACCTTCCGCATTTAATTCCAGCTTGACTGTATATGAAGTCCTCTGCAGCAACACTCTGTTCTTACTTCCCCTCAGGGTATTAACACCTTGTGCAAATTCTCTAATATGATCCCACCTTGTTGGTTCAATTCTTCGGCTCTTCTCAAGGTAGAAAAGTAAAGTCATACCGAGGGAATAAAATGTTCCGAAATGCTGAATAGAAATTAAAGTAGGCTAACTTAATTTTGCCTTTTGCCTGTGCTGACATGAAAAATAGCAGTAAACTAAAGGTGGCAATTTTGATCTCCTTCTCACAAATGTTGTCATTCAAAGTCTTCTCATATTTCTTCTTTTGTCACCCCCCCCCCGCGAGTCTCCATTCAAACGCAGACACATTGAGGGGGTTTACTTACTTCTAGGTGGTAGCAGCGAGGCTTCTTGGATGGTTGGACAACTCTCGGTGTTAGCCATTTAACACCCTGGAGAAGTCCAGCGGAGAGCATGAGGAGGGAGAGAGAGGGGAACAGGGGAGTGGGAGCCTTTGGAACAAAGGGGTGAATAAACGGAGTGGTGTTAATATAAATCCGCCTGGAAAGCAGAAATGAGAAAAAAAACGGTCAGACAAAATAAGAAGCAAGACTGAATTTGTTGGGAGAAGGGAGCGGAGGGCTGCACACAAAAAGGGATTCAGGGACCCCCCCCCCCCCCCCCCCCCCCCAGTGAAAGAGATGAGGATGAGGATGCATGCAGAGCCCGTCTTTTGTGACTGCTCACTGGGAAAAAGATGCTTCTTTAAAGATGCTCTTTGCCATCCGCGCACCCAATCATCCCTCTTCCCTGAATTTATCCTGCGCTCGGCTGGTGCCGCATAATCAGTGCGGAGATTCCGCCAAGCCAATCAACCCCACCGAGATGTCTTCTCTTGAGAGAATAGGACCTGGTAATCCCTGCCAAGGCCTGGGGCCAATTTGAGATGACCCGTGCACTAGTCCCTGCTTTGCATTTGACTGGACCGGGGGCTACAGAGTCAAGGGGAAGGCTAAGTTCAACTGCTGGAGTTTGTGGAGTGTGCTATTTTTCTATTCACCTCCCCCTGGCATGCCTCCCTTTCCTTTGCTTTCTCGTTCATTCTGGCATGAAGTGGGAGATTTAATTGCACAGACGTTCGGTTGCCTCGGTGGCTGGGTTTACATATATTTGTCATTGTTATTGTTGTTGGATATGAGAGACTCGCAGTGGTTGCCAGAGCACACAAAGAAAGTTTGAGCACAAGCTGCCTCAGTAGTCCAGAGCGTTTTTATTCCAGTTGCGCGGATGTTCAAAAGAGTTGCATGAGGTGCTTCTTTTTTTTTCCTGCAGAAGGAATTGAAAAAAAAAAAAAAAAGGGCTAAAAGCTCCACCCACGTTTGTCTTTGTGATTTCGCCTCATGCCCATCCACCAGCCCTGTCGGATAATGCTCGATGGCAGTGATTTGTTCTTGCATGGCTGGCAGCGCTGAGAGGGAGAATGTGTACGGTTTGACAGAGCACAAGGCTCAGAGCCCTTGTAATGCAAACAGCCGACACAATACACTAAAGAGGTGGATACAATGGCCATCATGATTGACGATGGGCCGGTCTCGTCTTGAATGTACATGCATGAAACATTTATGGGAGAGAAAGAAAAAAAACCCCATCATGGTCTTCTGCTGCATGAGAGCATAATGAATCCCACCCGCTCTTCCTGCACTTGGCTGCAGTACGATGAGTTATTTTCAAGGCCAGCAGATGAACTCTGAATACCTGGTGGTCTTACTGTTGTATTATGTAGGGTGCAGAGAGAGGTGACACTCAGGGTGGTATAGCCAAACACTGCTCACCCACTCTATTGCACATATCGAGCTGAGACTCCGGGATCGATTGAGTCTGAGCCACAAGCAACCGTAATCTCCTTGGTAAATGCCCTCTGTGCTCGGAGGTAATAAAAAAAAAAAGAAGGATAGAATAGAAGAACCCAAGAAGATCAGGAGTTGGAAAGGAAGAGGACCTTTTGTTGAAAGATTGGACGTTGAGCCATCTGAGAACTTTCATTGCCTGTGTGTCATTCGAGGCCAACCCCCCTCAGATCTTTAATATATCCTGGGAGGAGAGCGAGTTCAGTCGCTTTGGAGAAATCTAAAAGTTTGTCTTCACATAACAGTGCAACGCTCTCAGGATCATACAGTATGAGCGGAAAATCCCCCATATTGCATGAACTGGCCAGCCATGCGCAAACTGAATGATAATTCGGGGGTTGAAGTGGGGAGAGTCAGACCTTGAAACGTGAATCAGCCATCCCTTTATTGGAGTTAATATCTGGTCCTTTTTTTTTGGGCTCCTGCAGTGTCTTAACAGCCTGAAGTGGCCTAGCTCTACCTGTCAAACTCCAGTCTCACCAACAGCGATCTGATCTCTGTTAAGAACGAAAGGGGGATACTTTTCTCCTTGCTTCTCACTTTCAAATGTGTGCAGTTCGAGCACAAGGAAAAAAAGAGAAAAAAGACGAGGACTTAACTCTGCAGCGTGTACAACTAATGAGACGTTTTCGAGCTACCACAGCCAAAGGATTAGCTATAAAAACAGCAGCCAAAAGGATAATGTCCTTCCTCCGACTGCAGGTGAATCCCACTTTATATCTCCCATCTGTTCAGTATTGTCCTTCTGGCCCCTCTGTCCCTCATTCAGCTCCCTGCCCTCAGCCGCTGCCAACCTTGGGCAGGCGACTCGACGCTGGCATCGCCATTATGCACCTTCCGCGGGCCCCGCTGTGGAGAGGCATGATGAATCGTGGGCCTCCTGCATTTGCATTGTATTCAATTTTTCCGATTGTGTTGCCAGGGCTGATGAATGGCCGCGCCCGCTCGACGTACCGCTCTGCGTTTCAGTCGCCTCGCCCCGTGCGCTTCCCAAATAATGTCCTTTTGATGGCGAATACGGTGATTCCTCGCTGGCCCTTTGTGCGGCTCCATCTTTACCCTTTCACACCTGGTCCAATAGGAGACTATGCACTTTTTTAGGCTGGGCCCTGAAAAGCCGGTGTGTGTTTAATTTGCAGGCGCAAATTATTATATACTATTATTATATATTTTTATTACTCTGTTAAGCAGAGTAATAAAAATGAAAAAAACACCCCTTTAGGAAGCCAATATTAGCCCGCCGCCTCCGTGCGTGATCGAAACAGGATGCAGATGATGAGGCCGAGTTTCAACAGAAACCAGTGTGGCCCGGCATTAGTCAATAAGCGCTGGGATGAGGGGGATCAGTGGCATTGTTCACCATTCAATACAGCAGCCGGAGGAGAAAATAACGGATATTCACTCCAGCCTCTCTCCCTCTCTCCCCCCGCACTGGCACATGAGAACACTATCCATGACAGCTCCCCTTGGCAACAGATGCCGTGTGGTGTTGAGATGTATACTGTGCCTGCGTTTTCTCCCTTTTGCTTCCCCTCGTATTGTCATGTCGTAAAGAAGGAGGTCGGGGGGTGGGGGGACTCCAAAGAAAACAAAAGGCTTTCTCCTGTATCACCTGTTGTATTTCGCTGGCCTGTCTCTTGCAATTACACTTCATCAGACAGACAATTAGCCCTGCTAATCAGCACCTAACAGAAGCGATCCTCCTTCGCTCTGGAAGCATTACTGTTTCAATTACTGGAAACCCCGCTAACTCGGCCGTTTAAATGCATGGAATAAAAAAAAAAAAAGGCATCAACGGCGTTGTTGATACAGATACCAGCACGCTCCTTGGTGTCGTGGCGTTTGATGGCAATGTTTAAGCAAGTGGGTTGTGATGTTGAGTATTAAGGAACGCAGCGGGGGGGGGGGGGGTCACGCTTCAACACTGACTGATCATTTTGCGGCGTTGTGATGCTTATGTGCAGCGGCACAAACCGACGCGCCCTCACCCGACAGGGCACCGAGACGGATTTCTTTCGTGTAAATCTCTCGGGTTGTTTACATCAGCAGACATCAGTCTAAATAGTAAACATTGCACCAGTACATTAAGAGGTAATATCGACTGTTCATAAGACAGATGAGACTCTCCCCCGGCAGGATTTGTCCGGCTCTCGCTCTCGACCCCTCAACGCCGTCCGCTTGTAATGAGACGCACACAGCCAGTCGTTTCACAAAGCTAGACAGCTGTCAGCAGCGGGTGTGTTCTCTGGACCCCGCTTTATGCAAAATATATTAATATATTCAATATCATGTCTGGAAACTGTGCTGTTTTGGAATTCCACTCCTCACCCCCGTCCTCCGTCTCACTGAGCCTGCTTCACTCTACCCACACGGCCTCCCTCGCTGTGGCCCGACTCCTCGGTTGGACTCTGTTTCCTCTTTGTTGTTCTCTCTGCCTGTTTGTCTCCAGTTTTCCCTTTTTTCGTCTCTCTTCCCCTTTGTCTCTATCTCCCTCGCTGCCCACCGGCTCCCGTGGTATCTCTCCTACACCCACCTTGTGGTGACAATGGCCCCTCAGTGTGAGGGGTTGACGAGAGGCTCGGGCACAATGGTTTCGTCTCTGAGGACGGCGCCCTTTACAGGGGGACAGCAGAGCGGGCGGACACAAGAAAACGTTACAAATCTCTGAATTTTTATCTTGTTTTTATCAGCATCCCTGAAGCAACAAATGTCTGTTACCCACTGTGCCGAATCCCCCCTGCCGCTCTCTGAATTTCTGCATCTTAATCACACTTTATCTCGCTTCAAGGAGTCAGATATCAACAGTATCACTCAAAAGTAACACGGCAAAGAAAACCATGAACAATTGGACAGTCATCCAAACAAACAGGTTCGCCAATATAATGTGAAATAGAAAGCACAGGTAAGTGGTGAATGAGTCATCCACACTGTCAGTGGTTCATGTTCCTCACAGTTTGCAGAATTACAGATTGCCTGGTTTAAATTGGATCTTTCTTGCCTCAGCATTCAAAGGCGTTATTAATAACACTTTGAATGTGCGTATTAGTCTTAGCCTTAAAACACCAGGGCAGTCATATATCTAATCGTCTGACCACGGATTTCAGACATGAAATGCAGGCTGCCTCCACCCGTACACCCCCCCCTTCCCCCACATCCCTCTGCTGGATCCTCATCTGTTTCATCGTTTATTTGACAGAGATCTTTACTGCCCACTTCATAAAGTCTGGCAGTCACAGAAAAACGATTTTTATGGACTGATCCGACACAAGAACAATCTCCTGAACAGTGTACTATTGGCTCATTCAGAGGTTCATAGTGTATTGAACCGATTTTTAGCTTCTTTGAGCGTCGAATGTGGTATTGACCTGACAGATGTATTGAAGTGCTCCTAAAAAGGTGAGCAAGATGTGCATTAGACCTGTGTTTCTACTGGTTCTGCCACATTAATGTTAATCTGATGGCATTCAAGTCTCAGTTCTGAGTTCGGAATATTGGGTCTGGACATTTTCCGCAGTATACCGTTCCACGTATGAAGAACACAGAAGCAGATCGTCCGGCTCAGACGCCGTTCACGACTGCGGGACAATTTCCGAAACATTCAGACGAGGGGTGGTGCCTGGGTGGAGAGCGCCCACTCGTTTGCCGTGAATCTTACCAGAGATGTTCCTTCTGTATTCTCACATGGGCTCACGGAAGATTTGACGAGGGGACTGGCAGTAGAGAGTTCCCTTGAAATGTTGAAATGCTGCTAGAATCTTAATTCTTTCATATCAGATTTCAGCAATATTCACATTCTCGAAAGTCCAGTGCCATTCTGGATTCAAGACGCACACACACACACACACACACCACCGTGCCCGGCTCACTAAATGTGATCCCAACCCTCTCATATTCTCTCATCTCCTTTGCTGCTTCTAACGCCGATAAGGCTGAGAAGGGTTATTTAACAGGATCCTGTTTCATTTCAGTTCAAGGTAGATTTATCTTAGGCGCTGAACAAAAGCATGTTAATGTGCTTTTAATGCTTCTTAATGACACTTGGTGCTCTGCCTTTTTCACGGCTGTGATGGTTGTTCTTTAATCTGGACCATTTGAGACAGGGCTGTCGGATAGCGCGGCTTCGGTGGTCAATGATGCCAGCGCATCCCCCCACTCATGAGCTCATGAGCGTAAACTACTTTGCTAAATATAGCTGACGTGTCGGCGATGTAACGACAAGGCAAAGTATTCTGAAAAATCTCTTTATGACTGCGTTGAATGATGATGAATGATATAATCGCCCCGTAATGATAAAAGCAACCACTTTGCTCGCATTAGTGTGATCTTACAGTTGTAATTTTTGCATTGTATTGTGATTGATTTTTAGACAAGTGCGGTTTCTGGCCATTAACAGGATTTCTCCCCCAATGCGATAAGTGAAATCACTTTTCAGCAGCGCCTGCATTCAATTCAGCTGGGACCGACTGTGTGTGTGTGTGTGTGTGTGTGTGTGTGTGTGTGTGTGTGTGTGTGTGTGTGTGTGTGTGTGTGTGTGTGTGTGTGTGTGTGTGTGTGTGTGTGTGTGTGTGTGTGTGTGTGTGTGTGTGTGTGTGTGTGTGTGTGTGTGTGTGTGTGTGTGTGTGTGTGTGTGTGTGTGTGTGTGTGTGTGTGTGCAGGCTCTGCTGCATGTGCTGATTTGTGCGGTTTGTTTCTGTGGTGGCTGCATGGCCCCAGAATAGCCTGATTTGGCCTGGAATGTGAACTCTCTCACACAACACACACACACACACACACACACACACACACACAGAATCCAGCACCCATTAATACTCCATATCTTATCCTCTCTGAATAGAACCACACACCCTCAGCTCTCTCTTCTCTCTAAGCTCCCTCCTGCTGCTGCATTTATGTGTGTGTGTGTGTGTGTGTGTGTGTGTACATACGGGTGTTTCTATGCCTCCCAGTTGAAAGGCCACCGAGGCGAAAAAAGCAAAGTTCTTGTCATAAAACACAGAGGAAACTCCCAGGGCCTTCTGAAAGAGGAAATGAAAGAAGTTCTCCTAAGTGCTGAGGGGGGTGTATAGCTTTCTGTCCCCCTCTTGTCCTGGCATAAAAAAACAGCCCTTTCCAAGGTGAAAATTCTCTTTTGGTTAGCCATATTTACTGTATTCCCACCGAGTGAAGTCCTGCGGCCGTGGCCATTAGCCAGGTTATTACTGCCGGAAGAGTCGTATCCCTGAGAAGTTGAATAGGTTTTACTTCGGGAGACTTTTTGTCACTTGGCGTTAAGCGTCTTATTGCGACAGCCAATTTTACCGTTAAGTATTCCTCCCTGCCAGTCATATGGAGCCGGTGGGAGTCGGCGCTACTTCTGCCTGTCACTAGCGAGAGTGTCTTAGTGGCCCCGGTGCTGTCCCGAGGCCAACACTCATTTCATAAGTAGGGAACTTTAATCAACGAGGGAGCCCCTCTCCCCAGAGGTCACGCGGAAAATGAAACGGTAGAAACCGGAGCACGGTGGTGTCCTCGCCCCTTGGAGGAGACAAGACGACGTGTTAGTATCTTCTCATTCCTATTATTTCCTGTGGTAAAAAAAAAAAAAATGTAAGAGCCGTCCCTCTGTTTCTCACATGTAAATTACACTGGCGTCCTACTCCAGGGATTCGCCTGTCACGTCTTCAGATCCCTCCGTTTTCCCTCACGCATAAATCAAACTGGCATTTGGCTCCGTGCTCACTTCCCTCCCAGTTTTTTCTTGACGCCTCTGCTTGATATGCACCTTAATTGGATTCTGTGTCTGTGTTTAACACGGCTTATCAACTTGTGCGTTCTTCACGTGTGTGCGCGCGCGCGCGAGTGTAAGACTGTGCAGTGGAGACGTAACGTTAAATGGATTTTGCTCTCGTCGTAAACTCTTCCCCCAAATAGTCAAAGAATAGCCAGCGCCGCAGCCGGCGCATCAATCTCATCCTTTTCTCGTCTTCTGTGGGATTTTTCTTTTTTTTTCCCTTTTTTCGGGCCGGCCATCTCAGACAGAGTCACCAGACGTCCAATTGACTTCAGAGAGGTGTGAATTTTGCCACAGTGGCGGCCCAGGCATTGTTTTGTTCGGCTTCCCAGAGAGGTTTCCAAAGTGGTTTTCGTGGCGACATGGCGTCGAATGTTTGTGATGTGTGCTTCTTCTTCTTGACGGTTTATTGGGAGCTTTACACCCACCGCTTTCTCTCTCTCTCTCGCTCTCTCCCTGCAGGAGGCGGAGTGGCGCTGCGACGAGTTCACCAAGGGAGCCTGCTTCAGCCGTGGAAAATCTGAGGTGAGTCCTAAGTGACGCCGGAGCAGTTGAGAATGTCACGCTGGTGTGTTGCCTTGTGGGACACTTGTCATGATGTTGAGGAAAAACATGTTTTGCTTGTGGTATTGCAAACCAAAAAAAGAAAACACTGCAAAGTGCACTTCATGAATTCCGCTTGGTTGCAGCCAACTAAACCTGCTGATTCGGTTGAAGCGGCCTTCCAGAATCTGGCATTCCACCACATCTGTGGATGAGAGATGCAGCTGAATAACATCTCTCTGTGAGACAGTTTATGTCTAATAAATGCCAACATATTTTTCAAACTTCACACGCTGTTTGTGAAACAAGACACCGCTATGTTAGTGGCTCTTTGGGACTGAATACTGACACAGTGGTGACCATGCCATGCCTTGAGCCAGGCCACTAGAGTGGCTAAAAATGTGATGTCCAATCGTAATCCAAGATTACCCTGATGACATCACAAGGTGTATAATCTCAGATTTTACAAAGCGCCCCGCAGAGACCAATAAAGTTATGTTAATTCATAAGTTGATGGAGTTTTCCCTTTCGACACAATAACATAAACAACTACAATCTCCGTCCGAGCAACCGCGGCGGCCGATGATTGTTCGGCATTTCGCTGTGGCTTCTGGTCGTCTACGAAAATAACACGTTTACCAGAGGAACCTGAAGGATGTCACAATTTCCCACCAGAGCATCAGTGCTGAATTATAGTTATGGTTGGAGAGGAAAAAAAGAGAAAGAAAGTCACCGATTTTTCTTCCCTCTTACAGGCAGCGTTGAATCACCCCCAGAGAACGCATCACAACCAAATAGCTGAAAGTGTCAAAAGTTATGATGAAACAGAACGAAGCCTGAGAGCAACGTGGAGCTCTCTCCGCTCAGCCTTTCAACACACGGACTTAGCTCGGAATCCCTGCTTTGCATGCGGTGATTGGCCTCGAGGGGGATTTTAGATCAACTTGTTGGGAAGTCAAAAGATTCCCCCGACCACACCTTAACTCTTATTTATAGTCCTTGTGAAAGAGGAGGAGCTCCTATTGTTTTTGTAGTTTCTTTTTGTGCTCCACTGTATGTTTTTGTGGTCAGCTCTGCATGATATTTCTCCCCCAACAGCTGGTGTAGGGGCTGAACTTGACTTGTGGGTGAACTGCCCAGCCCCGATCAGTGTGTGTCTGTGTGTGTGCGAGCTCGGGCCCATGCCGCTGTGTATTTATCCTCCTGTGAAAGGTGGTTAGGGACCTATAATAGGTATACTTCAGGGCTGGCCAGCATGAGATAGCTGTCGTGAATTACAGACCAAAGCTGCCTCAGTCCTTGAGAGACGCTTGCTTGTCTGGTGGAGTCGAATTGTTTTGCTCACTGAGGATCGGCGCCCGTTCCCTGAGAACAGCATTAGTGGTCTTCATTCTCCCCCTGCAGCCGGCGGGGCTCTCGATGGTTTATCGCCGAGCTCAGCGCGCACCAATATACCATCGCTTAAGCCATTACGCAGATACCTTGCCTCTGTTTTGAGCGAATTTACAATTGATTGTTTTTTTTTTCCCCCCTAATGCACACGTCTGCTCCTCTGCTGTGTATTTGATTTATTCAAACCAGGAGGAGAAAGGGGAGTTGAATTGACTTGACAGGACTTGATTGCCGCCTCTGTTTTTGCTCCATAATGCGAGCGCCAAGCATAACAGCCTCTGTATTATAGTGCGGACGGGGGAACATTTGTCAGGAAGTTTTCATAAACAAGTCAAGACTGTGAGGCAAGTATAAATATGCCGTTATTAACCGTAGGAACAAGCTGCAAGGAAGACTTGAATTAGGGCGGACCCCCTTCCTATCAGGACCCCCCACTCCTGCCCCGTCCTAAACACATACATAACCATAATAGCACAGATATATAGGCATACGTCACAAGTGTAACTACACACACTTGCTTCATCATCTCTTATGAACAGGCACATACATAAACACATACGCACGTGCACAGGCTGTGCTTAGCACAAGGAAACGAGTTGTTTTACGAGTCAACCTCTATCTTGATAGGGAAAAATAAAATCCTCTCCTCTCCTTCCTCCCCCGTCTCTCCTGCGGTGCCCTCATCGCTCCTAAATCATGCTCTTTTCGGGGGGGGGGGGGGGGGGGGGCACCCTGGGCACCTTGAGTGGCTCAGACAATAGCAGATTTACGAGGTGTTAAATTTCTACGAGGACCCCTCTTCAACCCGGCCGCGGCCCTATTCAGATGCAGGGGACTCATTTATTACCTTGTCCCGGGACAAAAACACAATGGTGCTCTCTGACATGATTACTGACTGCTGTTGTTACATTTACCATGAGCTTTGTTGACGCTAATCCCTCAGAAAAAAACCTGCGTGACAGCCCGAGCGTTCGGCGGCAATCAATCAATCATTCACTCCCCCAGTCCTGCTTTATTTGTCAGATGCTTCTCAACTGAGCGCTGAGTGGTCCAAGCCAAAACCTCAGAGCGGTTCGAATCGATTAATGTAAAAAAAAAGGACCATGGATTGAATGATGTATATTCGAGGCTTCACTTCCATTTCTCCCTTTGACCGGTGAACAAAGCCGAAGGGAATTTTTCTTAACCAATCCTGAGTGGTCCTCTCCCACGCCTGCGGCGTTTATCTGCCCTCCACCTTGTTGAGACCCCTCTCCAAATCTGGTACCTGTTGAGTTAAGATGTGACACGGCTAAGCTGCGCGAGAATTAGCCTTGATCTCACTCTGTCGAGCTCAGCCACGCTTTTGAGTGAACGTCCCGCGGTTGCTTTTTCTTTTTTTTCTTCCTCGTTTATTGGCATTAAGTGTAATTTTGCCCCACCGCCCGACGCTGCTGCCTGTCAATAGGTAGATACTGGTGCTGCTGCTGACGGCTAACTGTGATGTGTGTTTGTGTGTCCTGGTGTGTTTTTCACAGGAGGAATGCCAGAACTACATCAGGGTGCTGCTGGTGAATGGGAACCGGCTGTTCACCTGTGGAACCAATGCCTTCACCCCCATCTGCACCAACCGAACGGTACGGACAACAACTTTATGTAAACCTCACTGGCTGTGGGTTCGACAATGTTTACGTCAACGTTAGTTGTCATGTGTCAGCGCCGGTGACATCACCTGTGGCCAGGGGCATTGGGTCGTCCGTTCATCCGTCTGTACGTGTGTGACGTCCGAGTCATGTGATTCATTTATCTCAGAGAAAATATTTGAGGGTGTTCCTTCAACTTTGGTGCAAATGTTCACTTGGACTCAAGCATGAACCGATGAGATTTTTGGTGGTCAAAGGTCAAGGCCTCGTGACCTCACGCAACACATTCTTCCTCCTTCCAAAATCCGTGAGCAATAGAAAGCAGCCTCTCACAATTCAACATGCTCAGGTTGTGCCAATGCAGCGTTTCTCGATGTGCCATCAGTAGCTGATTGTAATTAATGCTGGCAAATGTTAACAAGCCTCAGATATTCATGTCGAACAGACTCCAGTGGGTCATTTACTGACTTGATACTCTACTTCCATACTTATGGCCACAGAGGCTGCTGTTTAGCAAATATTATGGTATCGCTTTAAAGAATTTGAGTCAAAAATTCAGAGATGATAAGTCTGTGGACAGATTTTTGGCACTGGCTACAATTTCAATAACAGGGATGATGTATCGCTTTTTAAAAACTAAATACAAGTGACAGAATAAAGAAACACATTAATGGTCGGTGTGTTGTAGGTCTTCCAAAAACTGTCCTGCTGACACTGCAGCACAGTATGGAAGATTGCGGCAGCTGTAATACAGTATGTGTCACATGTATTTGTCAGTTTTAACTGAAAATCTGTGTTCGAACTCCAATTTTTACACAACAAAATCACGACTTAGTAAGATATTTCATGCCGGATAATAAGATTGAAGTGTTATTGATTGGACTGACAATGTCAGGCGGAAAGGTCAAAGATGATCAACACATTTAATCAAAGTGCAATTTAGTCATGAGTTTCATAACGCAGGCTTCACTGTATCAGCTCCCTTGGCTGTATCTTGCCTCCCGCGGTGCAGTCGGGGATGTAGACTAATTATGAGATGTCTCTTGTTAATCTTGATTATTTAAAAAGTCATGTCACCTCAAACTGGTTAAACGCCCGCAATCGACATATTGGCTAAAGCTCATTACTGCAAAAATAATCATGATTATCGTTGCCTTAGAGGTAAACACATGCGTGGTCTCACTGTGCTGCTTAGCCCTTCTTCATGAGTCATTGCAATTATTTACTTTCTGTTTTTTTCATCATGCTTTCTTTTCTTCTATATTTAATTTGAGTGTTGTGGTAGGGTTTTAATTCCTCCTTTTGCAAATCCCGTGCAGCTCCTTATCTCCTCTTTAAAGGTATTTTTCGTCGGACTTTTAAGTTCCATGCGCTATTGTGTCAGCAGGGTCTCGACACAGTAAGAGCATTATTCTTTGTAAAATTAACCACTGGTTTGTGACTTTCCTCTGTCTTCTCATTTTTGTGTCAAAAGCACAAAGTGCTAAAAAGGCCAATGTTTCTCTGTAGCTTACGAATCAGGAAAGACATTTATTGGTGGCAGGGGCCCACTGAAGTTAAGTTTAGACCAAGTTTTACATTGAAACCAACCTTTAAAATGTCGGACTATTATGCTTATCTTAGAACGTCGATTGGGCATCATCAGCTTACCTGCTCCTCGTGTGGTGGGATTCCGGAGGAGGAGGACGCAGGGCTTTACTATTCCCATGACATTTGTTTTTGTCCAAAAAGCACTGCATACAAAGGTCACTGGCTCATAATGTCTGTTTACCACTGTGGAAATACATATAGAAGAAATGTCATGACATTATTATAGCGGTATTTCATCAGCCACCGTCGTATTTACCCACTGAACGTCCGTTAATATGAAACACTGGTTGGCCACTAGGAACAGTGATGGAATCACGCTCGCTCAGGCAGATTTACTACAGCCGTGATGGATGAGCAGAGGGAGCAGAATATTCTATTAGTTTAATAAGTGCTCTGAGGTTATTGATCAAACGGCTTCCTCCGACTTTTAGCCATTTGTTGAGTATGAGCACAAAATTGATAATGACAGGGATCATTGTGATTATGAGTTGGGGGGGGGGGGTATTTCTTACAATGAGAGTCATTCAGGGAGGTCTCGGTTAGAGGGACGTCTCTCTGTACAAGCATAAAACAACAAACTTTTATTTTTATTTTGTTATAAACCTTTCCCATAAGGGCGTAGAGCGAATTGTGTGAAATGTTGTCATACATTTCATGATGGTGATTCATGATGAAAACAATATCTGTTTTTCATCTGTATATGGGGTTTTATGGATTATGGTATTTTTCAGTTGTTAAAACTAACAAGCCCATGCAACATTAAAACATTTAAATTGTAAACGCCATTAAAAATGTACATATTAGTCTGCCAATAATACAGATTGGTGATCAAATTGATTATGATGGCAGTTGTTACAGTGGTGGAGACAGAGACAGTGGACCTTGTGATAATAAAGTTGATGAGGATGTTAATTGTTATTTATTTTAATTCTCATTTGCGATCACTGCCCACATGAAAAATAAATACTACAGCAATTTAATGTAATTGATAAAATCAAACAGCAGTTAAAATAACATTACATACAGACAGAAGGCACATATTCACATTGCAGTACAAATTAAGTAGGCCATTAAATAATATACAAGTTAGAGTACTGGTTTGTGATATGATGTATAATCAGGATAATATAATCTGAAGTCCTGCAGCACATTGCATGTCCGCTTCCTACTTAGCCTAAACCATAGATCAATGCACCATTCTATTTCTATCAAAGTAAACTATACAAACTCTGTACAAGTCAGAAAAAGTTTATTTGATATCCCTTGTCTAAATTATTCCAGTTAGTTGCCCCCTGTACAGAGTAGTCCATTTAACGTCTTTTCATCAATAATCTTTTTCTTCTTCAAAAATTTAATTAATACACTTTTATCACTCAGCTGAGGGAACGTTTGTGTGGAGACTGACAGGTAACGCTCCTCAAATGAATACACAATACAAACAAATTCCATATTTCAATTATGCTTTCTTCGTTGTTTTCCACCGTTTGAAGTTTGACTGGCGCTCTTTCGATAACGCTCCTCCGATGTGTCCCCTTGGTCTGCAGTGGTATAATTGCGGCCGACTGAAGAATCGTCACAAAATAATTGCTTATCTCGATGGAACCAACTCCTTTTTATGTGCACGGCGGCGTAGGATACAAACAAGCACTGATTTGCGTTTCTCTGGAAATTGAGCTCACGAATTACATGTGGATGGAAGCCTGACCTTTGTCACCTCGCTAGATTCGTAATAGTGCTTACCACTGTCAGAGGTTATCCCGTTTTAAAACACATGTTCATGTTGTAACTGATGCTCGAGATAAAGCAGTTGTACATTCTGCTCACACGCTCACTTGACAGATAGCTGCTAACACGTGTCATTTGCTTCGCCATCCGCAGTGGAATTTGTAGTGAAAAGCCCATCCATGATCTCCGATTATGCGCAGTGCTTATGGCCAGATTCCCTGTCATAGCGGGTAACTGAGAATCCTCTCAACTGCCATAGTAATGTCTCAGTGGCACCATCTAGGACATGGCGCCCAACTGGCTCTCACAGCGGTCCGTCTAAACTGCGAGCTGTCTCGTTCCAAAAAGACTCTATCAGATGTATTCAGAGTCACTTCGGCCTCCTACAGCTGCCGGGTCCAACCATAGACGCGACTTTCACTCCACTTCCTCAAAATGCAACGGATGCCCTGCTATCTTATTTATCACTCCTTTCTTCTTCCTCTTTTTTCCGAATGACCCAATTGACTCTCAAAGTGGCTATTCCGGCCCACAGAACAAGCCCCCGTCAATGCCGGGCTTTCATCTCGGGCCGGGCTCAGACAGGGCCGCTCTGTTTTGTTGCGGTCTGGATGCAGCAGAGGTGGCAGGAGTTAACAGGGACCCCTTCATCTAAATTGACCGGCTCCAGGAAATTGGCTAAAGCAGCCGCCCCGTTTCCCCCCACCAACTCGTGCCCTGCATGGAGCCTGGCCGCCTGTGTGGAAGAGCTGCCTGCAGATTATTGAGTCAGGGAAAATTTGAAAATGTGCAATGAGAGAGGTGAGATTGAACTGTGAAGCTCCTGAGGCCAAAAGCTTTTTCGCTGTCCCTTGAGGTCTTCCCCAACCAGGTCAATACTGTGGAACCCGGCTGTGGGGGACAGAAAAATAGCAAATCAAATCATTTTAATTGCCTTTTGTACATTTTGACACATGAGATTAGTGCAATCTTTTTTACATTGCATCATGCGTTTTTCCCACACTTCCCACATGAACTTGGATGGAAGCGCAAACCATGAGCTAATCCGCGTATACTGTTTACTTTTGCGCCACAAACCGTAATTACATCTTGGATTTAAAAAAAAAGCTTTAGTCCTTCTCGGCATTCAAGGCTGACTCACTGTATTTTCTTTTAAGTAGGAACCAGCGCAGTGTGTCAGGACTTTGCCAGCGTCATGCTGTAAAGCATTTTTTAAGAAAGGCGGGGAGTTGGATTTGGCTTCATATTCAAAGGCAGAATGGAAGGGGAGGACTGTATCCTACATCAAGCCTCTTTTGAATTCACACATGCTCTCTTAAAGATAGGCCTCGGAATAATAATGTTATAACTGGTCTAACATCTGGTTGTCCACCTCCAAACCAGGGAAAAACTGCACTCAAGAGTTAACTTGATTCAGGGTGCCTGCTGTGAGAATCGTATTGCTTTCTTAACAGGTGGTTGCTTAGCATTAGACTTGAGGCAGCTGCTCTGATTGTGTGTTTTACATCGCTAATGATTCCTAATGTGTTTCATACTCCTGGAGGTTTTGCTCATATATTTGTGTTTGGCAGGAACTCCTCTTATTTGAATTTTATTGCTGCCCTTTAATACTCTGTCCCTTATTTAGAAGAAGATATTGCATCTTATGTGTCTTATTTTTGATAATACTCTTATTGCTGCCCTTTAATACTCTGTCCCTTATTTAGAAGAAGATATTGCATCTTATGTGTCTTATTTTTGATAACACTCTTATTGCTGCCCTTTAATACTCGGTCCCTTATTTAGAAGAACATATTGCATCTTATGTGTCTTATTTTTGAATTTCATTATAAAACGTCCACTTTTGTTCCCCTACCACTTCCCGCTCTATGCAGTTGACTAATCTGACCGAGATCCACGATCAGATCAGCGGGATGGCGCGGTGTCCGTACAACCCCCTCCACAACTCCACCGCCCTCATCACCTCCAGCGGGGAGCTGTATGCCGCCACTGCCATGGACTTCTCTGGGCGAGACCCCGCCATCTACCGCAGCCTGGGCGGCCTTCCGCCGCTGCGCACCGCCCAGTACAACTCCAAGTGGCTCAACGGTAGGGGCATCTGTGTTATAGTTTGTGTAAACATATGAAAAACCGTTTTACATAAAGAAAATTGGATATTTAAATAGTAAGAAACACAATAAAGGAGAAAATTGCCTTTTTGCTTTTCGCACGGCTAGTAAACGTCGACGCTGGAGCTGGTGGGGATTCAGTGTTTTGCACAAGGGTAAATGAGCAAGGCAGATGCTTATCTAAAATGGAAAACTGTCTCTCTCTTGGTTAAAAGATTCTATTCCTTCTCCAATCACGAATGTGCCGCTCAATGCAGTGAAGTGAGTGCAGGAAAAACTAGATTCTCTCTTCGAATATGTTCTGTTGCCTTTCGTTTGTATTAAGCAATTATCTCTAAAGTTACTAAACCGATGAAAAAATCGCTATATTCATTTCACCTTTTCGTTGACAAGCATAATATTCCGTCAAAATCAATTTCTTTCACCCGGAGAGCTCAAACGCTAACCTCCTCATTGCAGGTTTGAGAACATCAGACGGCTTACGGTGTCGAGCCCATGGCGGTGAAGGTGAATCAGTATCTTGTCAGCGAGTGACTTTTTATCTGATTCACATTTAAGATAAATTGGAAAAAATAAATGAAAAGCCACCGCATGCATTGCTTTGCGGCAACCTTCTGAGAAAAGGTTTAATCACTAATTTTATGGCACATTGATCCCCCCCCTCTGTCTCCTGCTGCCCTCCAAAGGCTCAGGAGGATTGAAATGAGGAGGTGTTGAGGGGGGGACACACTTTCATTTAAAGGTGAATTAAATCACCGTCAGCGAGAATAGATCCAACAGTTGTCATGCACAAAGATGAACGCCTTTTCGCGACAGTGGCGTGGAGGTTTCGCGTGTTTCCGATCCGCTGAGCGTTATTGCGCTACACATGTTTTGGCCATTTCTCATCCTAACCTTTGGGTCTGGGGGAGTGAAGAATTAGTTTTCTTATTGCAACACAACGCCATTAATAACGAGGCCTGTAGTTATTAATCCTGTTCACCTGCTGTTGTGTGGGCCGCATGCTCACACGCACTGAGTCAATCAGTCATTGCACATACCCATTCACTCTCCCATTCCATCTTACCCTCCACAACCTTAAATATTTTTCTTTTGCTGTTTCCTCGTCCTCTCTCTGCAGTCTATCTTCCTCTCGGCCGTCTTCATTTTTTATATCTGGGTATTGTCTTCATGGAATCCACTGTCCCACTCTTTGTTCTGTTCTCTCTCTCATTTCCTCCGCTTCAACAGAACCCAACTTTGTCTCCTCCTATGACATCGCCAACTTCACCTACTTCTTCTTCCGGGAAAACGCGGTGGAGCACGACTGCGGCCGTACGGTGTTTTCCCGCGCCGGCCGGGTCTGTAAGAATGACATCGGCGGCCGCTTCCTCCTGGAGGACACATGGACGACCTTCATGAAGGCGAGGTTGAACTGCTCCAGACCTGGAGAGATCCCCTTCAACTACAACGAGCTGCAGGGGACGTTTTACCTGCCGGAGCTGGAGCTGCTCTACGGCATTTTTACGACCAACGTGTGAGTAACCTGGAGACGCTCAAAAATTCAAATCATTTACTTCATTCATACTTGAAGATCGTTCTCAGCAGGAAACCAGTGGATTATCTACTTCAGGTAGGGAATGAGCCCTTACCTCAAGTGAAGGAGTTTAAGTACCTCGGGGTCTTGTTTGCGAGTGAGGGGACAATGGAGCTTGAGATTGGCCGGAGAATTGGAGCAGCGGGGGCGGCATGGCACTCGCTTTGCCGCACTGTTGTGAGGAAAAGGGAGCTGAGGCGGAAGGCAAAGCTCTCGACCTACCGGTCAATCTTTGTTCCTACCCTCACCTATGGTCATGAAGGAAAAAAAGGAGATCGCGGGTACAAGCGGCCGAAATGGGTTTCCTTAGAGAGGTGGCTGGTGTCTCCCTTAGAGATAGGGTGAGATGCTCAGTCATCCGTGAGGAACTCGGAGTAGAGCCGCTGCTCCTTTGCGTAGTTGAGGTGGGCGCCTCCCCTGGGAGGTGTTCCAGGCACGTCCAGCTGGGAAGAGACCTCGGGGTAGACACAGGACTAGGTGGAGTGATTATATCTCCACACTGGCCTGGGAACGCCTCGGGATCCCCCAGTCAGAGCTGGTTAATGTGGCCCGGGAAAGGGAAGTTTGAGGCCCCCTACTGAAGCTGCTGCCCCCGCGACCCGACCCCGGATAAGCGGTTGAAGTTGAGATGAGATACTTAAAGATTCATGACTTCGCACCATAGGACTTAACATCAACAGTATACCATTATCTAAGTTCAGGCCCCGTCAATGTTTTTGCTCTCCATTCTTGCACAAAGTATAAGATGTTCACAATATTAATCTTGGCAAATTTACCTCAAAAAAGTATTTTTTTCAAATTGCACAGGATGGCTAATACTGCATATTGTATCATGGTAAACAATTTGAGGTTACACCCTTGACGAAAAAAGCAGCATCTACACCAATTGATACAGGTAGAAGACAGGGGAATAAAGACATTGTCTTATTGTATGTAGAAGAAGACATTTTTCCATACAGTGTTTCAGTCTGACATAATCTTGCTTGACTGCTTAGCGCAGCATTCAGCATTTATGCTGCAAATATTTGTTTGTATAATTAAACAGTTTCTTTTTTTATGTTTCATATGTCAGGAGGTGTCCAACAACCCCATTTTAGTAGTTTTGTGCAATTTTATCAATCATGTAATATCTTTGTATACACATTTTTTTACCCATCATGAATGATTGCTTTGTATACTTTTTGTGTTGTAATTTAATTTGCATTCAATTTATTTGAATGAATTCTAGCCTTTGACAATATTCAGATTAGGACAATTATGAAGTAATTTAATTCAAGCATTTTGAAATTAAATTCCATTGGTTTATTTGATATTTAGATTTTTTCTTGTTTCAATGCACCCGCAGAATAGCTTCCTGTGAAATGTTGGCATTGTATTTGAATTAATACATGCGCTTGCATATTCTAGCAGCCATTTGACCTTTAAAATCTAATAAAAGAAGGTTATTAGTACACTGTGACGTGCATATGGAGCTTGTAATAGAAAAGGTGTTAAACTATTATTTTCCATTTCCCAACCTTTTCCTTTTTTTGTCTCACCATCTTCTTTTTTTACTTTTCTCATACTCACAAACACACACACACACACACACACACACAGACGCACACACAATTATTAAATGCTGAGTAATCTATTCTTTATGGTCAATGCCTTCACATTGCTGAAAAAGAAGTCTTTTGAAGGGTATTGGAAACATTTCCCCCTGCAGGCACAGAGTTTAATGAACAGCGGCAATGGATTATAACTCACATCGCCCAAGTCTCACAGTGTGAGTTGAGGGCTAATACTCCCATTCTTTACTTTCTCTTCAGAGGGAAGAGACGGTACTTGTTGAAACTGACAGCTTAAAAAGTCAAAGCTGTATTTCAGTCCTGAGATCTGTACAGTTAATCAGACACGCTTCACCGTTTAATTGTGTCCCCTCGCCTGATTTACAGTCCAATAATGACGATCACTTACACTTGCGTCTGCATCTGTCCATTCAGGGTTTGATTTGTATTGTTGGCTGGATGCAATGAAGACGGAGAGGTCAGCTTTGCGAATATCAACAAAATCTGAAGAGTTTCCTGCTAAATGTCTTAAATACTCTCTCTCTCTCTCTCTCTCTCTCTCTCCCTCTCTCATCCACCATCACATCCATTTCCTTCCGATTCCTCTTCCCTGACATTCAGAAACAGCATCGCTGCGTCTGCGGTGTGTGCCTTCAACCTCAGTGCCATATCGCAGGTTTTCAACGGGCCCTTCAAGTACCAGGAGAACTCACGGTCGGCCTGGCTGCCCTACCCCAACCCCAACCCAGACTTTCAGGTAACAAAACTAAGAAAGAAGACTAAGGCGAGAAGCCTTTATCGCCATTATATTCAGAAGACAATGAAATTGCGAGTTCCCCCTCCCAGCGGTGCTTAAAGGAAACTTCATTGCACACATCCGTCCATAACATAAAAAACACAGTCAATTCCACGTCATATGCCAACATTCACCATAAAACAAGGGCAGCTAGGTTGTAATAATAATTCCTATGTATATTGCACAGATATTAATGATATAATATTTCACATGTCCATAGAATGAATTTTTAAAAAAATTAAAAAATGTTCATTAGTCTGGTGGTTCATGTTCTGATGGACCTTTAGCGTGTCCCTGAGGCCAGAAGGTCAAACAGAAGAATAGTTTTGTGAAACAACACAAATCATCTACAGCCACGCACCCAACAAAAAGATAACATGTTGATAATTTCCACACATATGCACATCTGCCATGTTCACCATTTTTACTGTATTGTGATAGCATACTAGCACTAAACTAAATGTACTGCTTGGGTTGATGATGGCGCTAGAGGAAAAATGTATTGATCAGCAAAGTAATTCAATTCATCCGGGGTGTAACTTGAAGTTCTGATCCTTATGTAATCTCAAGCCATCAAAAAAAAAAGTGGGCATATTTCACGGGATATATATAAAAGCATTCAACATGCTGGTGGCGCAAAAGGAGAAGTGACAGTTTTGCCAAAGCCAATATGATTCATTCTCTTTGGGATGGTTGCTTTATATTTCTTATTCCTATGGTTGTTAAGATATACAGAATCAGCCAACGGACAGACAGTTCCATCTCTAGAAACAATGCTACGGTGCATGTCTGAAAACATGTTTAGCAAGAGGGTTTATAAACCCTCTGTGCGAGTTTAGATCCAGAATCGTGAAGTCATTTTTACCCAGCACGCAGCCAAACAGCTGGATGCATGCCTCAGGAAATTTATGCGTATGCTATGTTCATCCTGATGAGCCTGCCTCCGAGTCCAAATGAGGGCTTCACTCTCGCTAATTTCCTTTCTCTCTGAATCGGCCCTCTCGCTGCTCATGAGCATACACATTATGACCGCTCGTGAAATTCACTGACTTTTACAGTGGTGCAGTCGTTCCTGCAAGGTGTCTGATAGCCTTGTTATTTCTGACCGTATCCCTCCCCCAATAAGATATTGTTGTTTTGCACAACTACCGACTTTATGTTTATGCTCTGTCCTAAAAACGCCTGGAGGGGCGAACCGAGTGACGCTGGGGCACTTGATCCCGATCTGAGGCACTGATGACACGGGGGAGTGTTTTATTAGCTGTAGAAGTGGCTCTCAGTTGTAGCAGGCTTAGCAGATATTGAGGGGGCTAATCCACGCAGCTTTCCACGAGGGATTGAATTGCGCTTGACACCCGGCCGCCAGTGGATGACACGTCTCATTTCCACACGTGTTTCCCATCGCGGCCCCTTCGGTCGTGTCTCCGTCAAAACCAGGAGACGCAGGGGCGCTCGCGATGCCTGCTATCGGAACGTTACACACGCGTTATCTGTAATGACATGCTCATGCAGAAAAAGTGCTTGCTGTGACAGTTTACCAAAAAAAAGCCTGCCATGCATACTCGCACACAAATCTGTAACATATGCTGCCATGCAGTCACATATCTACAGTACATGTCAGCAGCCAGTACAGTCAAATTTGCTCAGCTTAAAAAGAAAACCAATCTTCACTATCTGGTCTACGCTGACCACAGATTTATCTGCGCACAGTAGGTACATAACAGAGGGGTTTCTATGTACCATATACTTTCATATGGCTGTGTTCCTCAAGGATAAACCAGGATCAGTTCTTCCTCTCTATCCCCATCTTTCCACTTAAGCGTTGGTACAATGGCCGCTCCTCACCGCTAGACTGATGCACACTTTATCTGGGTTTCAGTGACATCTTAATCAAGCATTTGTCAATGTTGGGGGATTAGATTTACGAGCTCAGGATACATGGCCTGTCTGTTTTCATCCCTTTGTGCGCGCACACACCTACACACATGCACATGCACAAGTATATACCTACAGGAGACGAGCACCAATAAAATCCATTGACCATTTACGCATCCTGTGTAGACACACACACACACACACAATGGAGGGTTATAGACTGCTGCCATACAGGGATAATTATGACTTTGAACTCATCACAGCACACACACTGGCCATTGATTGAGAGCTTAATTCCCTGTCTGTCTCCAGAGAAAGTCTCCCCCATTTATTTGAACCACACGGTTTGATCCAAGTTGGTTTATTCAGGCCGCTAATACTGTCCCTGTGTTGTATAGGTTTTTCCGTCACTCAGTAATTAACTACTGTAAAAATGCACTCATCATTAAGCTCCACATGTTGGAAAATATATGTTAAGTTATAACTCGGTGAGGCATTTTAAAACAAAAGCACATTTTGCAAAAGCATGTTGTGAAACAACCATATTTCTCGGTGGCATTTATCGTCCTGGCAGAGCACAGTGCGCCGATGATGAGCGGGACAGCTGGGTGTTGTATGGGCCCTCAGCCAAATGATGTCCCTCACCTTGACCGCACCATGGAAATCATCAGCATCCATCTCCCTTGTACATTCACTGGTGTCATAGACCCTCAATAGTCAGCACCTAGCTTTGCCTCACCGTGGCAGAAATATGATCACGTAGACACTTTAACACACGCACACACACACACACACACACACACACATGCAATGCAAGGACAAACCACAAAAGGAAACTTTAGACATCTGTCATTATTTAGCCCGCACCCTACACACGCAATACATTTTTGCAGTAAGCAAGAGGCATATTCGAGGCACAAGTACGTAACGCACGGTGTCACATTTCCCTGTCCTCCAGGGCTTTAATTTCCCATCTTCTGATGTGGCGAGGGCACTGATCCGTTTCCCATTCCGGGGAAGCCCTCCATGTTTCTCATCTGTCATTCCAGGGACGGCCGAGGATTGATCTGTGCAAATTCTCAGTGCTGTTGATACTGTAGATGGTCAGCGGGAACTAATTGCCACCCAAGGCCCAGGTTGTATTCTGGTTTTGACGAAGCAGTGTATGATTAGCCTTTAGCAAATTCATGCAGTCCATCTGAGTTTCTTGGGTTTGAGGTAATGGTCGAGCACATCTGTTTGGCTCTCAATCCACAGTCCTGACCCCTGCCTGCGACCTCTGTTACTGAAAAGGACACGCGTGGTTAGCTTTACTCATCCAGCTCTGTCTCTGCTGGAGCAGCTGTGCGCTTCAACCTTGTCTGACTACGTTTGGTGGAAAAAAGGTTGCACTACATTTACACCCCAAAAACAATATTGTCACTGTCACACCTTGTGAAAGTCAGGTATCGACATTTCAGCTTCGGATATGCATGGTTTTCACTGGACAGAGACGTCCCTTGCAATTCATTTTAGTGTGCTATTGTGGCTCATGATTATAGCCTATTGTTCGCCTCTAAAATGCACTTAGGCATAACACACACACACACACACACCCTACCCCCAAAGGATAAGCGGTATAAATAAGGGATAATATGATTCAAATTAAAGGAATTCACATTAGGTATTTCACTGTTATAAACACAAAGGACCTTTTGACTCCTCACTATTTCCTTGTCTCAACTTCCTTTTGGAAACAGTTCACTTTCTTGAACTCCTTTTAACAAATGGACTGGGGGGGAAATATCTTACATACCAGATATTTCACATTATTACAGAGTGCTGGGATACTGACTCTAGCTCTGCTAAAAAAAACTCTACTGGAACATATAAGTGGAACGTGGAGTCAACAATAACCAAATTAAACATGTGACAATGAAATCCTATACCTATTCATATGAGATACTCTGTGTTCTAGGCTCCTAAAATCTTGGGTGCACTTTAATACTTGGGTCCCCAAAATAGTATCACAAGTATCAACCTTTTGGTACATTGTGTGAATGATATTGCTGTTTTTTGGAGAGAGCATTTTTTTCTGAAATATGAGCATCAGTAAAAAGCTTTAAAGATGAAACAATCGAACAATCAAAATACATTGTTACTGGGGTGCTAATAACGCTCACCAGCAATACATATGCATATGAGGAAGAATCTAATAAAAGAGATAACTACTTGCTCTGTCAAACCTTAATAAACTCTCCTTCCATCGGCCGCACTGTTGACTACAAAGCCTTGAGGTTGTGAGGATAGCAAACCATTGCAATGAGGGGGCAATTGACTTTAAAGCCTTGTTCATTTAATCATTCAATCCCTCACTTTTCCCATCTGTGGTCGTACCTCAAGGCACAAAAAGTGTAGGCCTATTAATGTACCTTGCCATCCCGAGGAGCTTGGCTTTTATGAACGTCGTCAGTCAAAGCTTTCCCTGTCCAACTTCACCCCACAGTGCGGCACCATTGACTCTGGCACCTACGTGAACCTGACCGAAAGAAACCTGCAGGACGCCCAGAAGTTTCTGCTGATGCATGAAGTGGTCCAGCCCGTTGTTCCCGTGCCCTATTTCATGGAGGATAATGTGCGCTTCACTCATGTGGCGGTGGATGTGGTGCAGGGGAAAGACATGCTGTTTCACATCATATACCTGGCCACAGGTAGGTTCCCAGAATTGAGGGTGTGCATGCCTATTTGTTTGAGATGTGTGGTTCTTTTTCTCTGCTAAACTCAACTAAATGTTTAGCAAAATTGGTCTGTTTTCATACGTGTGTAGTACTTGTGTTTACATACTTATTTTACAGTCAGCTATGTTTTTGTAGCTTTTTATTGGACCTCAAAAAACATACTTTCTCAATCAGCCTCCTAATAGGACCGGTGGGTTCCTACATACACACACCTTTTCTCCTAAATTTAGGGGTTTTGGTTATGTCACAAGTATTTTTTTTTTGTCTGCACTCATGGGTTTTGATGGGGCTTGGTTGGAAAAGGCTTTGTGCACCAATCAGTTCAGTAGTCTTAAGACATCATACAAAAGGATGTTTTCTTTCATGCATATACAAATTGTATGTCACGACTGTTGCTCATGCATTAATTGCATTGATTTCCGTAGATATATACCTAAGATACATTTTTACTTTCCGCCCTTGAAGTTCACTCTTTGCACCAGACAAACAGGCCTACAAGAAGAATTAAGGAACCAATAGAGCTGTAGTTGTGAGGAGACATAAAGGCGTCATCTACTGACACAATTTTAATTATTTTGTACCTCCATGTGTTCTCCATATGTACTGACAGAACACACACGCACATCACACCACATATAACTCCCACGCACTCCCTCACAAAGGGATCATTAAAACGCATGAAACGTGTCAAAAGAAGACAGATGGCTAATTAATAATACACACACACACATGCAAACACAGAGAGAGAGCTCTGATTTAACTTTTACACTTTTCGTTGAATAAACTGCAGGATACTGCCCGCTTATCAGCAGACTGTTTAATCACACTGGTGAGACAATAATGTGATGTTAGAATTGGCAAAGTGCTGAAAATTGTATAAGCAAGATGCCAGGTACACCAGTGTCTGCTCTGTATTATGATGTAGTACACTGGATGGATCACGGACGGATGTACAGGACCGAATTTGAACACAGTGACCCACCTCGCTGTGATAATGTACCATGGGCCCAGTGGGAAATGTCAACATGATCTTTCTGTTGTAGCCTCTGTGTTATTTTAGGATATATCGCATGCAGTACAAGCACACACACTCACTCATTCTCTCTCTCTCTTTCACACACACACACACATACACACAGAGACAACCTGTTCCAGTTCACTGCCTCTGTGTTTGGCATCTCCCTCAAAACCTCCCCTCTCATTGTTTGCATGGTGCTGTGATCAATGTAGCGTCAGACCAGAGCTGCCCACACTGCAAGTTCCCCAGACACTAACCAGACGCTAATGAAAACATCTGAAACATTGCCAAGGGCCATTGGGTAGCGTACATACTGTACCCAATCATATGCCATTACTAATGCTTAAATGCACTCTGCTGATTGGGGCCGTTGTGGAGAACCCGATAGCTCCAACGTATAGAAGTCGAGATTTCATCAAAACTGTTATTCGGCCCTCGTTAGTCATTTCAACCGTGCTCCAACATTTTACACTTTCACTCGGGATTTACAGAATTCCAACACATTCAAAAGATTTTTAACTTAAATAAGTACCTCATTCTTAACTATCGTTGGAGTTGAGGCTTAGCAAAAGTACACGCAGTAAAAAAACAACAACTTTTATTTACTTATTAGAGTACATTATCATATTATAACTGGAAAAGGCTGTTCTTTAGTAATTACTCAACAGCATAAGTAATTATTTGTCACTTTAGTTAGCCAGCCCAACTCTGTCAACTGTTCCTTGAAATAACTCTTGAACGAAGTAAGATATGGATAAAAACAACATCTAATGTGATATTGTATGTAAGTGTTGGAGTAATATATAAAATACTTAATGGGTTAACAAGCATCAGACAACGATTTAGAGGTGAGATGAGCTGCTACAGTGATACCTGAAGGTACCTTACCAAAGGACAACATTATCAAACCGCTATGAACACATAACACGTGAGTTATATATCACTGCCCAACACTGCTCGGGGTAATACTTAACTTTTACGTTCCCTACTTATTAGCAATTCACCCTTCTTCCTTTGGCATCACTGTGCACCTAATTACTTTTTTTCTTCTCCCAGGGGAACACATGTATAATAGATGGTGTTTGTTTTAGCTCTCCCAAAAGAAAATCTGCCACTAACTCTATGCCACAGGGGCCTACCTTACATAAAATAAAGGTCAGGACACATTCCCTAAGACACTGATATTACACAGTGTTCTCTTTCAGAACTACTGAGTGGTTTCCTTACTTGGAATATGTCCTTAGAGTAAGGTGGGACAGCAATAATGTATTCAGGCGCCAGACCAACTCGCTGGTTGCATCTGCAGCGATGTATGTTGACGGCATAACCACGCCCCCAGCAGTCTTTTGGACAGTTAGGGAATGTTTGTTGGGTGGGTCACACTGAGTTCACGCCAGCTCATGCTCCAATTTGCTTATCTATGATTTTTTTTTTGTTCTTGTTTTTCTCATCTTTAAACTCAGCTTTTCTTAACCTTCCTCTTCTTTTGCTCTTTCCTCCACTACTTCACCCGCTCTCATGCAGATAAGCACCCTCCTTCCTCCTTGTGACCTAATCCTCTCCACACCCCTCTCTCTCTCTCTCCTCCAGATTATGGCACTATCAGGAAAGTGCTTTCCCCTCTCAATCAGTCCACGGGGAGCTGCTTGTTGGAGGAGATCGAGTTGTTCCCGCCCAGGAAGAGGCAGCCGATCCGAAGCCTGCTGATCCTCCACAGCCGCAGCGAGCTTTATGTGGGCGTGAGGGACCAGGTCATCAAGATCCCGCTCAAGAGATGCAGCTACCACAAGAGCCGAGAGTGAGTACATGCACACACGAACACTGTGTATCTCAATGGAGATTGCCAAGAGGAAATGTGCACACAACAAAGTTTTAAAGCTCCCTCTTTCATAAGATGCTCATTATCGGGGAGTGCCAGGCCTGTGTTGTTGTTCAGGGGCCTTCGCTGAGTTTCAAAACCCTGCAAATCAGCTTTTGTCCGAGCCACTGGAGGTGCCCACAGCTGCCCTCCGACCATCCATCTCGCCGTCTTCCTCCAGTTGTCACTGGCCCAATGCTCAAAAATGTGCATTTTGTGCCTCAAGCACAGTTCTGCCGCGGTCGCATGTGTTTTTATCAGATATATTGAGTTTCTGTCTGTGCGGAAGACGCTCCGTCAAGGCATAAATATTGCCGAAGAAAAACCCAAGACACGGGCCGAGGCGGTAAGACTCCCCACATAATTGGGATCCCATCCATCATCGCACGCAGGAAAGGAATCGCACCTGCATTCCTTATTTCACACGCATTGAGCTGTTATTGGAATGCACAGAAGAGTTAAGGCTTCATATAACAGCTGTGAATCTGCGATATACACTGCAGCCATTATGGCACTTCATCACCTCTGAAACATTTTCTTCTTTTTTTTGAGCGCGAGCAGGAAAAAAAACAACAGCAGATGAAAAGAAATAAAAACCGCGGATGGGGACTGGCAGCTACAAAGGGAGTTACTTGGTTTATCAGTGACACTTCTTTGAGGTTTGCTTGTTTGAAATATTAGAAGGCTGTCGGTGCCGCTCACTGATGGGTGGTGTGCAATCTGCGGTGCCCTTAAGGCCATCTGAAAGACAGGTAATAGCTTGTTTCTTCTCCCTTTCATTTAGTCGCACTGCCGTCACCCCTGATATCCTTTTCTGTGCGGATACACACCGTAATTCTTTGTTTCTGTTAGCCACCCAGACGCTACGTCAGCCACCTCCTGTGTGTAGGCATGCACAAGTGTTCGCCCCTCTACGGTTTCATTTGGATGGATGCACGTGATCCCATGTCCTTTCATAAGTGCACTTGTGTTTGCGTCTGCACACGGTTAATTATTATGAAACTCATGGACCATTTTGGTTGCACTTCACCGGGGGGCATGTCGGGCTGCATGGATGGCTGTGGCTCAGAGATATGTCACTGTGCTGCCGCTGCAGACTCGTACTCGCATGGAGAAAAAAATTTAACATCAGGCCTTTTATTGCACTCAATAAACCACCTGAGGCAGATACGACAAAGACAGATACCGCTATAACTGCTACAGCGATCATTTGTTGGCTGATAAGATATTTGAGTCAGAAATGAATGTGTGTGTGTGTGTGTGTGTGTCTGTGTATGCAAATGCAAAATTGTAATCCCGGTGCCTGGCTGAAGATTACCTGAAAAAAAATCAGACTGCACATTGTGTTAAGACATAATTTTACAATGCTGATGCAATGCAGGCATTGTAGAACATCCCAGTGCGCCACATTCATAAGTAAACAAAATTAGCATTTTTCTTATTTCTCTCCTCACCTCTCCTAGTCATTTGAGTTGCTCCTCTCCTCCCTCTCTTGTTTCCACTCTTTCCTCTCCCAAAACCCTTTGCCCTTTTCCCCATTCATCCTTTGTCCCACCACCGTGAGCTCCCTCTTCACTCTGGTGTTTGATTTCATATCTTGCCACGATGCAGAACTATCTGTATTCATGCATGACAGGTTAATATCCCATTAAGCCCATTACAAACAAATGACTACTCTCTCTCTCTCTCTTCCCAGAGCCTGTGTGGGGGCCAGGGACCCGTACTGTGGTTGGGATCTGTTGCTAAAGAAATGCACCACCCTGGAGGAAAGTGTCCGGATGAGCCAGTGGGAGCAGAGTATCACCAAATGCCCTGTGAGTATCGCTGTGAGCTTCTCCCTAATCTTTATGTACTTTGTTGTAGTTCTCCCTCTTTTTTTCTGCTCTTGCTTCTTTTTTTTTTATCCCTACTTAGAAAACACAGCTTCCCTTTCTCTGCACCCGTTCTCACTCTTACTTCCCATATGGATGTGATATGTTCATCTGTGCTCCTCGCCTCTGAACGTCTGCCCCCCATCCTCTCCATGCGGTCACAACAAGTTAACTTTAAGGAGAGCGCCGTTTACTCCGGGGACGATCCAGAGAACTGCCTCTATCATTCACCTCTTAACTGCTCGTTCGTTAGCAAAGCAGCTTTTCCATTCATTTGAAATGTGCACCAAATTTGGGGGTTGTATTAGGGGGTGGTAAGCCTATCGGTTTCAGCATGGCACACCTTCTTTTTCTGTGTCTCGCGCACCATTTCTGAGGCCAGGCACAGCAGCGAGGGTGCTGTGTGCCTCCATACCCTTTTATTTGGGCTTTGTGTTCAGACCAATATTTGGCAGAGGATGGCACTGAGCAACCCAGTGGCATCTGTTAGCAGAGCCGAATTTTTGCTGCATCCACATTGAGATTCAGACATATTCATGGACGCAGACAGCCACGCACGTGTGCACAAACGGGCAGACGCATTGTAATTTCAGCAAGTCACTGTTGGCTGCAACTCAACATTTTCAACATTCACAATCAACGTGAAACTAGTTAGTTCCTTTCCTTACTGCTTATAGTACAAATGGGAAAAGGAATAGTCAAATATTTTGGGCAATGCACTTATTTACATTCTCGCCAATGTTAAATGATCAAGTGGATGGCATGGTTTGTAAGGAAACTATGACGCTGGAGCCGCAGCTACCTCGGCTCAACACAACAGCTTGCCGGGCCACATTTGAAGATTCAAATTTTCCACCTACCAGCACCTCTAAATCTCACTAATTAACAAGTTGTATGTTCAGCAGCGGACAGGGAGTCACTGCTCACAGCCAAGAAGCAGTCCGGCACATTTTCTTAAAAGAACAACTTGTTCTTTTTTACACATTCTTTATGCTCAACTAAGCAAACCGTCTCCTGGCTCTAGATTCACATGAAACACAAATATGAGATGCCAATCTTCTTTAAAAAAAACACTTATAAATAAGAAATGAATGCAGCTCCATGAATTTCAAACTATGACTTTAAATTCAGGATCCGATCGAAGATAATATCCATTTGCATGCATGTAGCCACTAATCCTCATGTTGTGATGTTTTTTTTTTTTGGTGGCCACATGCCAGTGCCCACGCCACCGATAGAATATGTATTGATTCACTTAACCTTTGTCCAACCAGGTCCCTCCGTTTGGAGTGAGCGTGAATTGACTTTGGCAGTGACAAATTTGTATGCGGACAACGAGAAATGGCCGCACAATATGGCTCTGAAGCCGGGGGAAATTGGTGTGATTGCAGCAATTAAATTCCACGATGTGAGAACTGAAAAAAGAAAAGTCTGTCTTTTTATCACAGTCGTGGTTTCACTTCAGATGAGTCCATTAACCGTTTGCAAAAAAAAGGCTAAACTGACTGAATGTCTGCTCTGAATGTTTTTGTAAGGGGCGCAGCTTGCCAAAAAAGTAATTGTTGTCAACCTTCACCCTGAAAACATGATGTTACAGTATGAAAAAAATGAAGACGGCTGATTGGTTTGGTCTGTAAAAAGTGAAATTACTTATATTATAATCCACAGACAACCTTTCAGAAATGATCTATCATCCTGTTTTCTGATGTCCTTTCCTTTTTTTTATACTGGCAATTTAATGAAAGAAGCTTGGCATTCGCCTTTTTCACCAATTAAAAAACTATATATTTTTATTCATCTATTCATTTGCTGTATTTTTTTTTTTTTACGACCCAAAACACAGCAAAAAAAAAATGGATGATGTTATCTGCATGTACCATGTAATATGTAGCCTCAGCTATGAATTATCGGGGAGAGAAATGCGACGTGCCTTTCGAGGTGTTTACGTTTTTAGCATGCCCATTGATACAAATTGTGTCCGTCTCAGCCAAGCGTCCCCCATTTAGGCTCACAGCAGAGTACAATTACCACTGAGAGCAGAGGGTAGGTGTTATGTCTGCTTCTGCCGAAGAGACCGATGCTAAGGCTGCCTCTCCTCCCCGTGTGAAAGTGTTCTTTGCAATTTTTTAAATCCCTCAATCACACAATATCGTCACGACATGGCTCACATCATGTGCAGCCCTGAATGGCGATATTTTGTATTTAGTATCAAATCAAATATCTATTTACGTGGCCACTGTTATTGCCTCCTTATTTTCCTCGTGTGAACGTGTCCATTCACAGCTTTCATTTCCTTTTTCCTTTTTTTTTTCTCTCCAGAATCTCAACACAGTCACAGAGAAATGTTTTCATATATCTTCCATGTGTTTAAGGCACGTTATTGTTCCTGTAACTGCACAGGTTTTGAGTGTGCTATAGATAGTGTAATGCAGTTATTTTGTTGCATCCGTTTGAGGCAAATTGATTTCTGTTTGCAATCGTCTGTAGCCACAGGCTGTGTTTCCCAGAGCAACACATTACTGGGAAGCATCAGTCTAATGCAGCAACCGGGTTTCAGAGAAGAGCTATCACTCAACAATGTGTTATTCCTGGTCCCTTTTTCGCTCCCAACAGATCCGTAATGTGACGATCGATGGAGGCTTTGGTGCCTGGTCAGGCTGGTCCACATGTAGTCACAATGACGGCGGGAGTGCGGGCTCCTGTCTGTGTCGGACACGGGCCTGTGATAGCCCCGCCCCTCAATGCGGGGGCCAGCAGTGCCACGGGATCAGTGTGGAGGTTGCCAACTGCTCAAGGTAAAAACATCTGTAAATCACTCGTCGTTCTCCGAACAAACATCTGTGCATTTGGATGACGAGAGAGAACATCATTTCCTGTGTACTCACACCTTTTAATTAAAACATCGCATTGCATATTCAATGTCAGTTATTCAGGGCTTAAAAGTGTTGATTGGATATCAGATTTCTTTTTTCACCCTCTCAGCTAATACTGATTTTGACACTCTTCACACCAATCCTTGGGCATATTCTTGCACGAAAGATACATTTTTGGGTAAAGGATACTTTTTTTTTTTTTTTATAAATAATCCATTAATCTTTAAGTCTAATAAAAGTTTAAATACAGGTTTAACATGAGTTACCAGAGTCCAGTGTATCCTTCTTATAACTCTAGTTGGTTATAAGTATAAAAACATAACTGCAATGTGATAATTCGGGTAGATCACAAACAATGTCACCTTATATAGATTATATACGTCTGTTACTATGAATAGTGGAATCTACGTCTGCCGGTCTGTACACCTGTGTTTCGATGGTCATGAGACCTACTCAATCCGGTTGGCTTCAAACTTGATGCGAGTGTTGCTGAGGACCAAGGAAGTGATTTTCTTCATGTTGTGATGTGATATGAAGTAAAGCCAACCCCAGGCTCCTAGCCTCCATTCTTTCGGGATGTTTCTTTGACAGATAATTGGTGTGAAGTTGTTTGGTTGACATCCTCAAGAAAGCTGCAACCTACATTAAAGCAGGCTAAACAATCAGGCACGTTTTGAACGAGCACCGGACTACATCTCTATAATCACTAGTTTTGCCATTTTTTATTTGATTTCTACATCAAGGATTTAATTCTCAGTATTTGTCTTTATATAATGTACATTTGTGTATTCCCCACCATTAATTATTCATCACCCAAGACGCAGAGGTGCATCATGGTGCAGTCTCCCGGCCCATGCCTTCCTTTTCCGAACAATGACTGGCAGAAGAAAGATTTATTAAGGCTTGAATGAATAATCCCCTTGCTATAATCTTGTCGTCTGTGATGTTGTGTGATCTCCTGGCCACCATTCCATTAATGGCTAAAGTAACTCACGCTGATGTTGCGTCGCCATAGAAACGGAGCGTGGACTCCCTGGACCGTCTGGTCTCCCTGCAGCACCAGCTGCGGCATCGGCTTCCAGGTCCGTCAGCGCTCCTGCAGCAACCCGACCCCTCGCCATGGAGGACGAGTGTGTGTGGGCCAGAACCGCGAAGAGAGGTATACATACGCACACCCACACCCTTCCACATTTAAAAATGTTGTTGCATGTACTGATTAAAGCAAACACATCCTGTGCATGTTTGGATTTCTGTGCATGTGAGGGGGGGAAAAAGCTACTCCGCTTCATAATTTGCAACCTACGATTAGAAGGTATGACTTTGACTTTTCTTTTCTTTTTTTTTCTCATTTCTGTCCAACTTGGTGACAGACAATTAAGCAACGAGTGGGATAGCTCTGTGCTTGGGTAATTATCTGGCTTTCACACACAGACTTGAATCCACGTTTTGAAGCTTATGGGGCTCTGGCGTTGAATAATAGCTTTTTTAAAGATGTTTGTGTGGTTTCTAAGCAACCTTCTGGCCCTGGAAAAAACTCACTTTCTCAAGGACAAAGTATGTGAAGAAGCACAAAGAGATATACAAAACAGCCCAGGTAGAAAAGGTCAAGAGATTAGAAGTCTTTAGAAAGTTTTATTCTTCTCGTCATTTTTTTTGCTGGTTATCCGAAAGTTTTGTTCAGTGGTTGCCAAATCAGCAAAAAACTGACAGAAGCTCTGATATTATCCATCATTTTTTTTTTAAATGTGTGGTTTTAATACATTATTATTAGATCGCATTATTTCAGTTTTCATTTAAACTGCTAACACAATGTCTGCCTTGCCTTTCATCCTGCCTTTAACCAAAGGTGGATGCAGGGAAAGTGTTAAAAATAATTAATACAGTTCCGATTGCGCAGGAAAGGAAAGAAGAGAAAAAAAATTGTTCCCTATCACTACCACGGTAAAAGAAACAGCATTGCAATGGATGGGTAATTGGATGCGGCCTTCGAGGATGAACCTTATATTACATCCCTTTTTCTATTTCCCACTCCTGTCTCTGCACTTTTTCATTTCCTCTCTCCGTCCTCTAACCTCCCATCGTCCCTTTTTCCCTTACTCACTAATGCTCCCCGTGGAGCAGTCCTTGGAAAAAAAGGGTCTGCCTGACTCTGAGTAGAGTATATGGAGTGACCGGCACAGCCCTGTTACTCATGAGCCACACCAAAAAAAAATGTATTTATACATAAAACACTGGTCGGTACCATGGCAGGCCAGAAGCAGGTTTTCCTCCCCCTCGCTTTAATCTGCTTTGTCGCATCTCCCCTTCCTGCTCCCTGTACTTGCTCTGTTCAGCTATTTAAAACACCTTAGGCCAGTCAGGGGACCAACTGTGAGGGTCTTGTGTGTGTGTGTGTGTGTGTGTGTGTGTGTGTGTGTGTGTGTGTGTGTGTGTGTGTGCGTGTGTGTGCGTGCGCGTGTGCGTGCGAGCACGGATGTGTGTCCACAAATGAACAGTAAGACTAGAGAGAGTGTGTCAACTGATGCATTGTGCTGCGTCAGTCTGCCCGAGGGAGTGTAAGGTAAGACGAAGATGCGAGAACATTTTCGTGTGCGTGGTCAATATGGGCATATCCAGATGTGGAGGTTGTATATCCCCTTTCCCTAAAGGGAAGTCTTCTTGTTGGATGTTCAACCTATGTAACTGTGTCCAAAGAATTCCACCACGTCTGTTGTTCACAGTAACCAGTGTGTGAAAGAAACGTCTTCTGTGCAAGCTCTTAATCGGCATGGCATGAAAGAGGGTCTGTGTACTCTCCGGGAGTTCATCTTAAGCCAAAATTTTCTTTCTTTTTTTCTCTTGTTCTTAACCAAAAATGAAAGAGTTTTTTTGTTGTTGTTTTGTTTTGTGGGTTAAAATTTAAAAAAAAAACTAACTGCCTGAAAGTACACAGGCCAAGGTGTTTGGTTCTTCATTAGCTCTTACACGCTGAATAATTGTTTTAATACCGTAAAGGGTTTTATTTTATGGGGCGCAGGCCTCCTTTCAGTCTTTCTATACACGTCGTTCCTCCCATGTTTCCTCGAGTACCATATTCAAACGGGCATACATATGGTGCGAGCATAGGCGGACATATTTCCAAAATCAAAAAAAAGATTGCCTGATTGTTTGCATCAGGCAGGGATTTCTAAAGATGAAGCAAATGTTCTGAAACCGACCGACGCACAGCAGTGCTGTGGGGCTCAAATCTGGCTGGTTAATGCTTGCATTTATGAACCTTCTGTCCGTATTCCTCCCGGCACTCTGACATGGTCCACACTGCTTACTCAGCCTATAGTGAGTAATTAGCAGCGTTTAAGTCTGATCAGCTCTGTAGTCTTAGAGAAGAGGGAGGGGTGGGGGGGGGGGCATAAAAATAAGATGGATCAAAGCACCAACTTGTCTGAAATGATTACAGCGTATACAATGATGATTCCGAAGCTCTAAAGCTGCTTCATATTGATCGGAGCTGTGGTGCAGCAGGGGTATTTTGTGTCTGCATACATCCCAGCGTGCGCAAATGTCTGTTTAAGTGTGTATGTAGATTCTTCTCTCCCCCTCTGAGGCGTTGGCCTGATTGTAATCCACACTCTTCCTCGCTTCCCCTCCCCACAGTATCATCCCACTACAAGCATGAGGATTAGTGGAAGTGGAAAAGAGCACACTACTCTAAGGATTTTTTTTTATATAACCAGGGTATACAGAATGGAGCTTTTGATTTTCCTTATACAATTGAAGAGTATTTGGGAATATTATAATGGAAATATCCAGCCTGGGCCTCTAGAGGAATGGGTTTAAAGCCAAAGCTGTTTTAGCACAAGTTCCCCTCAAAAGGCGGCCGTTTGGCAAAAACACAACAAAATAGCAATAAAAGCAAATTTTTATAGTATGCGTAAAAGTTATAAAATGAATTATACGGCTCTAATAAGCCTGGCAATCGTCTATCGTTATTTTATAATGAGGACAAAGTAATTAAGTATTTTAGACATCGCAATAATCCTGTCTTGTAAAACGATGTAATTAGAGATGATGCATGCTTCTTTGGGGCCTTTTTAATAGGCAGTGTCAATGAATTATGCAGGTTGCATATGTATGTTCATTACGATTTGGGCTTTTATTAGATGTACTTTAATGCAACATTGACCATTACACCGTGCACACGCGTACACCACAGACATGTCATGATTCTGTCAGATGTTCGAACGCAGCGCACCGTGGTCTCTGCACTCTGCGGCCACATCACAGAGATAAGCTGTAAAAGTTTTGTTTAAAGTGAAGTTAGCAGGGTTATTAGCAGACGCCCCTGTCTTGTGGCGCAGACTCTTTGTAGCTATTACAGCTCAGTGTCATGGTTTCACGAGCCTGGTGCCTTCCTCGGCGCCGTTCACTTATGATTTTAGTGTTCCTGTCAGATAAAGGAACTATTGAATTTTCCACAAAACCAGTTAATGTAAGTTTGAGCTGACTTGTAATAGGGAAGGTTGGCGTCTCTTTCATTCCCAGTCAATCGCCCTGAATGTCTGTTCTTGCAACTTGAGTGGGTGCGATCTCCCATGAGAAGCAACTGAACGACAGTCAGCAATGGAATCAGGCCCAGCAAGCGCAGACATGATCCCAAACTGCAGATCAGTGAACTAGACTAAGAAGTCATTAAAAACAAAGAGAGTTATTATTCAGCAAAGGAAACTTTCAAAAATATCAAACATTGCTGAACAGAGTTCTGCATGTTTTGGTACAGATACTGCACTTCAGGTTCCGGATCTGTTCAGTGTTTAAGTTCAGAGCGTTGGACTGCACTCTCGAGCGATTGATGCCCCCGCAACCGCTTGAATGGTCGGACGAGGTGGCCGACGGAATTAATAACCACCCGTGGCTGCATAGGCCGCTGTTGCAAGCACAAGTTACTTGATGTTGCTTCAAAGAAAGGCTACAGCTTCCTTTAAATTTTCCCATCAACATTAAGACAATTGACCATTTTCATTGAATGCGTCTGTGTCAGCTCGGAAGCATGATTATTAAATTCATCTTACTCTACTGATAGTGTAGGTCTCTCCTGATCACAATGAGGCGGTCTGAGGAAATAGAGTCACATGCTCATCCCATGTGGTTATTGCTCTTTCTTCCCAGGTACTGTAATGAACACCTGCCCTGCCCGCCCCACGTCTACTGGTCGGCCTGGTCGGCATGGGAACGCTGCACCGTGCCTTGTGGCGGCGGCGTCCAGTCGCGACGGCGAACCTGTGAGAACGGCAACGACTGTCCTGGGTGCGGTCAGGTACGTGGCACACAACAATGGCTCTCGCACGCACCATCCTTCTCATCCGTCTTTTCTCCCAGTCACTGTCATTGTTTGGGAAAACTCGGGCCAAGTCATTTGATGCAATGAAGAGTCAAGTCGTGATGAAATTGGAACATCTAACATGACTAAATCCCCCGGCTATATTTACACGGTGGCAGCAGCCATCAGATTTATTACCAAGACCTATTTAGTGCCATGCACACATACGGTAATCACTGCACATATGAATAGGCTTATGTTCCGTCACAAAGCTTCGCCGAATCACAGGATGATGCAAATAAGTGTTGAAATGTTAGCGTTCGCCTCGTTGACAGGATGATGTGATGCTCGTGTTATTTCTGGTGTTATTTTCACGCGCGCGCGCACACACACACTCACATCATCACCCACAGTCCTGGTAAAAAATAGAAGAGGATGCACATGAGAGCTGCGGCTTCTTGTTTCCCTCTCGGAAATGGATTAAAGAATATGGGTCAGGGACTCGTGGATGCATGTGGACCCTTGAAGTGTGTATATTTATTTTGTTCGTTTATGCTTTTTCTTCACCACTTTGATATAAACTTTGTGATGTAATAGGAAGACAAAGCAAAACTGATCGTTGAACGTCACCTCTTTCAATAGCTGGATTCGATGTTGGTTATAAATTATAACTATAATCAGAATTATACACACGCAACTTGATTTTGCGCTTACACGCACATGAATAGACACAATTTAAGTTACTGTTTGGAGTGTTTTGTTAAAAAGAAAAATATCAGAAAAAGCATTCAACAACCGAAAATCCCATTTAGCTGAAATAAACAGATCCTACAGGTATGAAACATCCCACACGTGGCCTTGTAACCTCAAGAGCATATACTTTATTGTATTTGACAACTGTCCATTAGTGGCTGCTGAAGACCCAGTTAAAAAAGTACGACCTTCCATTTAAGTAACAGTTAACAGTTTAACAGTCTCTCTGTCTCTCTCTCTCTCTCTCTCACACATACACACTCGTCCCCATCAAATGACAGCTGTCTTATTTCTGTCATTGCGCGGCGACCGTTATCCTCACTGAAGCATCCTGGGAATGCAGTGGCATTCCCGGAGGAGCTCAGTTCACAGAAGGAAACCGATCGGCGAGTACTGGGGGGGGGGGGGGGGGGGGGTGCCTCGTCGCTGCTGTTTTGTAGAGAGAGAAAAAACCCGTCTTTGCCTGTCAGTTGTCGTGGCTATTTTTTGATTCAAGCCCAGTTTTGAGATGATCCACGGCCGAGTGAGCGGGTATGGAGCTTCCATAAGCGGGGGGACGTGCGGGATTGTTTTTTAATCAGTGTCAGGGGAAGAGACGTGTTTGGTAGTGACTACTGACAGCGAGGCGACACTCCAGAGAGAGCTGCAGGAAACGGTTGTTGTCCACCCCCCTTTCCCTCATTCTTTTCGACACTTTTCCTTTTTCGCTGTTGTTCTTGGACTTCACCTTTTTTCTCCCCCTCTTGTTTGTTGTGTTTCCTCCGTCTGCTCCTTGTCGTCCTAAATTGTGACATGGACTTAATTGGGGCCATCTCCGCCACGAGAGCAGTAATCACATGCAGGTTTTCACAGACACCCTCTCTTTCCCCCCGTGAAGACTTTACTGAGACAGCCTGGCTTGCTCGTGTATTGTAGCCGGGTAATTCACTCAGATAAAATAAACATTTGTTGCCTTCCCTTCACAGCTCTGATAAGGTGCTTAATTGCGCAGCAGTTAATGTATAACAACTGCCTCAATGCACTCGAAGCCCCTAAAGAGCCGCAGCTTAAGTGTTGGAGCCGGGGAACTTTAAAAATCCATATAACATCCGCCATTCCAATTGAAAACAGTTACAAATGGATTTGTATTTAACAACTAAAAACCATGTGATGGGAATTAGTTCTTTAAATTCCAGCGAGGAATCATCTCCCAAAAAAGTAAAAAAGTAGAATGGAGCTTGTTTTTTGATGTGCCATCTGTCTGTATCCACTTCCCCCGGACCGATCCATGTTTAATTAAACAGAAGGAGACCACACACACACACTGAAGGTTTTGTCACCACGGCTACTTTTTTAGTTGAGACACCCGACTGAGACGTGAAGAGACGAACACCGCGTACGTCTTTGACGTTTGCCGTGTCTATGTTCGCGTGCGCATTCACGATCACCTGTCAGGATTGATATCGCCGCAGCCACCTGTGGTCAGCTCCAGGCGTTCGCCAGGCAGCGACGAGCTAACATCTGCTCGGTGTTCTACGGAGACAATAGGCGGGCAACAGGAATTCACGAGAAATACTAACTTTTGGATAGCAGCCTTCTACACGATGTAGGTGGTCAACATTCACAACAAGCTGTAAAGTTACTCGCTGTTCCTTTTTATGGTGATTCTCCATTGATCCCCGGATCCAGATCTTGGAACACTTCTAGCAGGGTTCGGGAACCGTTTACCTATCAGGGGCCATTACAATTTTTATGACATCCTTTGTGGAACCCATACTTAATTATTGAACACATATCATACTAACTAACTGCTTAACTGTTTTGGTGAGGCGTCTGATGTCAGGTGATGATGATGATGATGCAATTCACAGCTCGTAAAAAAACGTAAACAAATCCTCAACTTTTTTTGGTAGTGCCATGCACTGCTGACAAAGACAACAATTCCTGTTCCATGTATCAAACTCTGCTGTCGTATGTGTCTCATAAGCGCCTCTGCCGATTACAGGAGGTAGTTTTGTCGATGCTTGGCGTTTCTCTGCCGCGTTGTTTTCAAACTAACTCCGCTTCTGCTGCGAGCTCCTCGTTGCGAAGACGTGAGCTCGGTCGTGACCGAGCGAGTGAGGCTGTGCACAGGTTCTGGATTCTGGCAAATGGCATTAAAGGCAGTAGAGGGAGCTGAATGACCCAGAGTCTGTCACAGACGATCTGTCTCACATATTACTACCAGCATATAGCGACAGTTTCAGCAGATATGAAAAAAGTTATTCTTTGCAAATCCTACCGACAGCAGCTTTAAGGTTGGGGTGACATTGCAGAGAATCATAAGCAAACCCATTGAAATACACAAACTTGGCGGACATAAAGTCCGCTAGAGGTCTGTGGTCTTTAAAGCGGCCACATAGGTCGTAACAAGCTGCTTGAACAAATGACCTGTGTGGCCGTTGTTTGGTTGAGGACAGTCTCAAAATGGCTCATTTGGAACTGTTTGCTATGCTGGTTGCTTTCATCACAGACCAGAGGAGTATGCAGTGTTATCCAGTGTCGTTTGCCATATCAGTAATCTGTTCAACTGTGGTTCTTTGTCACAACTGACAGATTGGAACAATTTGACTTTGACTCTAGCAACAAGACTCTTTTTCCTAATCCTCCCTCTGAATGAGGTTCCATCTTCTCAGCTATTAGCCCTAGACTGGAAAAGTGTGTCGTTTCCGCATGTATTTATTTATTTTCTTGACAGTCGCCGCGATGTTTAGCAGCGATGACTCGCCAGAGCTACACGCGTGTTTTATGGCCCGGAGGCAGGAGGTTCCCCAACCCCGTGCCTCCTCCATGGGGAGCTCGATGCAGAGTCAGGGACAGAGTAGCTCGAGTGGGGGTAGTAGGGATTTAGGTCAAGGACACTTTAATTTAAACAGTGTCTCTCCTCACTACGCAACTCTGCTACCCTGAAAACAAAGTGTTGCCACATGCGTGTTTAGAAGAGCTTAACTCTCGAGGTGCTTCATTTCCATTGAACCTGCTATACTATACCCGGCGTGTCGTTGCCTCAACAACAGTCTTATCATCGGGGAGGTGCTCAGTCCTGAGGTGCTCGGTGCCTCGTTCTGCCGGTGCCAAAGGCCACGTGACTGCAAATTCATCAGTCTGAGCTCCGGTTCATGCAGCGCTGCTCCGTCCCTCTCCTTTCATTAAACCCGCAGGTTTGAATTCCCCGGAGGGACCGCCCGAAATCTGGGCTGGAAATAAAACAAGCGAGTCTGCGGCGGCCTGGCGGTGATGCACAGCTCTGTACCATGAGCACAACACTCCCGGTGCTCGCCCCCTGTGTGGTGACACAGCCAGACAGCCATAGATGGATTGGAAGAATTTTCTTCCTCCCCTGAACACTGAGGCAATTAGTCACTATTCATTAACCACAAAATATTCTGGAAAAGAGGCTATTAATAAAATCATAATTACCAGATATAAGAGGCGGACCCTTGCAGTGTTTATTTAATCATTTAATCTCATTGAGATCAAGATCTCCTTCTCTCTCTCTCTCTCTCTACAGCAGATTAAAAGAAAAGAAGAAAAACAAACTTACAAATGTTTGGTTTTTTTCATATAAGTTGAAACAATGTAATAACTACTTCCCTATATTAAAGAGTATGTCTGACATTTAAACTAGATCTAGCCAGGAGTAAAAGATCCTCTGCTCTCCTGTAAATAGCACACTGGTATTTATTCTAATTCCAAGTACAGATAAAAGCAGGCCTGCTTCTGCGATGCGGCGTCTCCACGGAGACATCATTCACTGTGGCATTTCCTGCGTAACTGTATTAAGTACATCTAATATCGCTCGCATGCAGGCGACGAAAAAAGGGGGCCATTCTTCTCTGCTGAACGGCACATCTTGACTCTGTCTCTCAGAGTTAAGCAAAAGTCATATGCGGGCCATGCAGACGCGACGACGCGCAGCGCTGCGTAATGATATTGCGAGCCGCTCTATTTACCTGCGAGGAGTTCAGATGTGCGGCCCGGCTGTGAAACGAAAGTTAAGTACCCGGCGCTTGTGTGTAGGCAGACGGATGTGTGGACTTACTTGTGTATTTTTGTATTATTCAGCGGTTGGTGTTTGTGTGTGTGTGTGTGTGTGTGTGCGTGAGTGCGCGCGCAGCCATGCAACCTTCTCCCTGCCGACAGCAGGATTCATTATGAAGTCAGACTGGTGGGGAGACGGGGAGAGAGAGAGAAAGAGAAAGAGAGAGAGCGAGGGAAGTCGATGTTTGACAAAGTGTGTTTTGGTCGCCGCCGCTAATTGAACTGATGTGTCACGGAGATTTGAGGAACATTGAGCCTCTATTTCCACAGACTCGACCACAAAAGATTAAGACGTGGCCACTGAAGAGGATTATTCACCCTCACGTCTCACAGCTGGACCATACATTTAAATGTCAGGGTCGTAGTGAGCACACACACACACACACACACACACACACACACATAAACAAGTAAAGACATACAAGGTATTTCATCCATACACTCCACATTCATACATAAAGAAGAGATGCTGAGGGTCTATACTTCCCCAACAGAAATTCTGATCCTGTCCGTCTCTCTCTCTCTCTCTCTCCCTCTGTGTTTTTTTTGTTGCCCTTCATCTTTCTCATCTTGTATCCCCTCAGCATATAACACCTAAAAATAAGCAGAAAGGTCTGTGGATGGAGACAGAATGAGATAGGAGCAGCCTGAATCCATAACTCAGCCATGCATAAACTTATAAACATGCAAGCGCTTCTCTCACTCTCTCTCTCACACACTCACACTCACACACACACACAGCACACAAAGTGCACACACACTCTCAAGACAGTGCCAAAGTGCCAGGCTTAAGGCAAAACTTCTTCTCTCACAGTCGTAGTCAACCGGCCGCTGACCACCACATCGATACGGACCAACCAGGCAGCTTGTGTATCTTGTGAAGCAGTGAAGATGCCACGGAGCATCCTCCCACCCAGCTCTCCTGAGCTCCGGCCAGGAAACGCACATCACAGTGTTGCCCGTCTCAGAGCAGCTGCCCGCTGAAGGTGTTGCACGGCATAAAATCGCTGCTCTCCGTTCGCCCGTGATGCATTTTACTGCTCCAGCCTGTGGGGAGGAGGGGGGGGGGGTCGCCGATATGAGTCGAAAAAATCTGCCGAATAATTGAATCCAATTTTGTGTTCCACACGCCACTTGTCACACTCGACTGCTTTTTGCCACGTTTTCACTTTTGGTTAATTTCTCTGAAATCGAGGCAAACGTGAGTGTGGATATGTGAGAAGTGCAGAAAATGTTTCCTTGTTGTTGTTCTAGTTTTATTAGCTCGCCTTATGAACTGGAAAGAATAATATATTACATTTAAATCATTATACTCCCAACAGTGAAGTTTAATTCAAATATGCCTCGTTCTTTCTCTTCACACAGCCACATTTACATGGCCGGCATGTACTGTAACGCCTAAGATGACCTATGCGCCGCTCTGGCTCAGTGACCGTCATTTGAGCGGAGTTATTAAATTAAATTTAGTGGGAGTATGTGTATGTGGGGTTTATGGACTTTTAAGAGACGAGCTGGACTGAGCCTTTAAATTTAAATGCATTATTCAGAAGTTGTTAATAAAAAATTGGCACTCTTTAGGCAGGACGGACTGTCTTTTTGTTTTTTTTATCATTGTGCCAAATTTTGTATTCACATTGTGTTGTTGCCTCCACAACAGGGCTCGTTTTATTGCGGTGAAGAAAATTAACAAACCACAATCTTTACATAGTTAGTGGATGTAGTACAGTTAAGAGGTGGGGACTCACCTGTGGTTAAGTCATGATACCAGAGACCTCCATCATATCTTCATGATATTACTGTCATATTCATCATCATATTGCCCCCATCTCCTTTTTTACATTCAGTCTATTAGCTTAGTAGCCGGTGTAATTACTGTTATTATTCATCTATTTCTGTTTGATTTCCAAAATGATAGTCATGCCTATTCCTGTCCACACTAATTATTAGTTATGGGATACTACCCACCAAGTCTTTGTTTCTTTTCCCCTGCAGTTGTCTCTTTCCTCTCCTTTACCCCTTGCACAAGAATTTTCAGTTGCCATTGCATAAGATAAGATATCTATTACACCTAATGGACCCACAGAGTTTAACAGCCGACAGGGTGATATGACTTGGAAAAAAAAATCCTCTATATAACTCTTGGAAAGTAAATGTTCTCAAGTCGTCCACGGATTCTCATTATTGTCTATTTTTTTAATCCTTCTAATAAACCCAGAAATCTCTGTCTGTCCTCAGACTTTCTGATTTCCACAGGCTCATCTCTGTCAATTCAAACGAGGCAGATGAGTTGCCGTGTTAACTTTTTGGAAGAGCAGTTGTCGAGACCCCATCCCTAACCCTAACCCTCCAATTAATTTTTGAACCTGCACTTGCACTCGTCACTAGTTAAAGGGGCAGTAAACGATTCTAAAGCATTAAACGTTTTGTAAAAATCAGCGCATATTTACTCTTGTGCTCCAACTGTGTGCTCGCGGGTTCGCGGCTCGGCCTGAGCAGTGAAATCACAACAACAACAAAGAGAGGAATAAGCTTTCTCCAAAATCGCTCACTGCCCCTTTAAATGAATCAACTGCAGTCTGTAAATGTAAACCCAAAAGGTCCCAAATATTGGCTTGAATGTGTTATTACAGTGGGACATCTTTATTGCACATACACTGACCACGGTGCTGCATATACTTTAGATGTATTTGATGTGGATGCCTTTGGAGACCCTGAATGAGGTTTAGCTTTAAACCCAGTAATTATCTCCTTAACCCCTCTGCATCGACACTCGTCCTCAGAGAGCATCGAGAGGAAGGCTTACTAGACAAGCCTCATTAAATATTTATTCTGTTTGGCCACCATCAACAACTCACTCAACAAACACCCGCAGATCGTTTGATTTTTTTTTTTCTCCCCCCATTCATGCCATGTTTTGCTTTTCTGTCGCTGTAGGCAACTTTCGTTTTTTGTTTTTTTTCCTTCTTCCTTTGTGTCATTGGCTGATAATCACAGATTGTGGGACCGTCTGCGATGCGTGATCATGTTAAATAGCAATGTCCGGAGGTGATTACAGAGCTAAGATGGAGACAGGCAGGAAGTGCGGCGGCGGTGACACCCTCATTCATCACGGCGCACCTAACGGAATCTAAATCCTCCCTGTGTTTTTAACCTTGGTACCCCGGGGAAGAGAGGCAGATAGAGTGAGCGAGAAGCAGGAGAGAGGAGGAGACGGAAAGGGAGGAGTGTAGGGAGAGACGGAGAGAGATGAGACGGCGATAAACAGCGGGAAAAAAAGAGAACAGACACAAAGCCAGTTATGAACGTTGTGTGGAAAAAGAGGGGGAAAGAAATATGAAGGAAAAGATAAATAGATGAATAGAAAGTGAGACCAAGGGAGAGAGAGCATAGGAGATGAAGCAAGGTGGTGAAAAATAGCCCTGCATACTGTATGATGTATAATGCTCTGCTCAGCTGACCTGTCAGCCAATCCCATGTGACGGGCTGACGGATGTGCAGAAAGGAACTCTTATCTTATTTTGTCAAGGTCTGGCAGTCACTCAAGGCCTATTCAGCATAAATAAACAAGTGGTGAGGAAAATGACACTCATCTCACCTTCTCTCCTCTGTGGTGTCATTTTCTCCAGACATATCACTGCTGCCGCCGCCGCCGCCGCCGCCACCTCCTTATTTATTTAGCTGGGGCATAAAAAAAAAGGGGGTCTGGGCCGACTGTTACCCACCTTTTATCTCCTTGAATCATATCATCAGATATGGCGCCACAGAGAAGGGCGGAATATTATGTTTTTGTCTAGTTGTTGAAAATTGGCTGCGAGGGAATCGGAGGGAAAATATATACTGAATGAGAATCGCATATCATATTGTTGGAGCTTCAGTGGCATGTTTTTCATTTTTATTACCCAGCGCCCAAAGTCAGATGCAGATGGGAAAAATAGTTGTGATTATTGCCTTCTTTTTTTCTTTTCTTTCCCTTCCACTTCCTCACCTCTCTTTATTAACTTTTCCTTTATACCGCCCTCCCTCTCTCCCCGCTCCTCCATCCTTTCTCCTTGGTAATAAATTAAACCTGACCGAGGACCTTTCCTGCCTGGCTTGTTTGCCTCTTGCCATGTTCACCAAGCGGCCCTAATGGGAACGTATCCTCAGTCGGTGCGTGCCGGCAGAATGGCAGTGCTACGTTGGGGACAGGCGAACTGCGATGCGTTGGTTTGTTAGGATTTTCTTTTCTTTTTTGAGGGGTGAGTGGTGCTGGACCCGACGACATGCAGAAAAAAAAAACAGCCAGAGCTGGAATCCAGAGGCTTTCAAGGATGAGCGGATGAAAGCTTTGAAAGGCTTTCTTTATTTCCTCATAAAATAAGCTGTTTCATTTCATTCGTCACTGCTGTGAATTTCAAAAGCCATTGTCCTCGCCATGATTATGCTTGGGAAATACAGCAGAAATTCCTGTCTCAGCTTGTCATGCTTAATTATTGCTTTAATGATTAGTGATTGTCTCTTCCTACGCTTATTCACAAATTCACCCCAGCCGCCCGCAGGCATGCTTGCAGTGAAACAGACGAGAAGCTCTACTACAACAATGCAGTGAAAATGTTTTTTTTCCCCCCGTGTCTGTACCTGCAGGAGTACCAGTCATGCAACACCCTGCCCTGCCCCGACCTGAAGAAGACCACGCCCTGGACTCCCTGGACCCCGGTCAACATCTCGGACAACGGCGGGCACTATGAGCAGCGATTCCGCTACACTTGCAAAGCCCGCATCCCGGACCCCAGCCTCCTCGAGGTGGGCAGGCAGAGGATCGAGATGCGCTACTGCTCCAGCGACGGATCCACCGGCTGCTCCACTGACGGTGAGTGCCAATCGGAAGAGACAGGCGGTCTCTTTCCAGCTATCTCGGCCTCTGGACGTGTCTGTTATCTCACTCAAACTGGCTCGCACAGGCTGGTTACATTCGCCCTCGCCCCGAGCCATTCCTCCTTTCTGGCATCTGTTGTTCGATCGATTTTTTTTTCTTTTCTTGCCTTCTCAAACTTTTCCTACAAAAGTTAAAGGAGCGCGATCTTAATCCCGTGTTCATGGTCCTTTCCTCCTTGACTGTATCAATGGATCAAGGCATCAGACACAGTAATGAACTTTAGACGCTGTGAACGTCTGTGCAAACAGGCTGCTAATTGACAAGTTGTTTATGCCGTCAAGTGAGAGTATTCATATTAGAGGGGAGCCAGGCGGGGTTGGCACCACCATACAGCAAACAGACTTCACATTCACATACTAAATGGTAAAATGATATGTATTTATATAGCACATTTTCTAGTCTCATTGACCACCCAAAGCGCTTTACTGCACAAGCCACATTCACCCAGCACCTTTATAAACAGCAACTCTTTCTATCATATGTCATTCATACACTACTAGCAGAGCCGCCAGGGGCAATTTAGGGGTTAAGGGTCTTGCCCAAGGACACTTTGGGCACGTGGACTGGAGGAACCAGGGGACGGAACCATCGCCCTTCTGGTTAGAGGACAGACCTCTCTTCCTCCTGAGCCACAGCCTCCCAGGGGCATCAGTTAATGTGTCTATATGGCATATAGTCCACCTGCCTCAGAGTTAAAAGCAGATATTTCTTTTCTTTTTTTTAGCGCTTGATTAAGCCGCGGTGACCTCCCATCACTTTAAGTTCATCTGTGTCTCTGGGTGGTCTGCCGCTGCCACATGGCGCGGTAATCACAGAGGTTATCCTTTATGCACGCTAACAGTGGGGTTTTTCTCTCCTCTGATCTCCCTCTTAAGCCTTGTTTCTGATTATTCGTCTCCGTCTTTTCCCGCAGCCGCTGTCGCCGTTAGCAATTTGTTCTCCTCACTCTTTGAAGGGAATGTTTAAATGTTCCTGGAGGGGTTTTAAATGAGCGCATGGCAGGCGCGGGGAGAAAGTCTGACTGCACACTCGAAGCCTTGAGAGAGTGACAGCCACGCAGTCATTAGGGAACAAAAGAATTGCGCTTTAATGGGTCTGTCTTGTTTCTGATAAAAGAAGGGGAAGTAACAGTCACAATGTTTTTCATTAGAGGTTTTCACCAGTAGCCTGAAATCAGATTAGTTGCGGTGTTAATTACGCCAATTGAAAAGCGAAGGCCAGGATTTCAGCAGTCACTTTTGCCAGCGTGTGTGTGTGTGTATGTAAGCAGCCTATAGCCTACAGCAGGCAGATGGTGATGTATGAGTAGCGCAGTATACAAGCTTCAAATCCACACAACAACCATTGTACAAACATGGGTGTTGTTTTCTCATATCGGGGAAAATGGAAAAACACTAAGCTCAGCGAGGTGTTCACTATGCACCAGCCAGTGCTGCAGGTTAAATTTAGGCTATTTCATTGAAGTTATAATCTGCCTGTTAGAGAAACAGACTTCATTATACGCCCAGTGCCAAAGATTAACAGCCACGATCAGCTGTTGCACTTTATATTCAACTTACATATGCAGATATTAAGGGGATAAGAAATTATATATCATCGCAGCAGGCGACAGTGTTGGTCTAGACTCCCTCAAAGCCTTGTTGGAAGAAAGAAAACTGAACAATTTACATGTAAAGTGTATTTTTCAATCACTTTCTGTAAATGTTCAAACAAAATTCTTGTCAATGTCAAATCAGGCTTAGTCAAAAGGTTTTCTCTCCATCAAAAGCCCTACTGCTTCTGTTTGAAGGGGGAAAAAAACTTCAATGTAAAATATGAAACAATTTTATTCTAGGAAAGAAAAGACAGTTTCACAAGACCTAAATTGAAAACAAGACCTATTGAGGCGTGCGTGGCCCCCCGTGTGCAACTTTCCTCTTGTCCCAGGTTGATAGTTCATCTCCCGAATTCAATATGATTCCCTTCTCAGAGGAGTTCTGAGTCATAACTGTAGAAGAAGAGGACAGACTCAAGCTATCCACTTCTTCATTTCGGCCATTATCAAACCTGCCATCCATCTGGAGAGCACTTCTTTGTGAGTCCGTGGATGTGTGTGTGTGCGTGTGTACATGAAATGTTTCCAATATGTCCTCCTCCTACCATCTGCCTCTCATAGATGTATGAGGTGCCTGAGCCACAGGGACAGCAGTGAACTTTTCTTAAAGCAAGAGAGACCATGGCAGGTTAGGGACGACTTGGGTCGGGTCATTGAGGGTTAAATAATGTGATCAGGGGCGGCCATATTGGTTCTTCTCAAAGATGCGTCAGCGCTCTTCTGCCAGTCACTATCTCAAGCCTGCCCCTGTTTTAGATAAACGGTTTGGCCAGATGGAAATCAGTCTGAATGGGAGCGAGCCCAGACCCATCTCTGAAAACAAATAAAAAACATGAGCTTGCTTATTGGTCTGGTTTCCAGGCTACTGATCTGGCACATGCACACATCACGCTCTCATGTGCACCCGGAATGAGAGGGCCAGGGTTATGTCATGTTCTACCCTTTATCTGAAAGGAGGATAATTACAGGGCAGATAAATACGTTGATATGTTAATCTGATATTGTGTTAATTCACTTGTAGTGTGTGACAGTTGTATTTGTCTGATTGTGATGTTTCTGTGGGCCCTCCTAATTGTTGATCTCAGGTTGGGTTTCACACCGGGCTGAAGTCATTTTCATATTTGACATTCGTCAGTTTTCACAGCTGTTATCTTCATTTGCTCCGCGTCTAAACTTCGATCTGTCCCAGTTTGGGGATGTGTCGCAGAGCTCATTCAGGAAGATGTTTTACAGATTTTATCAAATCAAAATCACCAAAGGTGACGGTGAGGTGCAGTGGAGAGCGCAAGGCATTGAATGTCTGCCCAGTGCACGTCACTATAGGCGTTGTCAGGGACGACCCATTTTAATCTTCAATAACTTTTTGGTTTTTAGACATAGGAATGTCAAACCACTGCCATTATACAGAATGACAGATATTTTGTATATGACACCTGAGAGTTGAAAAAAAAATAAACTAAACTAAAAAAATAATAGTTTAAAAATGAAAGGTTTGCATTTTCAATAGCTCACTCATTTATGACTTTTTTTGACATCCAACCACCTCTCATGTGTCTGGGACATCCTCTCATCCTCCACAATTTCTAATCAAATCCCTTAAAATACTTCAGTGAGCATTTTGCTTTAATATGCATATTTCAAGGTTTGCATTTTCACTACCTCACTCATTTATGAACTTATTGACATCAAACCAGCTCTAGTGTCTGAGACATCCTCTCACAACTTTCAAAGCTCTTAGTTTGTGAAAAAGGCCTTCGCAAATCCCTTAGACCTTAGCATGTTTCAAATAAGGGATCTTTATAATGGATAGGAGGATGCAGACTTTTTTATTGTTGTGGTCTCATTTGAAATCAATGCATGAACTGTGAAAGAATCTTTAGCTGTCTCGCTGCCCCGCTGATGTTGCTTCCCTGCTACTCAATAAAAAGCCCATCCTGCCGTATTGTCTCAGATCTTCTTCGTCTCAGGCAGAATGTCGCCACGTTTGCAGCTTTGAGCATCAGTCCTATCAGATATACATGACATTTGATGATTCGGATTGTATTGTCACCGACACGCAGCGCATGTCCGCGACACACACCTGGAAGTCTCATCTGTGGTGCACAGAACTAATCCCCCAACGAAAGGGAGAAGAAAAAGATGTTTGAGTGACTCTCCCGACCACCCACCAGCTTCTTCTCTGTGTTCGAGATCGCTATCTGTCTTTATTATGTGAGATAAATTATGAATATGTGATCTAACTAAGCATTTACAATGAGCTTTCTGTGTAACATACTGACTTGTTTCGTTTCAGTGATCAAGGCCTAATGATAGCGATGAGTTAATTACTTAAGATCTTTAATGATTTAAAAACCCTTTCTCCTCGTGAACGCCCAGTGATTAGTCGTGTTGCAGTTGAAATCGCTTTTTATCATAATTCACATGCCTGAATGAAAAAAACCAACATTAGATCATTTGCATAATTGCCTGCACGGCCATGTATTTTTTTAAATGTCCATAAAGCAAAAGACAATTCCCAAGACATGACCTTTTTTACTTGTTCTACCCATTACGAGACTCTTCTATTCACTCAATTAATATAGAGTGTCTTTATGTAATATTTATGCGTTAATACACAATGAATATTACAAGGTGGTTTACACAGGGCAATTGATGTTTGCATATTCTCCACCCTGCACACTGCCCTCTTCACATTACGGCTCACTCTATAAACGGTGATGCAGTGTAGTGTACCAGAGGCTCAGTGTCCCGCTCAAAGGGTCCTCAGCTCGAATCGATGATGTCATAGATTCATATGCCTGTGCCTGTTATGCCTGTCAGGCATTGCATTTCAAACGGCACATATGCACCTATTTGCTGCTGATTTGTCTCATCTGAAATGACAATGGCGTCAGTAAAAGGTTCCCTCAGCTGTAGCCAGCTAGTTATTGAGCCTATTTCAGCTCCACAAAATGGTTGGTTGTTGTAATGTCTCCAGCTAATTCAGGATAAATCAAGAATCCTAAAATGAATCGTAGATATGCACTTGATCGCCACATGTTTTGCACGATGAAGCCACATGTCCCATCGTCAATAGTTGATGATCCATCCTTAATAGTTGATGATCCATGTAGGAGACATGGAGATAAACAATCAGATTACACACGACTTTGTATTTGTTTTTAATCTGTTTAATTTTTAATGTTACAATGAAAAATGTGTTTATAATGAGCAGTGTCTCATGTGTCTTTCTAATGTGATGCTATCTTGAGTAATGTTGGCAGGGGTTGCCAGAGTGTAAACTTCCCCAAATCCGATCAAAATAATGACATGAGTCGTTGGCCTATATTCTGATACAAACTATCGTAACATTAGTTAGTCAATGATGTGTTCTTTGGACTTGGAATTAATGTTTTGCGTCGGCAGACAGAAACATTGACTTTTGCAACTTTTGTTAGACTGCTAAATCAATTTTGTATACTTTTGCTCTTGTGCCTGAGATTCTCAAAAGGCTTGAACAAATACATTGAACCCTTGAAAGGCCGAGTATCACTCTCACTGCAGCCCAACACACCCCTTTTTTATTTTGTGAAGAAATCAAAAGCTTGACAGGCCTGCTTTTTTGTACTCACAGTTGTGGCGTTGGGGATATACTATATACTTACCCAAAAATACCAACAAATATCCTGCAGACCATAGTTAACAACGCACAGCAGCCTGTGGCATTAACAGCAAACAGGAGACTCTTGCTGCCCAAAATGTTAAGCCCGTAGGGCAGTGCCTCCCCACAGGCAAAATAAGTGCCATGTTCAATCTGCACCAATCCTGAGGGGAAGCGCTGCCTGAAGGACAAACCCGACATTCCATAATTCGCAAGCTCCGCAGCTCACACGGCTATGGAGCAAACAGGCGAATACGGTCTGACACTGATTACACCGATAACGATTAAGAGCTGGAAGGAAACGAGACGATAAGGCTCGGTTAGACACCACGGAGTGCATTTATCGGTGCTGGAGGAAGCAGTTAGATCCTCAAAGAAGCAGTGCTGCAATATAAGAAATACTAATAATATAATAATAATATATAATTAAAATGTTACCACAATGAATCCTTTAGCAAAAATAGGCCTCATATAATTGAGACAATTCAGCTCCCCGTGACTGTTGTAGTTGGAAGTTGGAGCCAGGTTCAAGGGCGGCTGTAACTCAGGAGGCAGAGGGTCGTCGACTAACCAGAAGGTCCGTGGTTCGATCCCCGCTTCCCCGTGAGGGGAGCCCAAGGGTTAAGTGTTCTTGGGCAAGACACTTAGCCCTATATTTCCTCTGGCAGCTCTTCCAGCATTGTATGAATGTGACAGAGGAAGCGCTGTAAGATAGCAGCGCTGTATGAATGTGTGTGTGAATGGACGAATGATAAGACTTAAAAGTGGAATATATATACAGTCCATTTACCACGACCATTCAATACTGCAGCTGCGATGCAATTTGTAGCAGAGAATCTTGATTTATTCTGCACATAAAAATTTGGATCCGTGAAGGAAATGGTATCTAAAAAATGTCAAACAAATAGAGTGGAAGAAGCAGAGGTCTAGAGTTTGCCGAATTGTCAGCAACCGAGTTCCTTTTAATGTATACTTTTGTACTTCATAAACATAGTTACGTTCTACATTACATGAAATTAATGTGTTTTTGAGGATGACCAGGGACAGTGGGGCTGTTAGGGTTGGGGATAACACTACAGTACAGTAACACTGCTAAGCTATGACTGGAAAGTATACTGGTTTGGGTGGTGGTTTTTAGGAACCGCTAATAAAACCAACCTGCTCCTGTACGAATATACAGTAGATGGAGTTTTCCCTCCTGCCAGGCTTCAAACAGCTACCTGTAGAGCATTAGCCAGGCTCCGCCAAATGGAAAGTTCTGCTGCTATAGGCCAGTCCACTGCACCAATAGGCCGTTTCATTGATATTTTCTGCAACGCTACATGTCGGTGAAACAGATATGCCCGTCTCATTCAATCAATACCTCTACATGATGCGGAGGAGTTCATAGTGCAGCCACGCCGCAGCATAGGTAAATATTGAGCTTAAAAGGGTTTTTGAAATTAGGCATTCATCCCAGTTTCCCGCCCCCTTTGCATCTTCCAAAGACAAGCAGCAGCAGATCCACCTGAGCGAAAAGAAAGCACCGGGGAGATGAAAGACATTTCTGCGGAAGGTTGCGCGTTTGTAATTTTACCGGGCTTGTGTCAGTGAGTGATGGCTTTATACATTTTTTTTCCCTGGGAGAAACGGTGGCGCGTCAGCAGCCTGATGTGTTTCACTTCAGCTGATCTGGTATCAAGGCCGGGGCTCTCTCATGGGCTGCAGATTAGTTTCTTCTGCGCGGGTGTCGCAAGCCGACACAGTGGACACAGGACAGTGCTGTGGGATGCGTCTGACGGATGACAGCCGTTGCAGTATCCTTATTGTTTTTCTATTTTCCTGCCTCGCTCTCTCGCCGTCTCTCTCCACAGTCAGCACTCTCTTTTTTCTGTGGCCGCACTGTTTATCAAGAAGAAGAAGCAGAACTAGTTGAGCTAAGTGAAAGTTAGGTACTGCTACACATGTCTGGTCTATGGGGGTGCCTGTGTCTACAAAGGAAACATTACAAAATAATAAATGTACGTTCAAATTCAGATGGCCAATTTAGAGATTGACAAGTATTTCTCACTAGATAAATCAAGGCTAGGGCGAGAAGGCACTTTCTCCCACCTTTTCAATTAGGAGACTGCCATTGTCACACCGACGTTATGTATTTCCTCGAGAAGAGATCAACTCGAGAGGCACATAACGGTATATGACATAACAATATTTAATGAGATAGAAAAGGGCTTTGGTGATTAGACTCGATTACCGTGAAGCGTGTTCACAAAACAAACACGCATGGAGTTTAAAAGGACAGGGCACGATTTCCCTGCAGTCTAGCCACAGGTGATGATGGTGGAGGCGGAGTAAAGCCAGCAGGTGGGAAATGGATGTTCTCAGTGAAACTGAGAAAAGGAATCTGAGGATCTTAGAGAGAGGGATGTGGTGGCAGGTTGTGTAAGTCTGACAGACAGACTCGCAGACTGACAAAAAAATAAGGAAAAAGAAATATCTACCTTTTTCAACTTCTGTCAAGACTTCATTGGTGGTGGGAACGTGTGTAGGTGTGATTATATTTTATAAAATAGTCATGTGCACCATAACGCAATTCCACTACATAATATCTCCTCTTTCTTCCTCCTGCCTGCCTTTGATGTTCAACGACTTGAATGAGGATATCACTGGATATTTCATAGAACTGTGCAGCTCTCGCAGAGTTGTGTACGATAAGATCTTCAGTCATTTGTCTCTCCCTGTGTGTTTTCCCGTTCATCACCCCTGCCCTGTGCGAGATTACCGTCAGGCAATCGAGTTCGAAACCTTCTCGCAATTATCCTTGACGCCCCATTCGCAGAGGGTACAACTGTGTCACCCCCTGCCCCCAGTGCAGCATTCGCGGAGTGGCACAGATTTCGGTGACATTGCATCAACAGATTTGCGGGCCGACGTAGGCGATCAAAAACACAACGCAGCCTGTCACGGGGAAAAAAAAAATCCCCATTGTTGTTATGATGTTGCTTTTCGCGCAGCGACCCCGCAAGTAAGATTGTGTTGGTGTCTCCTAATCAAGGTTTTAACAATGAAGATTAAAAACACTCTGCTCTGGGGATGTTGGGATTTAGTGATGAGCTAAGCTCATGACACATGAGATGTCTTTGCCCGTCTTTCGTTCCCTTTACGGTGAGTCGAAGGGAAATGTTGTTTCTCGGATTGAAGTTTCCTTAGGTCGGGAAAATGAATCCAGTTTGTACCGTTTTTTTGGGCAATTTCAGGTCATTCGGTCATTTTTGACAAGCATGCGCCCGAAGCCCACCAACTACAGCCAGCAGCACCATCTGGCAATTTGTGTTACCTGTGATTGTTTTGGCAAGAGGGATGAATGGAGATGAACCAGTGCTGGAATTTTATTGATATTTGATATTTTCTGCTAAGTTCACATAAACACAAAGCTGCTCACAGGGATTGGGAGTATACCAAGGTCAAGGTTTCACTTCCTTAGGAATTTTGCAACAATAAAAGTACCTACAAATATTATTCAGTCGTGCTTTTTGTATTTGAAACCCATTAACGTCAAACTGTCTGTAATTTAGATTGTTCCCAACAATTTTCTAAAGCACACCGTTTACTCCTAAACAGATTTTCCACCTTTCAACCAGCTGCTGGTTCGAGCCGTGATTTGGAACAGGCATGTGGAGGGCCTCCCAGTTTCTTGTCAAAATAATTGTTGTCGTTTGGAATAGCACGTACCATATTTAAACCCTCCCCTCGGTGGTGCATTCTGGAGCAAATTATCATCCAGAAACTGAAGACCATATGCATTGCAGCGTTATGTTGTCCAATATCAAACTCAAAGACAAAGAATATGCAAATGTTGACTATATGGATATTGAGAACACAGTAACGTGAGTTTGTCAGATGTTGGCAGTGATTAAAACAGAAAGTGATCTGAAGTTAATGGTGAAGTTTAACCTACTAGGAAATACCTTTCTCTCAAGTGTCTGACAAGACAGCCAATAAATGCCACTGTAGTCAGGAATGATAATGTTTCAGCAGCACAGTAGGAGTATCATGTCTGCATGTTTATTCTTGGTCTTGGTATTTGTGCACCTGTACACGTCCCTGATTCTTATCGAGGATGCTGTTTTTGGCCCTACTAGAGAACATCCCCGTGGAGGGTCTCATGGTTCGACCATTGCTTGGCAGACAGCTCACATACTGTTTAGCCACTGAGCCCCTCATGTTGTGGGTTATAAGGCAGGGTGTACAGTACGCAAACAGCCACACGTTTTTGGATACAAATTTGACAGGTACACGCACACGCATTCACAGAAATGGGCTCCTCCGCGGGGGAGAGAGTAAATGAGGCGCAAGAGGGAGGAAGAGTAATGGGGGGAGTGAATGCACAGTTGAGAATCAGGGACAGGCTGGCAGGAGCACTTCTCCATTCGCGCCCCCCCCCCCCCCCCCCCCCCCCCCCCCCCCCTCTCTCGGTGTGGTCCAGCTTTAATCTCGTGTCGATCAATCTTCGTTCACACATGATAGCGCGTCTCCCTTTACGGCTGAAGGTTAGTGATTCTTCACATCTCCGTGATGACAGCTCTTCCGCAGTCATGCCAGCTTGGACCGGGAGGTGTAGAAGTGGGGCAGGAACACCGGCCCGGTCACCCGGCTCAACTGTCTCATGAAAAAAAAAAAAAGTTTTATTCAGCTTTATCTCCTTTTTCTTTGCACTAAGTGGCACATGTCCAACAACAACAAAATGCAATAAATTTGAGAGCGGCTTTTCTGCACCGATCTTGTTTGCCTACTGTCAGATTAGTAGTAAAGTCCTCTAACTGGAACTCCATATTGGTTTTGAATAACAATATCCAGTGTTTTAAAGCTGTCTCTGGCCAAAGCTTGTGTAAGCAGCGGAAAAAAACTTCGAGCTACGCTGGTGGCTGAACTTTAGGAGACACCGGTTGCTGTCAGCCGGAGTTTAAAAAGACTGATGTCACCCCATTGGTCCAATCCAGAGGTCATAGGCCACTCATAGGGGCCCCACCTGTTTATCATCACACACACTGCAACTGAAGGGGAAAACACAAATATGGCCGAGGGTCATAACACGTCTTAAAGCGGACTTATCTCTTCGGCTTGCAGATATCATCTCTGCTATCGCCGCCTCTATCGCCCGCTTTCTTCCTTGCTTCTCACTTCTTTCAGTATTTGAGTGCCTCTACAGTGCATTCGATTGCACAGCATTGCGTGCCTGTGATTCCAATTTCGCACACACACACACACACACACACACACACACACACACACATAGGTTTGTTTACAGCGTGTTTTGCCTCCGAGCAGGGTGTGAGGTTGTGCAAAGGGAAGGAGGAGGGAACTTTATTTTCTTGTCCTAGTTTCTTTCTGCAGTACTCGATGTCGCGCTGTGTCCTCCTGAGTTTTGGCTCGGCCCAGCCCGTCGGCAGGCTGACGATTAATACTCTCTGGCTGTGTGTGGTTCTTGTGCGGATCGATATCCGGCCGCTGCCTATTGAAGGGGGAGGGTACCGCGCTGTTTGTTTTGGCGACAGGATGGCAACCCCTGCGAAGTAGAATTAACAATACCCACAGTTTATCAAAGCGGCAGCCGAGGCTTGTGCAAGCAAAGCGACCACGGCGCCGTGTGCGTATTGTGGGGATTAGCATAATCAAGTGCAGTTGTTTGCATTTGCACATACCTGTATTGGGCTGTGCATTGACATTGACATGAGCATGTGTAAGGTTCTTGTAATGTGTGTTCATGATTGCATGTAGTAGAGGCATGCTTATGAAGTGCTCCATTGCGTTTAGAGCGGTAGTGCAGTCTCTTGGGCTACAGAGGGATTGATAAAGAGTACGGGTCACAGTGGCAGGCGGGCCCCGCCGTGCCCCCACTGACTACTCCGAATCGATAAAGAGCGGGGGCCTCGACGGGCCTGTCAGCTCACAGGTCAGCTTGACGCCTCTGAGAGCCGGCCTGTGCACTGCCAAGGTCGGCCGTAGTTATGAACAGGTCGAGGATTTGTGTCAGGTAAACACACTGTCCTCGCTCCCGAGAATACAAAGCAGCCGCGCCGCCATCACTGTCAGTGAAAGGGAGCGCGCTGACAAAACAACAAGGCCAGGCTGGAGGACAGCGTGAGACGGAACGAGGCAGAAATCAAGGGAATGTTAATGTGAAAGGTAGAAAGAGAGCGAGAGAGGGACGCACAGAGGCGGTGAGCAAAACAGATGAGAACGTAAAGTAAAGTATTCTTTCACATAATAAAAACATAAAAGTAGTAAAAACATATGTAAACTCGTCTGTTGCGTAAGTAAATGCAGCAGAAGTTACTGACCCTAACTCCTCAGCAAAAAAAATTTAAAAAAGAGATATAAAGGGATATAAAGTGGAGAATCAGACAAAAGAGGAAGGTTCCTTGAGCATGGTCGAGTTTTTCAAGCCTCAGCAGTCCAGATGTGCCGCCGCTGTCTGTGTCAACTACACACAAAAAAATATTCTCTCACCTCTCTCCATCCAAGGCAAAGAGTCGAATGAGAACGAGTGCAGGATGACGCAAAAGCAAAGACACAAAATACTCTCTTCTCAGGGAAAGTACATAATAACACATACTGTTGAGCGAGTGGGCCCCTCAGAAAAAGTGCTTTGACAGTGACTGTAATTTCTTCAGATTTGATTATTATAAACAGACGACGAGTCCTCTTTTTCTCGCTCGGCTTTTTTTCCTCTCTCACCGCTCCTTCTGCTCTCCGTCGCTCACCGCGAGGCGGAATTTCCGCGGCAATGATTAATGCATGCGGTAATTAGAGTTTAATAGAAATGACGGTTTCACATTTCATCGGGAGTTCCTCTGTTTCGACTCACTCGAGATGCGAGTGCACAGATCAGTCAAGCGATGTTGTTTGGCGAGCGAGCATGTTCTCGTGTTGACAGGGCACACTCAACTCTCCCTGAATCCCTTTGTAGACATGACAAGAGATCTATCTTTCTATCTATCACTAAATAGTTTAAAAACAACACGGAACAAGACATACCACCGTGAGCTTTTTTGACTGTCGGCTTCAACGGGGTTTACAGGAAATCTAAAACTATTGTTCAGAAACCATTGATTTGAGATACTGTGGTTACCCGTTGTGACGACAAGGGTGTGATTTTTAGTCTCGTCTGTTCCTCTCGTACCCACCCAGGCGAGGTGCTTCGTCTTGGGAGGATCTCGGGCCACACGGTGAACGGCGGCTGGTCGTCCTGGGGTTCCTGGACCCAGTGCAGCCGCGACTGCAGCCGGGGGATCCGCAGCCGCAAGAGGGCCTGCAGTAACCCCGAGCCCAAGCACGGGGGTCAGACCTGCCTGGGGCCACCACAAGAGTATCAGGAGTGCAACGTCACCCCTTGTCCAGGTAAGAAATGCACACGAATGGTATACACACACACACACACACACACACACTACGAGCTACTTGCAGCGACACACTCCGTTCCATGAACAGCATCGGTACAATAAAAAAATGAAAAACGATAAAAATTTGCTCGCTTTTTCTGGTAAATACACACTACTCCAAACCATAGCCCGGGCTTTGTTTTCCCTGATTAAGAATTATGGTGACAACGTTGCGCGCCGAATCGTCAGGAATGCCGAAAAGAAATCAGTCGCAGATAAGACGTGTGACGAAGACCCCAATTTACACCAGGAATCAAAGAGAGAATCCCTGCGGTGCTTCGGCGCGTAATCACATTGCTGGGTAATTATGCCGCCGGCTACGGGAGGCCTGATTCTGTTGCGAAAGAGGCCCTGAGACAATGCATTTCCAACGCTCCTCTCGCGGAAGACAGCAAGAGGAACCTTTTCTAATTAAAAGAATACCCTGTCTGATTAGGGAAGTAAGCTGTCTAAATGGAAATCCAGTGCTTAGTTTGGCGTAGAAGCACACCTGGTATTCAGCACGGTGCGCCAAGCAGACGAGCCGGACGTTGCCTCGGATGATTATTAATCAGGCCCCCTGGAGAAGGGGCTTAGGTATCCCTCTAAAAGGCCCGATCTGCTCGTCGTCTTCAGTGTCCGTGATCCGTCTTTATAAATGGTGCCATGCTGTGAGCAGGCGAAAAGACACAGAATGAACGACCATCAATGGTATTTTCACAGCCTGTCGATTTTATTCAGTGCATTCCGCTCGCCAGCAGCTGGAGCGGGGCTTCTAATAGGGTAAGCTATTATCAGCTGTGAGCTCGGACGAAGACTGTGGATGGGTCCGAGGGAGAGGTTTGCTTGTATCTGGCCACGGCTCTGCCTGAGTGGTTGCCACGAGCGCTCGTGTTTTTATTTTTTTTTATGTTGAGCAAATGCACTGTGATATCCCTGCGTCGCATCACTAATCATGTAGTGCAACCCATTCTGGGATGTTGACTGCAATAATGCCGTAGCTACAGTACGCTGATGAACAACTCTGCACCCCTGACCCCCCCCCCCCCCGAAGGAACTGACTTGACCCAACCTGAGTAGCAATGAATACTAATACGTACTCAATTAGCACCCCTCTGGAAGTGAGATGTTATTTTGAGGGAGCGCTATCTGTGCCAGCAGACAAATTGTATGGGTAATCCAGTGCTTTTTAAAAGCATTAACATACTGCGAAGGAGAAGGAGAGGAAAAAAAGGTGTTATCCATCCAGTTCGGAAACAAATGAATGGCTGTTTTTCCCTGCTATCTGTGCCCGAGATTAGACAATCCGTCATCGAGGGCCAGGTATCGACTAACGTGTCGCTCCGTGATAGAGAAATTACACTGAGATGACAAAGAGCGGCGGCAACTTCAATTACCTGCACAGCGCCGCCAGCCGTCCTCGGGTCTTTAAAAGCAATCCTCAAGTGGTGCCGAAAGGGAGATTTCTCTCTGCCACAATGAAGTGGGGTTTTTATTCAGATGATCGGTGAAGGATATTTACCTCTGTTGTGATTCCTGGCAGAAAGATCGCCGCCATTTGATCGCCTTTTTCCCCTCTTTTTATTTCTTTCCCTCTAGTGAGGTATTTGTATGTTTCCTGTATGCTGACATTGTGGTGAGTTTCACCTGTTTTCTAACTGTCAGTTGCTTGCCGCTGAGCACACCGCCAAGGGAGGATCAACAACGATAGATTGCGATGCTTCATTTATCTTTATTTAAATACTGACGCATGTACACATATTCAAATCACCTCATATTGACAAATGACAATGAACCATTATCTGCTGTCCTACATCGGTTTCCCTGAGTAGAATAGCCCGCGCATGAACGATTTAACACTTGATGTTCTTGGTTTAGTGGACGGCAGCTGGTCATGCTGGTCTTCGTGGTCCAAGTGCTCAGTGACGTGCGGAGGGGGACACTACATGAGGACGCGAACCTGCAGCAACCCCCCGCCGGCTTACGGAGGGGACATCTGCCTGGGCCTGCACACCGAGGAGGCTCTGTGCAACACGCAGCCCTGTCCAGGTATACATACTCTCTCACACACACACACACACACACACATACCTCAGTGTTCAGCACCTTCGGGCCCCAACTCAGCCACCAATCCATCACAGGTTCACTGCTTATTTTCTTTAGTCTTTCCCCCGGCCCCCTTGGAGGACGCTCATGCATGACTAATATGCCGCTGAGGGAAACTTATACAGCACACACACATGGACACACATGGACACACACACACTAGACAGGCTCTGAGATATGCTGTCATTGCCGTTTCCAGAGAGCTGGTCCAGCTGGTCAGAGTGGTCCCACTGTGACTCCAACGGAGCCCAGCTGCGCGTGCGCCATTGTGACGTCCTGTTTCCCACCGGAAACCAGTGCTCAGGAAACAACAGCGAGAACAGGCCTTGCGCTCCTGACTCCAATTTTATACCAGGTGATCTCTCTCACACACACACACACACACACTTACCGTCTGAAGTTGCCCATGTGAGCAGAGCAAGATTCCTCTCTTCCGTAATGTCTTGGGCACTCGTGCACGACTCGGCACACAAATCCGACTACACACACGCATTCTGCGCCGCCCACCACCGTTTGCCCACAGCAGTAATTCATTTCATTTGAAAGAACCCTGTGATAATGAAATACACTATTGATCCCTCGGAGGCGCTCATCTCGGGTCAGGGGTCAGGTTCAGGGACAGGACAGCACTTTTGGGGGATGGCTGGTATTAGTGTCTTGCTCAAGGACTCTCTCTGAGCGCGGCAGATGATTACATGGGGGCGTGAACCCGGGTGCCACACTTAAGGGCGGTCTCCCTGCTCATTCCAATAATCCTGCTGCTATATTAGTTTCATTATGAGTCTCGGTGTCTTGTCAGGCCATTCAGAACCACCCACAGCAGCACTTTTACTTTATTCAAATGTTGGAGGACATGGCTTTGTTTTTTATGTGGCCATTCAAGTATTTCTTTTTTCTTTTTTCTGGCATCTGTGTTTCATCAAGATTTCCCCTTTGTTCCTAATGAGCTTAATTTCAGTGTTAAATAGACAATGTGCAGGAGCTTTTTATGTTACTGACAGTGAAAATCCGGAAAAAAAAAATCCAAATGTCAGACTTCTCATTTCTAACCTTCAATTTTGCCAGTTGAAATGACAACTGTGGCTGGCAGAGGCTCAGTTATCTAGCTAATTAGGGAATGCTAGCGCTGTCTTCAGCTGATTTTCTAATTTTCTAAGATGGCTGTAGTCGTTAAAATCAAGACCCTTAAAAAGGGGGTCTTAAATACATGATAAAAGACTGAGGCTAAAGCTGCATGTCCCCCAAGCAAAAACTGCAGCATCTATCACGCAAAGCTTAATGAAACATTATTGTTCTTGTTCTGTCGTGTAGAGATATTTAGTCCTTGTATTATGAGAATGATATGCATGAAACATCCCCAAACCCCCACAGCACAGCCTCCACACAACAGTAGAAATATACCACACTGTTGATGTGCTACGTATAAGTGGGGCTTTATTCTGACATCTAACTCTAAGAAGTAACAATCAGTTAAGACTGTAGGTTTCGGTAGTAAGTTAGTCAACTGAGAGCTCGCCCACTACACCTGAAGCCACGCACCGATTGGACGGACCAGCTGTCAATCACGCTGTATCCACTCAACGGTGGTTCATAGTCTAATTTACTCTACAATCATAAACCTTAAACTCCTCAGGAAAATGTTTACTGACGTTATAAATCAGGTGAGAAGTCTGCAGAGAATGCAAGCTTCATGGACTTCCGCATTGGCCTCTTTTTCCGGACCCGATGACTACGTCTATTTTTATATCCAGTCTATGGTCTTTCTACAGCCCCAATGCTCACCACTGCAGCATCTTTAGTGTGGTTGCTAAGCGACAACTGGAAAATTAGTTTTTGAAAACTTTTGGAAAAATCGACTGAAAGTTGAGAAAGTCCTGCTAAATCCTAAATATTCATACTGTACACACACACACACACTCATAAACACACACAAACGCACACACCATCAGTATTGATATCCTGCTTAGACAGGCATCCCCCTATTGACAGCCAGTAATGTGAGACACCCAGGAGTATTGATCTGTGCTGCATAGAGCTGATTAAAGCCCGTGAAAAATTGATGCTTTGTTATTCACGTTGTATCGCTGCGAAACACTGCAACTGCCTGAACATGTTTGTATATACATACAACCTTAATTTAGCTCGGAAGTCACATTGAGATTAAAATAGACAGGGTCAGTTAACTATATATATACACAAGTATTCATGGGTCCTGGTCCTCTCACACGTCAGCAATCAATCGTTCTCAACCAGAATAAACATTTGACTGAAATATCAATTTGCAAACTCTCCGTCTGAATTAGCCGGGACATAATGCTCGTGAACACCGTTCACGGGTCTTAGCAGGATTACCCATTTTCCTTTATACCTTACCATCCATCCCCTTTAATGGGAGAGGTAGTCCATTAGGGTTCATTAGCAAAACGTCTTGTACTTCATTTCCTGTAATGAGAACCGATACTTTCCATAAACCACTCCAGGTGCCACGGCCGCGATTAGGGAATTTATGCGATAATCTGGTTTGTGTTGAGCGCCGCTTCCATCCCCGCACTCACCTTCAGGGGTTACAATTAGTCACGCTAACTCTAACTCTGCTGCCTTCTCCCTGTTTTCCTCTCCTTTGTCAGAAGTCTCGATTGCACACTCCAGTCAGGAGGAGAGGCGCTGCGGAGGTAAGTTCTGCGTCTGCGTCTGTGTGTGTATGTGTATGTCTGTGCGTGTGTGTGTGTGTGTGTGTGTGTGTGTGTATGCGTGCGTGTATGTGTGTGTCTGTGCGTGTGTGTGTGTGTGTGTGTGTGTGTGTGTGTGTGTGTGTGTGTGTGTGTGTGTGTCTGTCTGTGCGTGTGTGTGTGTGTGTGTGTATGCGTGCGTGTGTGTGTGTGTGTGTGTGTGTGTGTGTGTGTGTGTGTGTGTGGGTGCACGTGCATGCATGTGTGTGTGATTCAGGGAGAAAGAAATATCATCTCTTATAATTCAGAATAATGCCGTCTGAAATTCATTGTGGCTCTGCTTATTTTTCCACCTTATAAATCGTAAGTAGCGCCGCAGATGATTTATGTCCGAACCCTTTCATTCGTCGCCTCACCTTCACAGAGGAATCTACAACCCGGCGAACTGACTGGTGGTGAATTCATTGTAAAAACAGTTCCAGTTTGAGTTTTCAGTGCATCAATAAAATCACTTTCAGCAGGCCTCTCTGCTGCCCAGCTGCATGTAACCCGATGTACTGTATAAGAATGGCCCTGGAGTTGATAAAAATGCAGATAGACCAAGTCACATGTGAGTCACTTTGACTAGTGCGCTGCACTCAGAGCAATAAGTTACATAAAGAGATACAAGGGACCTTTTCTCTCCCGCGTTCGCCTCTTATCCAGGCCACAGAATGATCTCACTATCGTTATTTAGCGCGCCGCCTTTAGTCTGCAAATAACTGCTAATAACGCGCACGAAAAACATAACACCCACATGATCGTTGCTCCTGCACATGTTTTTGGAGCTAAATCAGTAGAGAACAATGCTCTTTATAGATTGTTAATGAATAAATAGTGGCCGATAAACCGTTCATAGCAAGTCTAAAGTTTCAATTTAGTCTTATGATTTTAGTCATAAAACCAATTGCAGAATATCATTTATCAGTTAGTCTAAAATGATAATGATAAAACAGGGGCTTTGTTGCAAATTTGCCTCTTTGGAGAGCGTGTCGAAACTGAATGAACGGGATCATTACTGCGTATGTGGGAGCTGAAACACGTTTTTGCTGTAATTGCAGCAGCCAACGGTATCTAAATAAAAACGTGCATAATAATACCTGATGCAAACTGGGCATGAGTTTTGAGAGCGGACAGAAAACTGAAGAGACAGAACAGGATGAAAATCAGAGCGAGGTATAAAAGAGGAGACAAATATTCAGTATTTTCCCTCATCAGTCCGGAGGGGTCCCTTTACCCTTTATTGCAGAACACTCCCGCATTACCATATGAATTACAGTTTCAATTACCACTTCCACTTGTGTTATTTGACAGGGAATTACCCCCCTCCCAATCTCTCTCTCATCCCCCCCGATATCCGTCCCTCTTCTTTCTTCCAGACTTCAACCTCTTCCACATGATCGCCGTGGGCCTGAGCAGCTCCGTCCTCGGCTGCCTGGTGACGCTGCTCGTCTACTCGTACTGCCAGCGCTACCAGCAGCAGTCCCACGACGCCACCGTCATCCACCCCATCTCGGCCGCGCCGCTCAACACCAGCATCACCAACCACATCAACAAACTGGACAAATACGACTCGGTGGAAGCCATTAAGGTCGGTGGGACAGGTTATGCCCCGCGGGTCACCGCTTGATGTGTGTAGATGCAAAGCAGCAGTTTGTAACATTTCCTCCGCTCTTTGACTTAATCGATGGACGTCACACTCCCACTCCCGAGTCAGTGAGCGGCGTTTCGCCTCCTCCGACAGTGTCAGTCGTGATTAAACACACTTCGTACTGCATGACTCTCACTGTCACACCACCTCCTGCCACGCACTGCCACTCTCCGGTCGTGAAACAGACAGGCAGTTGTGCGTACGTCCTTCTCCTCTGCTGTGTGTCCCAGTGTGTGACTTTGTCCTGTGTCAGTGGTCATACACTGCTTTCTCATAACATGCCAATGCACTTACATACCGGTGCGTGGGCAGGTAATCGGCAAAGTGGCTCCGCATCCGCTCGTTTTCCCTGCTCGTTTTCCTTGTGTTGTCATTGAATCCCGAAAGCGCAAAATAGTTGGACGCACCAGAGCCTGGGATGGCGATGAAGCCTTATCCACTGACACATCGCGGCTTTAGTGCCAGTCACTGGTCTGAGCTGCTGATTAGTGCTCCAGCTGGGCTTTTCTCAAGGATTCCCAGTGCTCCGTATTAACGGCTGCTCTGACCACTTAACATGCTCTTCATTCTTTTTATAGAGTGATCAGTGTGTCCAGGCGTTCTGGAGCAGCATTCGAGAACCATTTCATAACAATCATGTTAATCGGGTAGTGAAGTGATGCCGTTTGACGTCCGGGGTCTCCAGTTTTTTCTTTCTGTAGTTCCTTGGCAACAGCATCCAGTACATCCCACATAGTAGACGGTTAATGGTTACCCTTTACTCTGATAGGGTTTCGTCACTGGTTTCCGCACAGTGGATGTGACAGTTATAAGTGGAGCTGATTCTTAAATTCAGAAGCGTGTGTAGTTTGTGCCACGTGCCAATCCTTTACCTTGGAGATGTTATGCTCTGTTTCTAATGCCAGTTAGCCAGACATGCTGAGGTTTGAAGCGTTACTTACTTCACACTGTTTCAATCCATTCTGTACACGTTTGCTCGGGCGAGAAATTTAGCACAGAGTTGGTCGTCTTCCAACGTTTTTAAACCGAAACGCATACTTAGACTTTTTTTTCTTTTTGTTATAAAGTTATGAAGTCTTCAATATCAGTGGAATCCAATAGTCTGAGACCACTAGTCAAGATAAAAATAAGGAAATAACATTTTATTTTCCATTTGTGTAAAATGAAATGCTATGCTGGACAATGATAAAAATCGTCGTAAAAAATTGAATCTGTGAAAAATGTACATTCATTGTACAATATCTTAGTAATCGACGTGCCTCTCTTTGGTTTTTAGTACAGCACGCACTCGTGCTGGCATGGACGCCACAAGTTTGAGCAGAAGCAGATGTCCACTGTTTTGATGATGTTCCAAAGAGCTCATCGTGAAAGTCACAGAGCGCTTGACTTTCTCAAGTCTTCGAGAAGACCGCCATAAATGTTTAATCAGGTTTGCGTCTTCTCCGGTCTCCGTGTGGTTCGTATGAAGATGTGTGGTGTCTTTGGGCTTATGATCCAGCTGCAGTATGAATCATTCTCAGATATGCAAACCAAAAAGGGGTTACTGTGCCTCTGAAGAACGTAGTGGTGCTTCTCCTCGGTCAAGTGGGTGCAGGTGTCTTACTCCAGAGAAGTAAAAGAAACACCCAGATTTGAATATTCCCACCATCAATCTCTCACAGGTTCGTCTCCTTACGAGCACCCTACTGTAACATCACATCTGGATTCATCGGTAAATTAGACGTTTTCCCGTCGTCCACTGTGAAGTGTTTGGTCTTGTTTCCCCTCCACTACAAGACAGCCTTCGTTTGACTGTGCCGTTGCTGATTGGAGTCTTGCTGTCTTTATTTAGCAAACCTGTGACTAAGTTGCTTTATTTATTTATTTATTTATTTAATTTTCCACGATGTGAACTAAGCTTGATGTATTGATCTTTTGCTGGTGTGGCCACGTGTGGTCTGCCTCGCCCTGCGTACAATTGACGCTGAGATTAAAAATCCCACTGTTACTTGAACGAAGTAGATCATATTCCTGTCAGTGGAAGAGATACTTCCACTGACAGGAAGTATCTCTTCCTGTCAGTGGAAGAGATACTTCCACTGACAGGAAGTATCTCGTCCTGTCAGTGGAAGAGATACAAAGGGGTTAAGTTGCTCATTGCCCCAAATTTGCTTACATTTGATTGCTGGCCTTAACATAGTGCAGGATTTTACTTTTGTTTTTAAACTGTTTTGAATTGGCCGACTCTAAGATCATTTTCAGGTTTGTGTGAAAATATTCAAGATCTTCAACGTTGTCTCAGATTCATGGATCCCCCTCTGCATTTAATAAACTGAGTGAAAACGCCTTCGCAGACATGTGGCAGCGTATTCGAACACATCCGCAGAGTTGAGAACAGCTCCCTTGGCTCCGTGCGCAAACGTCTCCAAAATGCAATTTAATTGCGGATCAAAGGTGCGAGGAGCGTTCATCTGTCGTGCAATCAGAGTAGGGAGCATAAAGCGTAATTCAGTTTGTCCAGTTGCAGATGGAGGCGGATATGAATGTAGACAGTCCTTGTGAGAACACAGAAGGAGCCGCATGACAAACGGACGCTGCACTCCGCCTCCCACCCTCACTCACTGAGCCTTGAACGCTTTCGGGTGTGGCACTGAATCGAGGTTTGCAGGAGCCACAATGTGCCTCTTTTGAGTGTCTAAAAGGGAAGTGAGTGACGAGCAGTGAATGAATATTTCCAGCAGGTAAACTTTATGGTCACAAAGCTAAGTCACCATTTTAAGCCGAAGTCTTATGTAACGTTAATTACATTTGAGACACAATACGGCCGTGAGGGGTTTTTCTCTGAGGATGACTTTTGCCCGTTCCTCTCCTCCCTGCAGCCCGATGTGTCGGTACTCTTGCCCTTGGACGACCCCGCCATGCACCAGCCTCTCTCTGCTAACATGGGGGTGTCCATGCGTGGCCTGGAGATTTTCTACTAACCTCTGACCTCGACAACATCCCGCCTCTTGACCCCCAACACCCCCACCCCACCCCCCACCCCCCAACAACAACTCTATGACCCCAACCACTGCTACTTCCTCTTCCCCCGCCGTGCCCTGCCCTTCCACTTCCTGTGGCACTTGCTGCGCGTGGCAGGTTGGAGTATAGTACTGTAGTTTCTCTTTCTCTTGCTCAGATACCCTTCATTCCTCCCATCACGACCCCCTCCTCCCCACTCACCTCCCTCCTGGCTTGTGAGAAGGCAGTTTATCCCCCCCCCCCCCCCTTATTTTTCTCTTTTCACCATTTCTCCATTTGCACGTTTTTCCTATGTTTGTCTTTCTTGTTTTGTCCCATATTTTTAACTTGATTTGATAATCAAGAAAGAAAATTCATAGTGATTCTCTTTTTTTCAATGCTCCTCTGTTACCTCTCAAACACTAAGGCTACTTCATAGTTTCCAAAAACAGACACGTAATCCTTCTTCAGCCAGTCAAAGAGGTCTAAAATGAAAAAATAAGATGATGGAGAACGAGTATCGCCTCATAGCTGTTTAATAGCAAGGCCCACCTGCAGAGACACACAACCGTCTCCGGGGCTGTTCGATTGTTCAATACATTCCCTTTGTGTGCAAATCACATAATGGAAACAAGCAAATATTAGGGGGGGGGGGGGGGGGGGGGGGTTGTCTGGCGCACTCGCTCCCTATCAGTGTCAGTCGGAAACATCCATCAACTGCAAACGCAGCATCATCAAGTGTTCAATTACGGTGCCTCAAGGGACTCCGCGCGCACACACACACACTCACACACACAGTATACCACAGACTGGATATGAACACATCCATTTGCCAAATTGCTGATGTTGTATGGAGCAGCACATCAGAGGCTCATTCCATGTTTACCATGTCATGGGGGGACAGAGACGATGCCCCCCGCGGCACTTGCCTTTTTTGTTTAACAGAAAAGTGACTCTCTATTGATCCATTTTCATTTTTTATGGCTTAGATTATCCCAGAGGACCGACAGTCCTCGCGCCATAAAAACCTGCTGATGCCAGGTATTAGAGATGACAGAGGTGGACATACAGACCTGCATCAAAAATAATTTGAGCCCCGCGGTGGCTTGTCATTTTTTCCAGCATGTTTACAAATGCTTTGACCTCGCTCTGTGAAATCTATGTTTCATTCACCGAGTGGCCTCCCATTGATTTGTGTTGCACCTTTTTTTCCCTTTGTTTGGGGGGTTAGCTGGATTTGCTTTTACCTTGCCATCTACCAGGCGGAATGATCACTTGATACATGCATTGCCAACAAACCCACGCTGACTCGTTTCCCTCCCGTCCCTCTCTCCCTCTCTCGCCCCGCTTGTTTCGTTCACAGGCCCTCAACAAAAACAATCTGATTCTGGAGGAAAGAAATAAATACTTCAACCCACAGCTTGCCGGGAAGACCTACACCAACGCATACTTCGCCGACCTCAACACCTACGACGACTATTAACCTTTGACGCGGCAGCTCGCACTCCATGCCGTCTTGGGGGACGCCGACTCTATCATCCGTTTCTTTTGACTGTATTCTTTTCTTTTGTGCTTCGTATTGAGATTTCGTGACACCACGTGCGGGATGGTCCCACTTGGGGACTCCATGGCAGCTGGTATGTTAAAGAACACAGACGCACGTTGTTGCCAACAGAGGGGAATCCCGCTTTCTCTCAGGTGCCTTGGGGTACACACTTTGAAAGCTCAGTCTTTCTGGGGGGGAGTGGGGGGGGCCAAGCCTTGCCTTGCCTATCGCTGAGAAAACGGACAACTGGATTTCCCGATATGGACAAGAGGGGGAAAATAAGAACTCGACTCAAAGAGACTGTGGGAAACGTGATCCCTTTTGACTTTCCTGTGACGCCTCCGCAACAGACCTGTATTTGTGACGAGGGGAAACGACCACAAAAACAAAAAAACCCCCGCTTTGCATGATTTCATCTGACGTGTTTTTTCTCTGCTGTTCTGTTCTGTTTTTTGCATGATTGAGCGCATTCCAGGGTTCGGGCACTCGTTGCTGGTCTTTAGGTTCAGGACTGGTTTCGGAAGTCGTGGAAACAAAGGCCGCGGTGATGTCTGGTCCGGTGGCTTCTACCATTTCACTGCTGCAGCAAACTCCAGAAGGATCAACATTCACCCCCCGGTCCTTGAATCGGGATGCGTCGATATTTGGAGACTTTGGTCAACTTTGTCTGCACTTCCTTTCATTTCCTTTCCTTTTGTTTCCTTCCGTTTCAGGCCCCTCGCAGGGTCCAGCAGCGAGCAGCGATTGAAATCAGTGGAATACCTTTTGCTTTGGGTTTTTTCCCTGTTGTATTTTTTGTTTGTGTTCTTATGTTTTTTTTGTACAGGAATGTTAAGTTCAATGCTTATGTCTTCAGTTTCTCTAAATACATTTCTCATGTTTAGTGTTTTAAGAATGAAACCTTTTCTTTTGGAAAGAAAAAAAAGCCTAGGTGAATTCTGGCAAGTAATCGGGGTGGGGGCTGTGGGGGGTGGGTAATCATATCAGCGTGCATCATGTTCAGTATTTGTCACCGTACTTTTTATATTTTTTGTAAAAACAAAAATGTTTTTGAATTTTGATAGTGTTCGCTATTCCTTTGGCTTCTTTGTGAGAGCAGGGTGTTGACGGCATTTACTGTACAGGTGGAGCGTAGCAAACATGATTTTCTTTTTTTCCTGGACCCCCACCGGAGTGCTCCCCATATACTAAAAAAGATGAAATCCATTCATTGACTTGAGATATTTCTGTTCAGAGTGTATAACCGAATATTAGGTTATTCAACGGTTCAGTTGTAAACTAACTCTTTTTACATGTTTGCTTGTGTTACTGTGCATAAATTAAAAAACTGCTTCGTACAAAGACGACTTGTCAGAGTGTGAGTTGTACGGATTTTCCCCACAATCTCATTTGTAAAAGTTCCACGGCTTTGATGCCATAAACTTTTTTATCGGCTCCTGCGATAGACCTAAAGACGGCTTCAACTTGAATGAAAGCGGACAGTGATATAACACACTTTGTTGTGCGTGCAGGACACTTCTGTCCAGTGTGGTTTGCTCCGACAACTTTGGAGACTTTGATATTCCTCAAGCACAACACTGTAAAACCACGGCACCGTAAGCACACGAACACACACGTACACACACGTATACACACACACAAACACATCAGCACTTCATAAATCACTCAGAGGCAGAGTAAAAGACTCTCTCCACCCATTTTTTAAGTAGTCTTCAGCAGGGCCCAGCGGTGACAAATGGCATCAGCGGCAGTGGAAGGATACCTGAAGGATACAAATGGCATGAGGCAGCAGGGTAAAGGTGGAAGCGGTGCCGTCTGATGTCCAATCTCTGAACTGTATGATGGGGGGGCGGGGGGGGGTAACACCACACACCGCGCCCTGTTCTCCATCAACCTTCAACCTGACGTCCCTGCTGTGTGCAGAGGACAATGGAGGGGGGGTGTTATTAATCAGCTCGCTGTTTGGTCAGTTATGGGTGGTAGGTGGGGTGGGGGTGGGGGGGGGGGGGGTTTGCTGATCCAGCTCAATGTACTGTCCAGCTATGTCTGACGCCACAAAATCAATCTCTCCTTACCTCGACTTCATTCTTTTCACCTGAGAAAGCAATGCAGCACCGTGTACACACAAGGTGTGTGTGTGTGTGTGTGTACATTACAGTGGACAGTGTGTGTGTGTGTGTGTGCGCAAGTGGTGTGAGCAGCTGTGTTTTCAAAAATTGCTCTCCTCAAAATGCATTTTCAAACTTCACATATGACGGCCATTTGTTCCACGATGACCCCACCGCATGTTGATTGATGGATGAATCATTACTGGATGCATACATAATGTCCATACATCATTTCTCCTGCCCACACACACACACACACTCACATCTACAAGCAGGCAGAGTAGCTTTACATCAGCACTTTCATCTTTCCATGAATTTTCTCTCGCAAAATGAGCCGCGCAGCTCCGAGTCAGTCAGACACATGTGACATTCCGCTTTGACAGCACGTCTGAGGACAATAAATGACTTTCCGAAGGAGGCATTTTAGGGACTGCTAAAGGTCATCGCTAAAGGTCACAGGAGCAGGGCCCAAAGACACTGGCTGCGTGAGTGCTTGTTTGCACTGCGTGCAGAGAATCCAAAGTGTCAAAGTGTTGTCACTTCATTCCATACTATCGACTGAGGTTCACATTTGTGAGTTTGAGAGAGAGACGTCTCAGCATTTGATGGATGAACTGTCGTGAAATGTGGCACACACATTCACGTTCTCCTCGGGGTGAATTTGAAAACTTTGTAGTGACCCCTTTACATTTCATCTTATGTTAGATCAAAATTTTGATCCATATTAGACAAGTTTCTCTGAATGAAACAATTTCTGCTCATGCAACATTCAAGAGCTGCGTTGATTAGCAGCGTTAAACCCGTCCCTTTTCCCTCTTGAGGCCACATTTCCAAAAGAATGAGTACACAAATGTCTCAAAACGACGTCCCCAGACTGCGAGTGGGCACCGCAGCTGCTGACGTTATTCCGAGCAAGTGGATATAACCCTGCCAAACCCGTTAAGTCATTTATTACTTGTGGAGAGAACCAGGAGAAAGTTATGGCTACATCTGGGAGTGTGACCCCCCGTGCAGTCGGCACGGTGCACAGTCTGAGAAATGCTTTCGGGGAGAGAACCCGGTGACGAATGTTTGCTGCTGCGTTATGTTTGTATGAGCTGGGAGAAGTGATGGAAGTGGATGTTGACTAAACAACCCCGGGGAAGACTGAAGACTACTGAACAATTTATGAGCTGTCATGAAATGTTGTGTCCTCTTGTAGATGGAAAATAACAGTGATTACTGACGCCTGTCATTCAGCGGAATCTTTGAGTGGGATGGGACTTTTTAAATAGCCCAATTCAAACGGAGGATTCTTCAACTATCCCCAATGTGTTCAGGCAACGCCCAAAGTATATTCTCTCTGCGCTTGTACGTTTTAAAGCAAATATCCCTCAATGCAGCTTCAGTCCAGATTAACATTACTATGTATTCAAAGCAAACAGATGAGAGCGATTCTTCAAGAAGCACATCTAACCTCCACAACGCCCTTGCTGCGGTGTTTAAAGAAAAATATTTTCCATCATCAACGGAAATTGTTTTTTTCTTTTTTAATTTAAATCCTTCACTTTCATTAGCGTCTGTTGTCGGTGACGCTTTCCAAGTTTCCAGATCGCACGGCTGTCCCAGTTCTCTCAAGTTTCCTGCACAAACTCCTGCTTTCTCTTCGGCACAGACAGAAGGAGGGCACAACTTCCAGCAGCGCTCACTCAGACAGATATGTGTGGGTAGATAGGAAGCTGGCGCAACGCTGCCAGCTCCGACATGCCAGACTGATGGATGAATGTCACCCTGGGCATTCATGCCAGTTGAGAGATGCCACCATAGATTCTACCCCAAGACATCTGGAATCCCAGGTGCCCCGTCCCGCCAATCCAGGTCTCAGCTGCAGGAAGCCAAGTGTCCTTGAGGGTGCCAAGAGCCTCGCAACACCAGCCAAGCCACACTGAAGCTTATCAGCGCCACCACAACCCTTTATGGGCCTATTCACCTCAGTCAAAGCTGGTTTTTAGGTGAGGAGCCAAGATGGCGGATATTGCCGCGCTCCGATTACCCGCCGCATCTCCCCTCCACGTCTCCCGTGCCAACTTCCCCACAAGCCCCGATTCTCCTCGCCGTGTGCAGGTGCTCTGGCGCCGCTCGGCTTCCTCAGTATCTGTGCAGAGGGAAACCTTTCAGAACAGAAGAGCTCTGTCGGCGCGAGATTCGCTCACAAGGGCCCTTGATGGCCGCTCTGGTGTTCGGCACAGAGGGTTGCGGTGTCTCTCAAAAGCGCAATGTCAGCACGACTGCTGACGTCCGATGAACCGACGCAGAGCTGTGATCAGTTTTTTCTCTCAAAGTTGATTATGATGATCTTAGAGGTATGAAAACGGAGAAGTGATGACAATCTATCCCGATCAATCAACGTCATCGGCAATGAGGATGAACAATTAGAAAATAATGTTTGATGCAAAGTTTAAATTGAAATTTAGAAGATATCTGTAACATAGTGATGGACTTAGTTCCGTTTTGTGTTTATTAGAGTTATATTTTCATAATTTTACTAAATGCACTTGTCTGTACAGATGTATACTTTACGATAACAACCATACCCTGCACTTTCACTCTTTTTTCTATTTTTAGTGAAAGATTTGACAGCTTATCAAATACTTATAGTAGTGAAAGATGGTAAAACCTGGTAAATATCGTACCTGCCTATTATTCTCACATTACCATTGTCATAGTAAGCTTTTTAGCATGCTGGCATTATCAATTAATTCAGTCAACAATCCCCCAGATGGCTGTCTGTCATCTTGTTTATCAAAATATGGAATTTGCTGCAGTGTTAAGTTAATTGGCTCGCTTTTGAAAAAGATTGTTCTTTCTAAATTAACATTAAATACATGAGCATGAATTTAAAATTTGCATCTTGCATCTTCCCCATATAAATCCATAATGTAATAAATGTGAAAATGTTTTTGATTTATTTTCTGAAAACTGAGCTTCCTGACATCGAAATTTTCCTATGGATGATAAGGTTGTTTATTTGACCACATCATATTTAAATTTTGTATCACTTACTTCACAGTATCTCAGAGAATTCAGTACATAACTGAATTTAAAATAGGATGGTCTTGGAATGTCTCGGAATGAACCTGTAGTCCATGCAACTCCAAAAAAAACCTTGGAGACAGTAAGTTTTGAGTTCAGAAATGTGTGAACCCCGAATCCTATGAAATATATATGAACAGCAGCAGTTACAGCTATGACTTTAGGTAACCAGTGCTGCAGCATGTATGGCAAAGCAAACAAGTGAGCAGACCACTGACAGCCGTCACCAGGGGGAACTGGATATATGTTGCAACAAGAAGAGTATATATGCAGGTTTCCTGCCTGATACTATATATATATTATCTGATTTGTGTAGGACACCATGTTACCCCATAATACAATGCACAGAGAGAAAAAAGAAGCTATGCACACCTGAAAAACACTGCAGATGTTGGGGTGAAGGCTCAGTTTTTCAATTTAATTGGGGATGATAGTTAATCAGTAACTGGAAAACATAATTTTTTGTATTAGTATATATTGTGTTTGCCATATAGTTTTGTTAGGTTGGAACTGACACTAAGCGGCTGAAAGTTATATCTGCCTCCAGGTTCTCTCTTGCAAAACATGAATCTCCTGTATCATCTGAGCAAAACAAAATGGTTTCAGAAGATTGGCTGAAAAGGTGTTCTTTAAAAGAAAAAAAAACTGGCAGAGACATTTATCGGTGATAATATTCTATCTGATTAACTCTGGGTTGATAATAAGATGATATATTGCCCATAAATGTCAATTTTTCTGGGGTGCTGCACTTCGGTCATGGTGCTGTTCATGTCCATTCTAAGGTCATCACTGCTATCCGCTGCTCCCCTGCCTCTTTTTCATTGACTGTCTCTCTCAAGTGAACAACATTCAGCTTTCTTCTGGTTGTTTCAGAAAAGCAATGACATGTTTAATTCTGAATGTAAATATTAGTAAAAATATAGTACTACTAGTAGTAGAGGTACAACTTTTGCTACTAGTACTATTAGTACCAGTTATGATTTTATTTAAAGGAGACATATTATGCTCGTAATCAGGTGCAGCCTCTGTCCGAAACACTTGGTTTTAGGTCCTGTCTCTTTAAGGCCCCTCCCTCCCGATAAAGCCCAGTCTGCTCTGATTGGCCAGCTAGCACACTCTGTTGTGATTGGTCAACCACTTCCAGCCCATGCCCATTCTCTTGCCATTGCTGTGGGCTTTTTAAACTTTGCAGACCTTTGACATACACAAAAAAAACCTAAATAACACTCAGAGGAAAAAACCCAAATATGAAATACACAATGAAACATCACATCACAGCACTGAGTCATTTACTTTCAAGGACAAGGTTAGCAGGTTTTGGTAATTGGCAATTTCCTCCTTATGAGAGAATTGAAACAGTTCAGAAGGTTTGTGTTAGAATGACCTTTAATTTAATATCATTTCGAAAATGTCATTAAACAATATGAGTTATAAAAAAAATTAAGATGCTGTTTTAGAATCATTTAACCTGACACAGTGGAATACATTATGTGGTTTTGGGATCATGTACTCGGTATGCCGCGTGTTTTTAGCTGGGCCCTCGACAATTATCTCCTGGAGTGACACTTGAGTCTCAGTGGTCCTCGGCGCTCCTCTCCAGAGAGAGACCACTTCTCTGCTCTGATTGAAAAAGGCTCAACCTCCTAATAAACATATGCCTGCAATATATCCAAGCTACTCTATGTCACATCATAACAAATCATGAACAAAACAAACAAAAAAGTCGAGCGATAGAAGTCATTGAAAAAAGGCAATTTTTTTTAATCAAGCTTCAAACAAACCAAAACATATTCGCTTTGTGGGAACTGTGTGTTTAATCATTCACATCCAATTGACATGTATATCAGCGCAGCGCTGACAGTTATGAAGCAGGAAATGTACCCATATGCCTGTAAATCACTGCGAATATTATTTTCTGTGTCCGCCAAAGTCGATATCGAATTTCTTGTCGTCCTGCGGAGAATAAGCAATTCTTCACTGCCGTCATGAATCATCTCTTTATATGTATCCGGAGCAGAGAGTGAGTTTTCCTTTCCATTCCATAACCTCAGGTAGTTCAGAAGTATTATAAGTTGGGAGTGCTTGTGAGGCCGGTTGTGAGGTGGCTCAGGAGAGCACCAGCTGCGCCGGGGCAGTGGCTCGCACACCCGACTTCAATTGTCTAATCACTCCCCTGGTTTAAAAACCCTGTGGAAGAAGCTTCCAGAAGGACAGAAGGAAATTAACTGTTGAAAAGTGTATGTGTGTGAGACAGAAGCCGGCCTTTGGTGTCTCACACAATTTAAAGTTGATGTATGTTTTAAAAGTTTTTCTTTAGTAAAAAGTCTCACTGGTGAGCAGCTGATCTTATTCTCGGGTGGCGGAGAACCAGAGATGCATGCCACAGGAGTTTGACCCTAGCCTTTGGCTGTGGTTAATATTTTTCGGCAAGAAAAGTACCATGTTGAGTGGAATTTCAAAGTCCAACAAAAACCCCATTTCTCCAGCGCAGGAACACACTCGGAGACGGTAGCCAATCCAACCGGTGCATTTCAAAAAAAGGTTGTTTATTTAAACGACAACCTTAAAGCTACAGTGTGCCACGTCGTGTTGTACTTCCGAGGTATAATGGAAAGCAGCATTAGGTTGCAGAAAATCATCATATCCAGGATACGTCTCATTCTCGTTGATTTTCCGGCGATGCGGGAAACCGGAAATGGAATTAGCAGTGCGCCACCATTGAGTGTCCACTGACGGGTGCTCAGTTGGTTGCAGTTAGCGACATTACCTACCCTAAAATTATTAAAAATACACACTGTAGCTTTAAATCTTTGTTTTATCTTCTTTCTTTGTTTGAGATCCCCGGAGGAGGTCCAACCTTTAAACCCCGTCACACTTCAGACCTTATTCTTTCAAAGGGCCTTTATGTATTTTTAGACTTTGTGCTACAGCTTCTCCCATTAGAACCACAGTGTCACAGAAACACCTTCTCCTCGTAAACTCAGAGGATCTTTTTCACTGCCAACTTTTCTCAATTAGTTGTGCCAGTCACGTCATCCGGTGATGACATGGTAACAAATTTTAACTGTGTCTTAGAGACAACACTTGTGAGCATGACCCCAATGAAATCTGGTACACACCAAACTGCATTAATAAAGAAAAAGAAAATATCTGAGGGCTGAATGAAAATGGCAAAAAACCAAGGTGCAGAAGGATCGTCACAGCTACAAAGCACAACTAGGGGCGACGATTCGGAATACAGAAAACTATGACAGTTATTTCAGATATATTATAAATAACCTAAAAAAACAACTTGTGCTGCAGATCTTCCGTCTATTCCTCCTCCCCGATGCACTGCTGGTCTGACCACCTTCTCTGCTATCATTATGGATCAGCAAAGATAGATGGTGCAGTTCCACCTGCTCTCTTCACGCAGTTCCAGCTGCACTTTTAAAAAGTTCTTTCCCTTGCCTGTCCACTCTTTTAACTATAGTGAGCACCTCTGGAACCATGGCATTTTGCCCAGCCCTCAATGTGCAATAGTGCAATATTTAAAAAGCCTGGTCAGGGCCCTACCGTAATTGTTAATTACCATTCAATCTCCAATATCCCATCTCTTAGTAAATAATTAGAAATTAGCAAATGGTAAATAATTAAAATTGTTGTTCACAAGCACAATTGGTAGACCACCTGACTCCACCACCTCCATGGTGCATTTAATCCCTATGGCATAAATGATCTTAAAAGCAATAATGGTAATGTTCGATATTGGTGTTTTTTAAATGTAGCATAGATGCAACATTTCATACCACTGACCATAACACTGGCTGGGGAGTGGGTTGTCAGGAACACCCTGCCTGGTCATCTGCCTCCACACTCATTTTGGAATAAGTGGAAGAAAATGGATGAATGGCTGGATGACCACAACTTTTAGGATGAACGGCTTGAGAAACTGGTAGGACATTCTAGCTTATTGCTTTGCATCGGATCTAAAAGAGACAACAATCGCTTGAGACTGTCGTCTCTACTAATGTTTGCATTGCGGAGTCCCTCAGGGGTCAATACTCGACCCATTTCTCTTTGGTCCGTACATTCTTGCCTCTTGGCCACATAATGCATGAACGCAGGATATGCTACCATCATTAAGCTTTTGACTCTCAGATGTGACCTTTCCCTGTCCCTCGGAGTCCTCAGCCCCATCTAATCCATGGTTGAATGGATAAATGGCACAAATGCTTGGAAGTTCCACAACCTGCGAAAGTTCAATGTAGTTGGTGCCAATCCTCTGCAGCAAGGAATTTGTTCTGTTCTTGCCTCTTTTCCCTCACGATTACAATACAATTTTTATCAAAGTATACATCTAGAGTAAGAGGCTTCTTGTCTCCGGCACATGCAGAAAAACTTAAACATGCATTAATGTCTTTCTGGTGGGACTTTTGCAGTGTCCTCTGAGGGCAGACTACAACTAATCCAATTCATTCATCTGTCATAATCCTAACAAGAAATAGGAAAGTTTGATCACATCACCCCTGTTCTCAGATCTCTTGATTTGCTTCTGGCATCAATCTTCTCATCTAACTATCAGCAAGGAAGCTAGTATGCATATTTCCCAAAATGTGAGACTATTCTTTAAAACAATACCCCACACGAGGTGAAGGCTATTTGCTTCATCTTTCCGAGACTGTTGCCAGGTCGAGCGAAGACTTACACACCCCGAGCCAAAAGATTCTGTTCACATGATGACAATAGAGCTTGCAAATTCAAGTCCTGTGTTAAGGTCTGGGAATATACAGCCCTGCCAGCTCTTGTCTGAACAAATCTAAATTTCTATTTAACAGCTCTGGGCTGTAACTAAATCCTGCGGTGGGGAAAAAAATGGTTACTTTGTGCTCTTTGTTTATTTGTGTCTGCAAATGTGATGTTGATACGCTGCATATTTTAAATGATCACCTAACCCAACACCTTCCACAGTATTTGTTATATTCAGGATGTAACATTGGCTCGCATTGTAAAATCACAGATGGAGAGATATGATTACATGACATCATTCCTGGCAAAAAACCCCCATATATTTCCTGTTGCAGGGGAGACAGGATTTCAAGCCTGCGGGTGTAAATGATTACTTTCATACATTCATGTATGTAACAGATCTCTACATACATGAATGTATTTGAATGGATAAAAGTCACAGTTCTTCCAACATTAATGCCCAATCTCTCTACAAAAAAAAGCGAGGCTGGTTAATTTCTTTCCTTCCTCATTTTTCATTACATTACTGCATTTGTTCTCCTGCTGGTTGTATTTTTCCTGTGACCAATCAAGCAGCGATGCCAATGACTCAAACTATGAAGACTGACGTTTAGAGTTTAGCCGAGAATTCGAACAAACGACATGTCATGCATGTCATGATATAAGGCGAGGACCGCTGGCTGTGAAGGCTTTTGAGGTGTGACGTATAAAAAACATACTGACGCACATTTCAGACACTGATTGGAAGGGGACGGGAGCAGCTGGTGGACCCATGATGCATGTTGTCACATTAATGTTGCTGCTATATCATAAATTCCACACTCATATATGTATATAATGGTGTTGATGTGACTGTATCAAACTCGAATCAAGCAGTATTTTCACAATTTGCTGCAGGCTTCATTCTTAGAGTTTATTTTCACCTGTTTGGCTCACCAGATGGCTGGAGTTTATTGCAAAAAGACCATTCACCTAATGTCAGGTAAGTTGTCAATCACAGAAATACAAACTCATTTCTTTCAGTATGCTTTATTGTCTGGGTGACAGCTTTGAGTGCTTTGTGTTTCTTACAGTTTCCCACGCGGAGAATCGACCACATCTGGTGTCGATGGAGGGCTACGCAATCTGAGAGGAAAAAAAAATTGTTATAAAATATGATATGACCCTTGTCTCAGTTTTGGTTGTGAGAGCATGAAGAAGCCTGCGTGATACCTCATTAGTGTCAGCGTAGAGGTCAGAGTGAAAACATTGCACTCATCACCTGCCAGATGACAAATGAGGCCCATCATGAGGACGGGGAGGAGATGGAAGAGAGAAAAGATAGATAGGGAAAAAGAGGAGTCGACAGAGAGGGGAGAGGCGGAGGTGGATACAAGCGAAAGAGGAAACAAGAGGGAGGAAGTTACTTTTTATTATTGTGTCTTCTTCGTGCGGTGACATCCCTCATTTTCATTCTTTTTTGGGTTTCACTGGTGTTTTCAGAACATACCTGCGAGGTATGGTTTGTCTATTTGATTAATGAAAGCACTCAACATAGGCAGTGAAAACACTTAAGGGGATTCACGCACACAGGAAAATTGATTACCTATAACTAGAAAACAATGGAGACTGAGGAAGCGTAATGACTGGGCACCTGTTCCACTTCATGATCATTACAGGGGCCGGGAAAAGCAATCACCGTGTTTTTTCATCAAACTCTGGTAAGTGAGAGCCAAGCATCACCAAAAAAGCATTCATTTGCTCCTTGAAAGACCGATTGCCAGCACCACGCCACATAATTAAGCATCGATATCGCAGAGATCCGAGATCTCGTTATTTTCTGATTAAAATCACGATCCTCTTTCTTTCAAACTTGGGTAAGTTTGCAGACACATTGAATGTGAGTCTTAAGTGAAGTCATTCAGAAAAAGTGTGTGGAGAATTATTCAACTTATTCGTACCCTACTGTGTCCTATACAAAAACAGCCAGCAGCCCATCCTTCTCCCTTCTCTTTCCAACCATCAATTAGATTTAGGCTTTACTGCTTCGGTTTAAAGCAACTCTTTATTTCACCTCACCATTAGATTCATCCGGGCTGCTAATGGGCCTTGTGATGAGCTATTGATCACCAGCAGGTGAGTCAGGAAGTAGGAGAGAAGACCGCGGCAAACATCACACGAAAAAAAGGAAATAATCTGCGTGCTGTTGGATGCCCGGACTCGGTTATACAGTAATAGGCCAATTCATGATAGATTTTTTATTTTTCAATACTCACGGTTGACCTTTCTCTAAGCCCCTTAGTCATCGTTGCTATGACTGTCAAGCTGTCCATTCCGACATGTTACATGTTTTGCAGATTTACCACAAAAACTTGACATACAAACAAATGATTCCCTGTCACGAGCCAAAACATATGACGGGTGAGTTTGGCAAATCTATCTTACACAAGTTTGGCTGGAATTTGAAAGCACCATAGCCTTGAACAACCCGTAGCCCGCAGAATAAGGTAGTATAATACTCCCCTCACCAAGGCTATACGACAAGGTAGAAATCTTGTTAGCCTGACCTGCTCATTTTTGTAACCTCCCTTAGAACAGATACAGATGCCTCCACAATAGTTGTAGTATTGTGTCCCTAGCAGTATCATGTCCATTGCAGTTGTGTGGAAAGAAGATACAAATTATTCAACAGCAAACTGGCAAAGTGAAGGCAAGGCCACAGACTGAACAGCTTATCTTCATGAATGAATGTTTATCAATCATGACCCCCATCTAATATGAATGTTAGTTCGTCAACATGCCCTTGCCTCTCCGAAAAACAAACTGATTAGATTAGATTCAACTTTATTGTCATTGCAGAGGGTACAAGTATTGAGACATTGTGATTTAACCTCTGACCACCTTGAAGACAAAAAAATATAATCAAATATCTGCAAGAAATTGTCTTGCCTAGTGAAACTCCTCCTCAGCTGCGCGATGCTGGTTGTAAGTGATGACATTTTTCATTTCCAGAAAAAGATACGTTGGGAGCGAGAGTGAGTGATGATGGTAATTATGATAGGGTTGTCCTTTCTCAACCTCTGCTCTTCATCCTTCTCCGGACCTTTAAGGACTTTCTCTTTTCTGTCTCAGACTGGTTCTGAATTAAAGATTAATGACGTCCATCACTTCGGCTGTGATTATTAATAAGGCCTCAGACTTGTATGAACTGGAGGATAAGAAAGTAATCTCTTTTTATAATTCACCTTTACAGTGGTGTTTACACTGTATATGCCTTCCATCTCCAAAGAGATTGGAATATGATAGGCGATCCTGCTTGATGTGCAGCCCTGTAATTATCCGGGATACTATTGATTTACGACATATCCAGCTCGGCCAGACTCCCCACAGATAGTTTATACACACAGATATCCGGGCTTTCGATTGGACTCTGGTGGTTCCAACACAGCTCTATTATATTTCCTACAGTTCTCCATTTATTCCTTGTGTGCTTCGCCTGCCGCTTGGTGAGATTTGCAAGGCAGTAGAATTTGATCCCTTCCAGAACAAATTGAGATGTACTGTACTTGCAGCGCTCAGCAGTTGGTCTATCCAGCAGCTCGGAGAAGCCATGTTGTGCTGACGAGACTTGAGTGCTCATCTCGCCACACACACCCACACAATGGACCCTTATTCCCTTTGCACCAGAGAAAACCGCAAAAGTGTGCAGGTGCGTGCTCCCGCGAGTGCGCTCCGTGCATGTGCTGCTTTTTGAGTTTAAAGGGTACATCAAATTTCACCGGATGAAAGCGTGGGTCCGTGTAAGTACTCCTTTTGTAGTTGCAGTATGTATGCGGGTACTATATGCAAAAATGAGAGGGCCCATATTTTTTGATCCTGAAGCAGAGGAGAAGTGTAAGAGTGGGATGAGGGGGAAAAGCAGGTATACTTGCTTATCTCGTAGGTTTCCTCTCCGACAGCGAAAGCAGCAGACGCCACCATTCTGGGTTTTAGACACCTAAACACCTCTGAGAGCGAGTTCATATGATTGATGTTGCAAAGCCGTATCACCCACTCACTCTCTCTCTCATGCACACACACACACACACACACACACCCGTATAAACACAAAGCAGTTTCTCAGCTTCCCTCCATCTCTGTCTCTCCTGCCCTCCCCACTCACCTTTTCTCATGATTAGGTTGACTGGCTTTGTTTTGGGCCCAGAGGCTCAGGGCTGGAGAACCACTATGAAGGGGAATTGCCTTTAACCGAGATGAGGTTTGTGCCAGCTCGGCTGTCGGCTCCCGTTTTAAGCCGCATGGTAATTTAGCGCGGTTGCAGCACACCGCCTATATGTGTGTGTTGTCCCCGGTCCCTCGCCAGGTAATGCAGATGACTTCTCTCAGGTTGACTCTGTTTGCCTTTTATTAGCGTTGCGTTCTCCCTTTTAAAATCTTCCGTGGGAACATCAGAGACGGGGTCTGGAGGACAATGGCAGGCTCAGCCTAATTTTTCTTTAGAGAATACTGGCTATACAGCAAGTTCAAAAAAGGCACAATCTACTACATCTGATGCTGGTGTGACATTGTGTTGTCCTTCCTGTGCGGGCGTTATGGGCATCATAATGAGGAATGAACGCACTCGTGGTGCAAACACAACATCACTATATCATTGGATTTATACTTTGCCTTGCAGACGGGCACGGCTACCTTTCTTTCTTTTTCTTTTTTTCACTTTCTTTTTTTACACCTTGGCTTCTTTCCTTGGGATTCATATCAATTTGTCCCCGTTTTTCCTCATCCCGTGGTAGGGGTGTGAAAGCTGAGATGCAGACAAGGGGAACAAAATGTGCACGTTGGTGTGTGTGTGTGTGTGTGTGTGTGTGTGTGTGTGTGTGTGTGTTTGTTTGTGTCAAAGTCAGAGAGAGAGAGAGAGGGGGGGGGAGATAGAAAAGGAAAAGAGAAATAGTGGAGATGTTGGCAGGTGGAGGGGGGGCTTCGTCTGGGTTTCTTTCTGTGTCACGGGAAGAGTGTCTGGCCCGTAACAAAATGCCAACCAAATGAGGACGGATCAGGGGGCCGAGCGCGAGCCACCCTGAGCCCCCATTACTGAGCTCAGAAGACGGATGGGACTGCTCATCCTGAGAGAGAGGAGGGAAACACACACACACATGCATTAATACACACCCTCACACTTACGTCCACGTGCACAGAGCTCAAGGACACAGTCAGGCACAAACAAAGCGCACACACATACACACACATATATATATATATATATATATATATATATATATATATATATATATATATATATATATATATATATACTACATAAAAGGCACAGAGATGGGAAGAAATAGATGGAGGCAAGTAGATAAAGCAAACAAAGTACATAAAGTAACACAAATCCTTGAGGATACACATTGAGGATGTAAATCCTAAGATACAGGGCAGCAGATAAAAGCTCTGACTGACTCACTAAGACACACATACTTAGCACGACAAATGTCTCACTGCTTGCAGAAGTCGGTTATGTTAATTTGCAGATGGCAAATCCTCAACCGTGCAGCCAGCGAACAGTACTGTACCCAATCACGATGAAGGATGGTGAGATCAATTCCTTTTTTTTGCTGAAAACCAAATTTCAAAATATCCGTTCGGCACCTCGGAACACTGTTTGCTCGCCGTGGCCTTTCACTAGACTCGACGGTGTCTTTGGAGCGATTCGCGCGAAAAAACACGACAGACGACTTCCACCCAGCGTTCTTTAACGACTGCAAAGTGTAACTTTATGGGGCGTGACTAAAGCACTTCTTCTTATTAATGTTTCTGGTCAGTGGCTTCCATCACGAGGAGAGCAGAGGATCAGAGGAGCGGTGGCAGCTGAACGAGGGAGATTTATGGAGCAGACGCCGGCGGTAGTGGACCCACGGCAAATGGCACGACAAGCCTTTGTACAATGACTGAGCATCGGGCACTTCTCACAGTGTAATGCAATAATAACATTACCCCCGCTGAACGGCGGGGAAGGAGGTCGGAGGGGTTTTGACTTATTCAGTGACTATTCAAAAGCATTTACTCCAACTGCCGTTTCAACTTTTAATGGAAGAAAAGGAAGGAGGCCTCGCGTCAATTGAAAACAGTTACACTTACTGTGTGCCTTGTACGGCATGCACATTGTTCTAAGTGGTGTGTTATGATTTTGAAATTTGGCTGTTAGGATGCAAATTAGAGTTTGACGATAAAAAGGTTTGCAGATATGCACCGATATGAAATCTTTTATCTTACAGAATAAACAATGCATATGTTTACATTTTACATTAAAAACAAGAGTTTATTTTCTTCATTCAAGTTCTATATACATTATTTAGTCTTTTTCTTTATAGTTATGTATTATAAAGTTTATGTTTAAAGGGTTTATCATAAGGGTTAAAGGGTAAATTATTGACAATTTTTTTCTTTCTTTTTTTGCCTCAGAAATATATATATATATCGGAAAAAGTGACTTCAGGGAGTAAATCCATATTGGTGGCCCTGAGTTACCGTGGCCCTGAGGGTCAAAATACAACAACATTTTACAAAACACAACTATGTTTAAGAAAAACGAAAATGAATACACAAACACAAGAAAAACTGACTTTCGAAAAAACGTCTTGTGAACCCGTAGACAGGAAAAAAACTGATAATGCTTGTGACATCGACTACAGTAACTTCACCTATCTGGCGCGGTATAGTAGCTAATTGGTTCTCTAACCTTCCGAATTCCATATTCCACACGCTTGAGTGTTTTTTTCCCTGATATGGTCCGACTGCAAAATCTACAGTCATCCATCCGAGGTGTTGCCGAAGCCTCCTGTCAGCTGATATTGCGTGAACATGCGTTGTCATCCTGCCCTCGGCCGACGGGAAGCTCCGGCTACATTTGCGATGAAGACGGCGGGCTCAGCAGTCTGAAAATATAAAAACTGTTGTCTTCATGCAAGAAGTCAGTGAACTAACCATGTAAACAAATACACACATGAGTGTTTTTCCACAGTTTACAGTAAATGCACTCTGTCTTTCCACTAGAAGTGGAATAATGAATTCAAATGTGAAACTTTTCTCTCTTTTTTTTGCATGTTTATGATGAACTGTGATATTGTGTTGCCAAGTTGGACAAGGTGCCTGTCAGAGTAAAGAGTACACAAACTATGAAGCGTCACTTAAATATGTATTGATGGATCTAGGAACTTTGGAGTGGGTCACTGACTCTTCCTCCCCAGGAGACAGGAGATATATGAGACATATAATATCCTAGGGGAGCGACGCCGACGCCTCACAGTGCTGTGGTGATTATAGTTGGACCACGTTTGTGCCCGAGCGGGCAAATCGCAAGGTTCTTTCAATGAACACTTCAAAGCCGTCCCCGATCACAGCAACTCCGCATCCAGATGCTTGTCTGACTGCCGTTGGCATCGTAAGCTTGAAGTACATTTTTGCTTTGGCCACTCAATCTCTTGGAGTGCCAATTAGCTCGTGCCAAAGTCTAGAAAACAGTTGAGCGAGAGAAGTGAAAAGCCAAATCTTTCAGAGGGAAGACGTGGTCTTGGCCCTACAAGCGAAACTAAAATGACTTGTTTGAATGCAGGAGGCACAGATAAATGGCCACATGTGGCGGACCCAGTTTAAAGTGCTGCATTTAAAGTAAAAAAAAAACTTTGAAGACAAAAAAAACAAAGTTTTACTCTCTTCCGAAAAGACTCTTGGCAACAGCGTGTGTTCAATGCTTTGGTCTGAAAATCCCACCGTCCTGTTGTGGTTTTGCATTTTTTAATACGATTCATGATTTTCTGGTCCGTTTTATTTGTATAATTCTCAGTAATTTTTTCTCACTTTCATTAACCGGGTGAGTTCATTGAGAAACCAGTGGTTGAAAGCAACTTAGGACATTCGCCCGAGACCTGTATTTAAGTCCAATTTTGAGTTGCTTCACGTGTCCTGAAGAACTGTTTGAGAGGCTTTTGGGGTTTTTTTCAGTGGTGGACTCTTTTTGTTATTTCATTGACTCGTGTGAACTCTTTTGTTCCTTTGTGGACTTTGATTTCCTTTTGATTTTAATGCGCACTTCCTGTTCTGTCAACTTGCTTCTCATGTTTCCCACCCTCGTGATTGTCTCCACCTGTCCCTCATGTGTTTCACCTGTGTTCCATCAGCCCTGCCTGCTTCCCTTGTGTATTTAGTCTCGGTGCCGCCATTTGGTCCTTGTTGCCTCGACTGCTCAGTTCACTTGTTCCGCTCCTGTCTTGTTCCCTGATGTGTTCTCTCCTTGGTTTGGTTCTGTGCTTTTATTTTGCATGTTTGCAACCTGAGTTGGTTTTTGTTTGGGTCCCCTGCTTTTTACTTTTACAAGGGACTATAAGCTTGCCTTTTTGTGTTTTGTTATATTCAACTTTCACCTGCCTCCTTTGCTCTTCATCTGTATTTGGGTCCTGCAAACAGCAACCGTGACATTACATTTACTGACAGCTTCAGTTACAAGTTACATTCCACATTCATCAACAGGCTTTTATAAAATGCGACACAGTAAGAGATCAAAGCAGTGATTTCCAACCTGCTTGGCTTCTTACATCTTACAAAAAGTTGTAAGGTCAAAGTTCAGTTGAATAACTGAAAACAGATTTGTTGATGACCATAAACATAAGACTGAATATGAAGTAGTTCAAACTGGCTTCACTTCCAGCAGCTACAATGGTGACGTGCTGCTGACACAATGGTGCTTCACTGTTAACCATCTAATGATGTTGTAACCCAGAGACAAATAGCGGGTTAAAAGGAACAAATAAATACATTATTAAGATAATGTAATGTCCTGTGACTCAGTAGATGTTAAGATTATTAGATTGTATTATTATAAGTTTATGAGACGTTGATTAAAACTGGTTGAATGCTTGATTTATTTTTGTACTTTTATTTGTGCCATATGCTGTACACTGTTAGTGTTAATATAAATATGTAGCATGTTTAAGGAGACAATTTATATATATATTTATATATAATGTCAAAGGATTTTTTGAAAACACACCTTTACATAGGATTATAGCTATGTAAACTATCATAAATAAGACTGAGCAACACCAGTGTGCATCAGAATAAATAGACGAGGGGCCGAGAGAGAGAATGTGAAAAGATCAACGGAGGAAAGGAGAGGTTAGATGTTTTTATGAGAGAACAGAATCCACTGATTAGACTGCAGCAAGTCATAAATAGCTGATTGATGTACATCTGTTGCTGCTGTGAATATTGGCCTGGCATCCAATTGCGTTGGCGTGTTGTGTGACCGTCGGCCCACACGGAATAATGTGCACTGACGACTGTTTAACCACCTATGGGATGCAATAGTGCACAAATGCTTCGGCCTTGTATGATCTGATATTGGCAGGTGTGTTAAAAATGATTGATCGTAGTGATGACACGTTTTTATGCTCGAATGACGGGAGGTGTAGCGTGGAATACGCCTGTCGCATCCCACTGACGAGCAGGACGGGAGAGAACGGGAGGAGACGAGGGGTGCGACAGACGAGAGCAGACCCTCGAGAGCTGCTGGGGAGGTGAAGAAGAGTAAAGTATCAAAGGGACAGAGCAGGCGCCGAGTTAACACAGTTTTGTCATGGTTCAAAAGGAGCCCCCGTCGCACGGCAGCAGCAGACGCCATGAGACCGGGGCTGGTTGCTCATTCGACACTGGGCAAAGCCTTGGCAACATAAAATCCAGCATGACTGCTTCATCTACTCGAAAAGCTCTTATTTTTTTATTAGGGTTTTACTCCTGCCGCGGAAATAAAATATAACAACAAACAAGAGGGCCTTCGCCAGCCTCCAGCTGGCCGGCGCTCGGGCCCTAACTACCCATTTTACACGGCAACAGCATCAACGCCTTAGTGAAGCGTCAGTTCATTCATTTGGATCTGAAATATCTGTTACTTTGTGCTCTTTACTATTTCACGTCAACTGTAAAACCTTCTAGCAAATTGTTAATTCGATTTTTCCTCATAATTTCAAAGTGAATAAAGCTTTGCTTTGAGGAAAAGATGACCCGCGACTCCATTATTCTTGTTGAGGACTTATGAAACGGAGGGATTAATAAACACACGCGTTAGATGTTTTTAGGCAAGCCGGCATCATGCTCTGTTATTATAATCAATTAGTATGGATGGCTGCGCATGCGAGCGGTTTTGTCCTTTCACCTTTGATGAGGGAGTATTAGCTCAGGATAGCCAAACCGAAAAGCAATAAAGTAAGACAGAGGAGGAGGCGGAGTGTGTGTGAAGCCTCGTAACCCTTGTTATTTCCACTCCACTCCCTGGAGGATTGGTTCCTATTACAATTAATCCCTAATCAAACTGGGGCCAGCAAACATGATCTGATTTGGACTTCACATAGGGATGTTCTAATCAGTTCCTCCATCCAAATAGGATTTGGAGGGACGCCAGAGGACACACACCTCCTCTGCTGGCGAGATTGTCCTCCGAGATGTTATCACACACTTTGACATGTCCTACCCAGAGACTCCCAGTGTGTCTCGAGCGCAGAGGGCGGTGTCACCACGCGTAGTTAGGCAACTGTAAACTTTAATGCAAGGTGATAGAGAACACTGGAAGTATTCCTGCCGAGTTATCTGTCCTCAGGCAAGTCGGTGGCTCTTGCGCTCGCTCGATGCCGGATAGTGGAGGGCTGGTGCCGACTGCGTAATGTCTGAGGAGAGGGGAGCCGGTAAACAAAATCTGATATTATATTCACACCCGGGCGAAAAGGTATCCACCGGCACCCGATGCCGCGATACGCCGGCAACACAGCCCATCTGCTAGCTAATGATTCTGACTGCAACGGAGCCGCCCCGTCAAGGGCATCAGTCGTTGCCCCACCGCGGGACAAAGTGAAGAAACCGCCTTAAGGCCAAGCTCCTGCTGTAATAAAGAACAACAAGCAGCTGTGCAGCGCCTGGGGAGCACTTCCATCAATCCATTTAGAGGCTGCGACGCAGCACAGGTGAGGAAATAACCAGGGTGTGCAGAGAAAAGTGGCGAACAAGAAGGAATTAAAAGTTAACTGAAAGAGACGCGCGGGGGCGAGGGAGTGGCCTCGCACTGTAGAACGCAAGTTCAAGAGAAGGCGAAATAAAGATTTGCCCGAAGAATGCTCTGCATCTCAACAGACCTGCTCCCCATCTCATTCAAAGTTTTACAGCCGACTATATTTTGAACTGTTTCCTCGGTGCGCAAGGACACAGAGACGGGACATTTATATCACTCACGCCCGAAAAAATATGAAATAATGCAACGCGGGTGAGTTATGCACCCAAATGACGAGAGTGTGTCTGCCGAGAAGTCTGTGCACCCCGTCTCCATAAATTATGACGACGACCCCGAGGTTAATTTAGTAGTTCAGTGCCCCCTGGAGGTTATAACCATATTTCAGCTGCTTTGCATCCCAATCTCTATGATATTAATAACTTTGCCCAATTGAGGAGAAGTTAGATTTTGACTCGTAAGTGTCACAGCTGTGTTGGATATTTACTTGCGATCAAAGAGGACCTTCGCAGAAAAGTGTGTGCTCACGTATGACGCTCGCAGTGAGACGCTGGTGGGGAAAATATGTGGTCGGGACCTTTTTAGGTAGTGGTTTCCTACATTTCCCAGAATGCAACACAACAAAATACCCCTGCAAGCTTGGTTCGCTGTGCAAAGAGTGAATGTCTTTTGTTTGACTGCTGAATGTTGAGCCATGAAAGAGGAACCTGGGAACTGGGAAATCCAACTCGGTGAGAAAATAATAGTCAGTTTCTTTATTCATCTTAAACGCTTATAATGAACACGCCGCTAACTACGATAGCAAGAAGCCATAAGTGTAGAATCATTCTTTGTTTGATTTACAGGGAACACACACACACACACACACACACACACACACACACACACACACACACACACACACACTCTTGTGGTTTCTTGAGTGGTTGTGTGCATCAAAGCGCACTTCACCTTTCGTACAGCGCAACAAACAACAACCACGCACTTCACTCAACTCTGCGAAAAACGCGGCGCACGGAGGGGGTGCAAGTAAAGTGAGTACCTCATTTACCAAATCCCAGTTGGCCAACCGGTGGGTGGGCATCACTGTCAAAAGGCCAATTAACAAGCAGCCTGTGGCGAGCGCCGCGGAGCAGCACAGGAGAGAGCAAAACACGTACTGGGCTTCCAACGCTGTTGGACTATATTCCAGCTGGAGAAGAGGTGCAAGTATTGAGTGTCCATCTGATGATCCTTTTAATAAAATAGCAAAATGTCAACTATTTTACTCCACAAATTTTTAAATGCAGTTTAATTGCTGAATTTGCAGGCAGGGCCTGAAAAAACCGTCTCAATCCCGAGAACGCTTTTCCGAAAATGAGCGAGAGTAACTCATTGATTCCAGCGTGGAGCCGGAGCGTGTCCGCGATTGGTCCTTGTCTGGATCTAAACATGTCAATATGGAAGACCGATCTCCAAGCTCGGGCGTAAATACAAGAAGGAGAAGATTTCCTGCAGCGAGCGATCAATACAGTGGAGAGAATGTCTAAAGAGGACATTGACATGAATCTCAGCGAAATTAATTTTGTAAGACAACGATTCCAAGAACCCGGGAGGATTTAGTGAATATTGTCGTCCATGTTCATTACGAATTGAAATCTGTCTGGGAAAATAGTTCTGCGAAACTTACTTTGTTCATTTCTGTCTCATTTTGAACTCCACGAACAAAGTTCACACTAAACCGTTTATTTTTCCTCCTTTCTAGCTAATTAAAAATGATTATTGATGAAGGAAACGAGGCCATACAAATCACTTTCTTCATAAAACTCTTAATCTCTCTTTGTCTTTATTTGCTTGAACAATAAAAGCATTTAGGCAAAAGACAATAAAAGAGCTGAGGGGATCTGTGCGGGGGAGGAAGGCAGGCAAGGGCTTTGCACAAAGTCTCCACCACCGCAGAAGAAATCAGAGAATAATAATAAACATCAGGAAAAAGGAGATGAATCAAAGGGAACATTAAAGGAGGCAGAGGAAACATTGAAGCGGGAGGGAACGAGAAACTTTAACAAAGGGAATCTTAAAAAAAGAAGAAGAAGAAAAGGGGGTAATGTGAAACATGAAAAGATTATTTCACAAAGGTTCTGAAGGGTTCAGGTCTCGCCGCTCTTAATAATTCATTCAAGTAAAATCTTTAATGGTAAACCGACCACCTGGTCCCCGCGGCCCCAACAGAAGGACCCCGTCCTTCACGAGTCTCTGTTCTCTCGGCCCTCACCTTCATTCTGCTCGCTGGCGTTTTCTCCACTTTGAAAATGAGCTTTTCACTTAGCGAGTCGCTGCATGTGTGAGCGTCCCCTGTTTTTTGTATTGCTGTGTGGCTTGATGGCACTTCACACGTGCAGGTTGCAGGTTTAATGGCTCTACGGGAACGGTGGCGCTTCCCCTCTGGCGGGTCGACCGCCAGGGACCGGCCTCCTCCGAGGACTCAGACTCTTAACCTCGACTGCACCAGCCCAACGCACGCAGCTTGAGATTCATCACACACATACAGCAGCCATTGCAGTCTTTACCATGCACACTCAGTTTTCGCTGTCTCGCTTCTATTTTTTTTATCTCCACCTCTGTTCGTCTGCCTTCTTCTTTTGTTCTTTCTCTCTCTTGTTTTGTCTGCATCTGCTTCTACCCTCTCTCTCTCTCTGCCTGTTCCTCTGTCGTTGTGTATCTAATATGTTATACACACATTCACAGCGGGTGTTTGCCCCCCACCCCCCATCCCAACCGCTCTCTGTCTGTCTCTCTTTCATTCCCTGCGCCGCTGCCAGACTTCGTCAGAAATATAACCTGCCAAGGTCACGGTGATCAACTGTCAGTCAAGCTGGCACGGGCAGGGGGCGGGCATGAGTGGATGTTGAGGTGTGTGTGTGTGTGTGTGTGTGTGTGTGTGTGTGTGTGTGTGTGTGTGTGTGTGTGTGTGTGTGTGTGTGTGTGTGTGTGTGTGTGTGTGTGTGTGTGTGTGTGTGTGTGTGTGTGTGTGTGTGTGTGTGTGTGTGTGTGTGTGTGTGTGTGTGTGTGTGTGTGTGTGTGTGTGTGTGTGTGTGTCCTAAAGAGAAAAATAATTGTGGTGGTGTGCAGTGGTAGGGGTGACCTTGCTGCACACGGCAACATCTGAGTGGCTCTGAAGTAGCAAAAAAGTAATATTAGACAAAAAAAGTGAGCACAGACGTTTACGCAGAGTGGGGGGGGGGGATTGTGTTATGTTCAGGGAAAGTTTGGGAAAAGTTTCATGTCTGGTAACGTTGCAGACACAAATGCCCCTGTGTCAAGTGAAAAGAAGCCATCTTTAAAGACGTACAAACACAAACTGACATGGAGCTGTCAGTTCAAAAACTTTCACCTTAACTCTACACAAACTCCACAATATATTATCTCAAAAGTAATGCTACTGAAGATTTAGGGCCACATTCCCTGTGCATAAACCTGCATATGAAATAAGAAAAAAAAAAGGGGGGGGGGGGGGGGCAAATCTCAATGACTGGTTGGTTTGCAGCGCTGTTCGTGGTTTTGCCCATACACTCTCTTTTAATTGGAAGGAAGGTGGTGTGTGGATGCAATGGAGTTTAAAATGAAGTCATAGAGTCCTCAAGAGGTGCAAATTAGCCTGAGTCTCTCTCACTCACTCACTCACACACACACACACACGCACGCACACACTCTGTGTCACCTCATTACTGTTTGTTTGCATTTATTGCATTCAAGCCTCCGCGGAATATAAACACTGTGTTACGGGCTAGAAGGGAAAAAAACTATTTATCTTTTCTCTTTCTCCTTCTCTCACACACACACACACACACACACACACAAAGGGAAATCAGTCGTCAAGCGGCGTTACAGTGGATATCAGTGTTAACTCAAGTAATTGCCTTCCTGCTCGGGAGCTTGTGAGTGTTAATCCAGCTTGACAAAGTTTGCTCTGCGGTGCGTGACTCACAGCGTGGCGTTTTTTTTGTTTTTTTTTATCCGCACTGCTCTCGGCCGCTGCCCCTGACAGGCCTACCACAGTGGCCCCGGGTGCTGCATTTTGTCTTATAGGGACTGCGGAGGGCAACTCACTCCACAAAAAGAGTGACATGTTTTTGGGAAAGGAGAGAAAAGGGGGGAAAAGCACATCCCAAAATGGCTAATATTGAGAAGAATTCACTCCTTTGAGTGTGAAAGATGAACCTTCTTAAAACCCCAAATCTCATCAAATAAACACATTATCCCTCTTCCCGGCTGGAGGCGGACAATGTTGGAATTGCCATGCCCACCGCAAGCTGGGCGCTCTCTTATCTTGTATCCTCCCCGATAAGATAGAACATTTTCTCATTTTCCTTTTGTTTTACATTTCAGACACCGGCGACAAGGTGATCTCTCCTGCGGGTGTGGGCGTCCATGTTGAGCAGCCCCCCACTGACAGGAGAGGTGTCATTCATTATGAAAAATGCCTAATGAGATCCCTCCCGACGCCACCTCGGGATGTGAAACTAGACCCGCCGCACCTCTGAATTGTTAATGGCTATATGAAATATTTAAGGTATGAATAAAGACTGAGTTGACAAAGCAATTAGATATTGACTGACCTTTTCGGTGTGCTTAGTATTCTGTGGCGCTCGCGCGAGATTCATTTTATGGCCGCGCCGAGCAGTGGTGAAAGGGAGACGGCTCCATTCGAGCCGGTCAGCGCCCGAGGACTCGGAGGGGACGATCTCAAAGTGTTTTTCAGAGAAAAAACTTACGCAACCAGGCAGGGTTGATATGACACGGAAAATATGCCACTGTTACCCATGGAAGGTGACGGAAGGACAATCTCCGCGGCCGCTGAAGTGGGAAGGACGGCGGCGTGGAATGTTTTGAATCAGGAACGCTCTCAACATGAGTTTCAAAGGCAACTCCGTGCGAGAGGCCGGAGGGGAAAACGCCAAGCTCATTATTTCGCATGTCTTCACCCTGCCCTATTCCATAAGACAATGGGCACCGGTGTGGACTTCATCAAGTTCCGGCTTTGTGCTGAAAAAAACAACAACAACAAAAAAACGGTGCGACACCAGGAAACAGAAACTGGGTACATCCATGCAAGGGAGAGAAAGTGAAGTATCATTCCTGCTGATTGCATAAGGCATAGAAAGCACTCTGGGATTTTCAGTATCCTCTTATTTTTTCCTGTTCCAGCGGTGTTGTTTTCACTCGCGGTTAATATAATAGGCGAAACCTTGTAGCCACACAAAAGGTGAAGCGCGTTCATTAAAGTCAAAGCTGTTGAGAGCTTTTCCAACCATTGACTAATGGGCTTGAAGCACCGGCGAAGCAATTAGAATGGCAGCTCTCCAATTTTCCGTTCTACAGCAATTACAGTGAAGTTTCTCTGCCTTCCTCGGCCCCCCCGCCAGATAAGGAGCTGGATGTCAGAGGAAAAACGGTGGGTGATAACTGAAGGTCTTCGCACGCAGACAAGTCTCCCTCTCCTGTCCCTCAGGAAGAGGCCCAGCACCGGAACGTTTAAGCTGACATCTCAAGCTGACACAAAAAGCAATTTCCACCCCAGAGTGTTGGCTCGCTCTGTGTGAAATTCGGGGGTCACTTCATACTCGCGCGACAGCATCCGCACACACCGGCCTGTTACATGCCCTGCAGCGGGGCAGGTCCACACATTCAGCCAAACGGACAAAGAGCTGTTTTCAAGCGGTTCCTTCCAGGTTTGGGGCGGAGGATGAAAAGCATCCAAGTGGTCCGCCCTGCACCTGAAAGAGCTCCGACTGCTCTTCGGTTCTGCCTCTGCTTAGCAACGCTCCGGCCCCTGTCACGGCAATCAGTGTTCATATAGACGACAGCTCGAGGGGGAATTGAGACTAGGGGGTTTGACAGGCATCCCCCCCGGACGGCGCCTCCAGGACCTCCCACAGTAGCCCCCCCCCCCCCCCCCCCCCCCCCGCTGAGGAGCAGCTCCATGTCTCACTGATCCTGACCACCTGAGTTTTTCTGGAGCCCGAAGAGAAAAGATGGCTGTAGCTTGAAGCAATTTTTTAAAACACCTTCAATTTTTGTTGCCGTGCAACAGGAAACACCACACGTCTACGGGGGAAAAAAACTGTGCATTTGTTGGGACTGTGGCGATGCGCAGTTACAGCACGTGCATGACGTGGGCGCTGGCACAGGAGGGGAAGTCGGTCTTCTGCCGGCGTGCATCTCACAACCCCTTTTTACAGCGTGTCCATGTGTAGAGAAAGGGGTTGGTAAATTCTGAGACCTGATGTGGAAACATGCTACGAATGTTATTTCTGTGTCTATACTGTGCAAACTGTACATGCTGTCCATAAATGCAAGCAACCCCCGATAAGGCACTTGGTCTTTGTCGAATCGACTGCATGAACGCATACCTGCTGAAATGACGTTAGCAACACCCTTTGTCTCCTCTTTGTCCGTCACACACACACACACACACACACACACACACACACACACACCATGGCATGTGAGAGTAGAAAGGCCAGTGACACCACCGGCTAATTAGCGACTGGCCTCATTAGTTACCGAGTCTCCATCTCTGGCCTCAGCAATTATCAGGACCACACCAAGGTTGAGCCTCCCTCCCTGTCTCCAGCTCCTCACTCTCTCACTCTCTCTCTCTCTCTCTCTCTCTTTTTTTCTTTTTTAAGCGTTATTTTTTTTTTTCAAATTGAGCACAAACTTTCTTGGATTTGCAAACATACTTTTTGAGAACAACATTTTATAAAATTCTGGTACCTTCATTTGGGGTTAGGGTTTGACACAGCGTTTATGTATTTGCAGCGTCATTATTACAGGCCTACATATCATAATGTGAAATGTTGTACAATTTATTTCATAGAAACACACCAGGGAGAATGCGGATGACCCTCAAGAGCAACTTAAGAAGATACATGCGTCTGTGCTACTTGCGGCATGTTTCCGTGTTCAGGTGTGTTGTGTATTTGCAGCGCGTCAGTCTTGCGTTGCATGCATTTTGCATTTTGCAGCAAGCGTCGTCGAATCGATTAAAATTGTCTTTTTCCATTTGCTCCTGTTGTCTTGAGCTGTAGTGCTCTGGGCTCTCAGGGTCGCTGTAAATGGGCCTATAGGTTAATTCACACAGGCGACATGAACTGAATCCACAGTCACAACCTTTGGTTGTCTGCGACCTGAAGGCTGTTAGGAGGCAGCATCGTGACTGTGTGGGAAAGAAACCACAACAGCCCAGAAACAGTTCCGTGAACAAAATGTACTAAGATTTTGAAGGACTAGGTTCAGTGGGATAAAGGCATCCAGCCCCTGCAAATTGGGTTAGCCAAACTGACTTTGTGCACTCCTGCACGTTCAGCGAGTATTTCAAATTGCAATCAAGTCAATACGAACAGAAGTAACTGTTAAATCTCCCAGAACGTATCTAAAGATTTGGGATTTGGAAACAAATCAGTGGTTTCAAAAATTCCGTGATACTCTCCCTCACAGTAATGCGCCGCTAGATGTATTTTTCTTCTTCAAGTGCAGATAGATTACCGAGCATACACTGGGATATTGACCAAATATTATTCCACATCATATAAATGATCATTAGAACTAATTGCCCAACATGAAACGCTTGGTATATATCTATATTTTTTTTAATCCCCTCTCCCGTGGGTCTCGCATTTTGAATCTTCATTAGAAACTGAATTTTAAAAGCGGACTACTAAATAGGCCGCTGAATGGTGCGAGTAGCAGGTATTTGAGTGGCATGTTATTGGGATTATCACCCTGTGCCTATCTGCCCCCCGTCTCATTTTCCCCGCCGCTCGGAGGAACACATAATTGGCTGCCTCTGCTCTGCATGCTTCACTCTACAACATGAGCTGCTCACACAGGGTTACGCTGGGTCTGTTCAGGCCAGGTCCGAGCCCCAGGTAACCACTAATACCACCGCTCCCTCTCTGCTTTACTCACTGAGCAGACAAATAGATGTCGTATTCTGTCCAATTTTCCCCTTCCTGATGCCTCGACAGGTTCATTTATTTTGTTCAAGTCGTCGGTAACTCGTACGGCCTCTGCAAAACATCTCGTGGCTTCATCGGGCTTGTCGCCTTTCCTGTCGCTGCGAACATGGCCGCGAGACGGGTGTTTTCGCGAGCGGCAGGAAAAAGGAGAAAGACGGGATCCAACCCTCCAGGTGCATGCGAGTCAAATCACGGAAAAACCAGACGCACTGCTGGGGCTCGTGGCACGCAGAGTCAGGTGGAGCAACTCCACTTTGCTGCCGTGTCTCTCCAGGCTTTAACACGCTACGTGTTTTCAAGCGTTGTTTGCTTTGACAGATCCAAAAGGCGTAGGCTTTAAAGGGATGAACACGTCGGCAGAGCAAGTGGTTCCTATCTAGAATGTGTGCTCTGTAAGGACTGATGAGGGCCGGGCCCCTTTTCCACAAGCCGCTGCCCCTTCAAGAAACACATGTCGTAGGTATAAACCAAGGAAATATAGTTTATAAACTGGGCTGCATCTGGTGTAAAGGACCGTGGACTTTTATGTAGCTATACGAGGGAGGGCACGATATCTGTGGCACTTGAGACGCCGGCGAGTCTCAGGTATCCCTGTGACAGCTTTGTTCTTCGGCGCAGGAGATACTGTGGGGAGAACAAAAGCTGACTTTTCACCCGCACCGCTTGCACAAAGGGTCAGACTCCTTCTCTGCCTCAAAGTTTTTGAGTCCAACGATTTCACATAGGGTCCCAGTGAAAGAGGAACACCTTGGAGGGAGGACAAGAAGCTGGACCAACTCTGTAATTAAAACGGGAACAAAGCCAAGAGTCAAACCCTCGAGAAGGAAAAAGTTTGGTCTTGTACTCAAAACAGCATTTATTTTTTTTATGATGATTGCTCTCCAGAATCATTACTCAAAGGAGTTTATATGTAACGTCCAGAAAAAAACCCTCATTATAATAAGAATAAACTTTATCCGTATAGCGCCTTTCGAAGGTACTAACTGCTTTGCAATAACGTAAAAAAAACGTACAACAAAGGAAAAAAACTAAACTTGGCCAATGCCGACAGTGAAGAAAAAACCATACGAGTATTTTTTTTCTGAAAGCATTTAAAGGAGTTTGCCTGCCTGAGATCTCCAGGCAGGTGAGACTCCCACACCTGAGGGGCCTGGAGGGCAGAGACCAATCAGGATGTAGGGATCATTAGGGCCCTGGCGGTTCATGGGGAGTTGGCAGATCAAAGGCGGCAGCCTGACAATTCAACACTTTCAATACAAGCGGTCAAATCTGAAGATCAATTCCAACACTCGCAGGAAGTCGGCGAAGTGCAGCAAGGTTGCTGTGATTGTTAGCTATTTGAACGTGCAGCCCGGCTGCAGCATTTTGTATCAGCTTCCCTCTCGTGAGGCTTCGCCCACTCATACCAGAATTAAGTGCACTGCAAATGCAGAGTTTGGAAGAGATAAAAGCACCGCTGACCTTTCCTCAGTCTGCGCGCGAAAAGTAACGACCTCTTTAGTCACCGCGAAAATCGAAGGGGCCAACCTGAGTCAGACATCACACCATTGTGGCCCCTTTTTTCTTTTTTCAAACATTACTAGATAAGGCACCCAGAGGAGAGCGCGTTAACGCTGCTGGTGCCAGGTCCACGGGGAGGGGTGATTATAATTACGTCTGATTTGGAGTCAAATCTTGTACCCCAATCTTGTCGGTGCAGACTAGATTTGGGATTGAGCCTAATCTCAGTTTGCAGCGTTTTTTAGCAAGCATGGCTCGATTACATTAAATACAGTGTATTCTGTTGTGAATACTAAAAATGATGAGTTTTGTTTGATGCTATGTTGCCTCTCCAAGCTCTAAATGGAAATTGCTTTACATTTTTTTACAAATTACCTTTACATCAGGCCACACGGATACATTTAGGTTGTGAGTTTGCAATATATTTGCGAACCAACCCAAGAGACAACACCCTCACGGTAACAATCCATCAAAAGATGCGTAATCGTCGACATTGTGATTCCGGCCCTGTTGTCCCGACCTCTCTGAGGTTCACTGAAAATAGTCGCGGGCCCCTCCAACGTCTCACTCAGTCCCTCCTTTGCTGAGGGCGAGAGGTTCATGAGCTCGCGTGAAACCCCAAGATATCTGTCAGGAGACGGTGATTTATCGCAGAAACGCAGCCAGTCTGCAAGTAAACAGCGAAATTTAAGCTTCAGCAGTTGTCTAGGGGAGTGCGTGTGTGTGCGTGCGTGTGTGCGTGCGTGCGTGAGCGTGTGCGTGTGTGTTTGTGTGTGCGTGTGTGTGTGTGTGTGTGTGTGTGTAAGAGAGAGAGAGATAGAGAGAAAGAAACATGCATACATAAGCATGTGCTTCAGCTCTCGGGGGAAATATATTGCATGCTCAAACAGCAGTTGACTCTTCATTATTGAGAACACTTTTTTAAAGGACAGATGGAGGACCAGCCCTCTCAATTTATTAGTTTCGATGAGAGACCGTACAGTGGAGCGAAAAAAACCGAAGCGTGACTGGAACGTTAACCTTGGACCTGTAGTCCTCGGAGGCCTAAAGCCTGCTGGGGTTTTTTATTTTATCCAATCGCGGGCTGATTTACACCTGGAAACACAGATGATTGTAACTGCAATCAACTCGCTGGCAGCAGGGAAGAAGGGAAAAGTCCGCTTTGCCGTAGGCCGGCAAACCGTTGGACTGGATGGAGCAAAGCGTGAACTCTACAATAATACAGTGAGCCAGCAACGTGTCATTATAGTATATGGCAGAAATTAAAACGCAGTACAGAAGGAAAAAAACTGACATCAGCAAGTGGACTGAGAGTAAAGCCACGGCGGGACTCGTATATTTGTTCGGAGCCATGGCTGCTGCTAAAAATTGGTCGCTCCTGGGCATGTTGACTCGAGGAATCAATCATCCCGATGTGCAGGGTATTGCAGCTTGCACTTTTTTGCATTCAAGTATGACAGGGATATATCATCGAATGAAAATCTGGTCGTTTGCTCTCTCAGGATGGGACAACTTTTACACAGTCGTGATTGTTATTAGTGGTCATATGACAGTGGACCTTTTGGTTGGGCGTCCTTCCCTTCCATGGCAGGGAAAGCACAGGTGTGAGGACTGGGTCATGACATCCGTAGACCTAGTATTCCCTCTATGACGCGTTCAAATGTCTTGTCTGCGGAAAAAATATTGCAGCAAAAATCCGACCCAGCATCAACCGAGCGAAAAGGCTGATTAGCCAGAATAATTGACGGCACCTCTGTGTGAGTGTGCCGGGTCTTTAATTACTCATCTGGGGAAAATTCATCAATCTGAGCCATTTTGAGTAATAAACCAGGCGAGCAAGTTCACATTGCGCTGCAAGGCTTCCACAGTTCAGCGTGAGTGGCTTAGTACTGCACGGCCCCCCCTTGGACTTTTAACATGCTCGCCAAAATAACACAGACCACATTCCTTATAATGTTTTGGAGATGGGTTTGACCTCACCAAGAATTCTGTAGGATCATCACAAGCAGTGTCATATTTGAATGTTGTAGTCAAACTTACCAAGTGTATAAGTGTTTTTTATACATATATATATATATATATATATATATATATATATATATATATATAAACTTGTAAACTTTGGTGAAAACGCACAAGGCTCCCTACACATTAACTTTCTACGATACCACTGATTACTCCCGATGGAGCTCTGGCTGCAAATGGAGTGGTTCACGATCAAAGCACCGATGTAAGTTTTTTGCTTTTTCATCTTTCTTTTTTTTTAACTCGTAGGAAGACGTTTTACACTTCACAGTAGGAAAGGTACAGAAATAATTACAATAATGATGTCTGAGTTCCATTGGCTGCCTGGGTCCTCCTGGTATATTGCATGTTGGCTAATGACTTAGTGGGAAACAATTTTAGTTTTTTTCCTAAAAACCTCAGATTTTCCTTTTCACACCACGCTGTGCGTTGGCAGGAAAGTAAATGATGGGCAACGATGGCATCCAAGTGTACATTACTGAAGTTCACCATCTTTGCTTCAGTCCCAAAAAATGTTGATCCTTTATGAAACGTACTATAATTCTACTACATTGAATAATGGGGGTAATGTTTTTTTTGCAGCTCTTCAAAAACATGGTTAGTATAATACGTTGTAATTCTAGTTTATTTTCAATGAACAATCATCAATACAGACGCTTGGAGTGAGCAAAAAAATTAGTCAGAACTTTGCATTGTATGCTTTATCAAGTTTAATCTTTTGTACTTGAAAAGTATGCAAAAAATAACCTCCCACTACATTTAACTCCAGGCTGGGACTGGCAATCTGGCAAATGGGCCAGATGGGCCGGCCAAGTTTTGGGCCGCAGGGCCGCCGCAGTGTTGGAGGGAAAAAAGTTTGTAAAGCACAATCGGTGTGCCGCAGGTCTATTTCAACCAGATCCCATCTATTTCTTTCTTTTTCAATCTCTGTCGCGGGCGGCCCACTTGATGTTGGAACGGCCCATCTGACCGTGGTTATTATGAAGTATGGAGGAGACCGAAGAGGAAGGGAACTAACGGACTCTTTGGATAAAAATGATATTTACTCAAAAAACACTGACAACGCCTTGAATATGTAACAGGATTGGCGTCAGGCTGACGAAGGTGGAGGAGGCTAAATCCTATGGGTGCTATTGTCTGTCACTCCCAACGTTTCTTGGCTGGCTGGCCTCTGTTACATGTACAACCAATGAGGTCTGGCCCGCTGTGGCATTGGTTGATTGTGGTCGTGAGCGAGGCAGTTCTGAATTGTGACACATAGGAGTGGTCATGTTAACCTGTGATATAGGAGCGCCGTCCGTGGTTCCTACAACAACAGCGTCGCTGCCAACTTAACATCTATCTAGCCTTTTAAATAGCCTGATATTGCAGAAGGGAAAACAGTCCGCCGAAAGCTCACTAATTAACAAACTATATATTTAAATTGGTAGTGTTCCAAGTTGTGTTTTTATTTGGTAGGAAGAATAACTTTCCCGGAGTCTTGTCATTGTGAAGCTGCCAGGCACCGAGCAAACTGTATCCGGCGAGCTGAATAAACTTTGCATTAGAAGTGTTGTTTTACGGCCACGGTTATTTTTTCTTTCCGTGGTTTGTTTCCCCAGTGGTGTTTTGCAATTTTCTTAATTTCCCTTTTGTTTTTTTTAATGCATGTGTATATATCTCTTGATATCAAGTTTATTTATTACCCAATCTCTGAAATGAGCAGAAAACACACTTCTTGTGATGATGCACGATTCGCCTTGAACACTGTGAGCCCCGCAATACCAAACAGTCTCTTCCCCAATGTGTGTAATTGCTCTTTGTACATATGGATATTTCAATAAAACGGCGATTACCGTGGTGAAATCCCAACCGTCCCATTACTGCGCACGTGGACCGCCACTTCCTGGGGAAGATGATTAATCACGCAAACAATTGCTCAGTTTAAAATACATCCTTTAAATGTGTTATTTTTTTGCCGCCGGGGGCCGATACATCGCCTCTTTCTCCACAGGAGTCAGGTCTGAAAAGAGGGTCAGGCGATGTTGTAACTCACCCTGGTCTCGCCTCCCACTGCACAGAAATCACAGTAATACATTCAGAGTCAGGGACCTGTTACGTTTTTTCCATTGCACTCCTACCTGTTGTCATGCTCCACTTTATCCTCCCCAGCCCTTATGTGTTCATCACCTCTCCTCCCCAGAAGAAAATTGTTTAAACGTGACTATTTCGGTGTCTGCCCCTGTCTCTATATTTCTACCCGATTGCCAGGCCCCCCTAATTTCCAGTCGATCCTTCATTCTTTACACTGTCATCCTGCTTTCTGTCTCCGCCTGGCCCCCCTCCCTTTTTCACTGGGTGGCGCAGGGAGTACAGCTGGACATTAATCCGCCTCAGATGAGCCCCACTCTCCAGAAAGCTCAAGGCTGCTTATCAGGCATCGGGGCGAGATTAGGACATTCAATGGTGGCGCGGTGGAGTTTCAGAAAGAAGAGTGTGGGTAAAAATAGTCGCGTTGCCTTTCAGATGCCTCTGTAAACAATGAAAAGAATAACTGAAATGGCAACATGCTGTGTTCACAATACAATAACACCCATGATAAAATCCTCAAGAATTAGGGCAACACTACAGTGAAACCCTGAATCTTCTAGCTGTCGTCTTTCTTTAAGCTTTAGCTCAATGTCTCTTTGTGCAAAAAAATAAATATCACAGTGAAATCAAACTAAATCTGAGGTGACGGTTCAAACCTCCATTCCTCTCATCTCCCATTACTTTTTGCAGATGCACAACAAACGCCTGCGGAGACTATGTTTAATTTCGAAATGAATTCCTTCATGTGCACTTTTGGGTCTCGTCTCCACGGTCGGGCATATTGATCGGTGTCCATGGTAACACCCGTTCGTCATATCCCACACAACAAACAAAAGACAAATTTCATGTTTACACGGTTTAACCTTCCATCTGTCTTGTCCTCCATCTTCCATCCATCCTTGGTTTTACATTGATCTATTTTTGCTGAACAGTCTCATCTACGCACTTAACCTCCAATTTGCATAAGTCATTATAGCTGTCAGGAGTGAGCAAGGCTATACATTCTACTAAGTGTCCATCCATCCTTGTAAGTTTAAAAAAATACCCAAGCAATTTTTACATTTTTTTGGACTAATGAAGACAAAGAGCATCCATCGCTGAAACATCATTAATACATTTGATGAGCCAAGCGGTTTTCAAAGCAATTCAATACATTCAGTACCTGACAGGCATATCAGCAATTAAAGTTATTTTATTTCTTTACAGGACGCTCTCCTCGGCCAGCCAAATCTATAATAGAAATATTCCTTTAAACCCTCCGGGAGAACAGTACTTTCCTATTGAATTCTCTCTCCTCCTGCGCCAGCATCAATTACAGCAAATGTTTGTTCTGCCAAATCAGAAACAGGGGTATCTCTCCTGCTCCATCAATAAACAGAGACCAGAACAACACGGTTACCTCGCAGTGAAAACAGGAAACTCAATTGAAGGGCTGCAGCCTTTTTAGGAAAACATAGATTTTCCTCCAGCCCTCCTGACAGACGCTGGAGTTAAAGTGTTTGCGCACAGCTGGGACTCTGGAGAGCAGGTGGACTATGGCTCTTTTTCTGTGTGTGTGTGTGTGTGTGTGTGTGTGTGTGTGTGTGTGTGTGTGTGTGTGTGTGTGTGTGTGTGTGTGTGTGTGTGTGTGTGTGTGTGTGTGTGTGTGTGTGTGTGTGTGTGTGTGTGTGTGTGTGTGTGTGTGTGTGTGTGTGTGTGTGTGTGTGTGTGTGTGTGTGTGTGTGTGTGTGTGTGTGTGTGTGTGTGTGTGAGTGAGAGTGTGTGAGAGTGAGTGAGCAGAGCTGTCATCGATGCCACATCATAGAGCTGAGTTGACATTCCTGGGTCAGTAACTGCAGCGACAGAGACAGAGTGGAAACTGTCCTCTTTAATGATAAAACATCAGGTGAGGGCGAAGCTGGAAGAACCCGGAGAACCTGCTGACTGTACAGATGAAGAAGACGAGTTCTTTCCTTAGTGACACGGGTTTCTTCTGAATGAATCACTGTGCAATCAGCGGATGGATCATTTTGTCATTCTTCCAGCAACTGAAACAGGAATCTTGGACAAGGTGGGCATTACCGTACCTGCCTCAGCAGCAGCAGCATACCATGAAGGAATGTAATTGAAGTGTTGTCCCGTTTGGTTTTTACTTGACTTGTATTTGTTTGAAAATCTTTTATTGGAGATTTTGGTGGTATGTCTCCTTTTAAATGTTCTGGTTTTGTTGTGTGTGGACCCAAGGCAGAATAAAGAATAACATACACATACAGCCATTTTCTTACTTAAAGGGGCAGTAGGCGATTCCAAAGCAATGCACGTTTTGTAAAAAATCTGCAAATATTTCCTCACCGTCCGTTAGCTGTCGCTTTTTTGTGTGCGCCGGAAAAAAAAATCTGGGGTTTTTCGTCTCAGCCCAGGCTCTGCAAATGGAAAACCAAAAAATGGTGCGGAACGCACCACACAACGCTGAGTGCAGTTTGTACACATCCCTCGGCGACACCTCACGAGACGTGCTAGCGGATGGCGCTGCAACTCTGCGGTTTTGGCCTAGAGGTTAGTGCATCGGACTCCCACACCCGGGATTGAGCGGTTCGCGTCCCAGGCCCGTGCAAAGAAATCACAAACATCAACAATGAGGGAAACAAGCTCCCTCCAAAATTGCTTACTGCCCCTTTAAAGAATGAATTTACTTCATCTACCAGCACATTGTTTGAACTGCAGTCACATTCACAGACCTGAGCCAAATGAATTGGACATATTGTAAGTTGCCTAATTAAGGTGCGTTCCTTGCACAATTCATGGAGGGTGAGTGTCGGAGGTTCCACTTACTCTCCTCCTCATCATCATAATCATCATCATCACTACATATGCTTTCTTCACAAAAGGAGCCAAATGTTAAGACGGGTCTTTTTTAAGCCTTCTCCGAGCTCATTGACATAAAACTGCATCTCCCCATTTGGCTCACTCAACACTTCCATAATAACGGTGATTATCCTCCGCACACATCTCTCTGCCTCATTTGAGTCGAATTTATCACGGAGGTGCGACTATTCCGCGGCTGCACTGACCTCCAGCGCTCTGATTTATTCCCAGGCGACCATTTCCTCCGCTTTCGCTCTCGCTGCGGGACAAAAATTGCCGCTGTGAGCCTTTTTTAATTATGAAGGTATAATTTGAAAACTTCATCAGTCCTGGGTGGCTGCTGGACGGGGGTGACAGAAGCAGCCGGCAGGCTCTCCGTCTAACAGTTTGGGTCATTATTTTATTTCTTTAAATGGAGACAAGGGCATGTTAATAGGACAGGTAAATAATAGCGGTTCAGCTTAAATGAACTTCATGGTTCTCACTCATGATAATCACGCAAGTGTCACCCTTGATGAAACTTTGATGAAACTTTTCTTCACGCATGAAGATTTTCTGTAATTTCTCCAACAGCGTATTGTAATCTTGTATTGAATAGAAGCTACAGCGTGTATTGTGTGTGAGATGAGACTGTGGTGTTGTTGAGCACACGGTGCATCATTATTTTGATTTCGTCCTCCGCTCCTCTGACTCGGTGAGGCAGCGGGACACTTGAGAGATGAAGGTGAGCGGGTGCAGCCAGCTGCGCCTGGACAAACACGAGGACAGCTCTACCTCTGACAACGCTGCATTAGACCAATTATTCACAATCAGGGATTGTTTTCTGCGACAGTGAATGTTTTGTTTACTCGGCTCCAAAAAAAAAAAAATGTAGCAAAGAGCGTGTCATCGACGGCTCGGGCAGCCGAGATTGTAAACATGTTTTTCTCTCCCCTCCCCTACGAGAGAGGATAAATAAAAAGACTGCTGTTAGAAGATTTAATTCTGAGAAGCCTCTCTCTGGGGCCCCCGCGCTGCACTAAGAAGCCTATTTGCGAAAAGCCTTCAATTAGCAAAGTAGGCTTTCATCTTCTGACCAAAGTCACCCTGAACAATCAAATTATCTCCCAACTTTAAAAAAAAAAACTAAAAAAAACAATCACTCCCAATCAATCAGGGTTCATTAGCTCCAAAATAATTCCCATTGCCCCTCCGTCATGCCGAAAAAACTTCCAGCTTTCCTCCCGAACGTGCTCATCCACACACCCACACACTTACATATGCATGTGTGAGTGTAAGGTCATCCAAAAAACACACACCTTTGCACGTGCAGACAAAAGAAAAACTGAAGACAACAACGCTTCACCCTGGAAAGACTTTTAATTCCCGATCACACGAAGGAGGAGCAGCGTTTGTTTCAACCGCAGGGTTTAGTCAGTTTTGCAGGACTAACAGGAAGTGACACAAAGAGAGTTAGTGAAATAAACTGCTTTGGTCAGAGCTGAGCATCAGCACTGAAAATTGACGGCATTGTGTACTCAGCACTTAACACGGTATGGTTATAAATGACTGATTATGTCCTAAGATCCATGGATCTGTTTTCATGATGTCCAAGATATGATTAAAAAGTCAACAAAATCCAGTGTTTTGGATGGAAATATAAGGATATAACATAATAGTGAAGAAAATCAATCAAAACCAATATAAAGTATTTGTAATTGAGACCAACAAATTTGAGCTTAACCATGTTGCATTTAGGCGGCAGTGAGATAGTTTGGCATATTCAAAAAACTAAAAATATTGCATTAAAACGTGTTACCTTTGTCCCTGTATGACAATGAAGTATTTCCTGAGTGCATCTCGTGTAAGACCATTGTGTTTGCCGCGTTTCTTTCCATCTAGGTCGGAGCAATATCCCGCTTCTCAGTCTCGTCGTCATCGCTCCATCACGGACGACGCGAGTAAATACCTCTATCCCACCAGACAGGCCGAACGGAGGAGGCCTTTCTGCACTAAAGACACACACTTTCACTCTGCAGGACCAATCTCCAGCACTATCGCCCCGACCAAGGTCATTTCTGTTCAAACAGCAGAGCCCGAGATGATGTAGTGAACCGTTACCCCCGGGCTAGCTTTGTACATTCCATCTCGGTAGCACTAGGTGGTGTAAACTACCTCGAGGCTTCAGCATCCACGATTTTATGGTTCTAGAGGTTACAGCTGAGCATGCTGATTTTTTTTTCTCTTTCTTTCTTTGAAGTTGTAAAAAAAAAGAAAAAAAGAAGCTCAGCGGACGCTGCAAAATGCCCTTATCTGGTCATCCACATTCATCCCCAGATGTCCTGTAAGTAGCGTTTCTCCTCTCTCAGCTTTGCCAGTGTCTTCATGGCCTCCAGTTGGTCCACCTGTAGCTCTGTGCTGACCATCGCCACCAGAGTGTTGTTCACATCCTTAGCCATGTTCTTAGCATCCCTGGAGAAGGTGGAAATAGTAGGAATATATTAGGAGAAGGGGAAATGCAATTAATTGTCTTTTGAGACACTGCTGTGTGTGTGTGTGTGTGTGTGTGTGTGTGTGTGTGTGTGTGTGTGTGTGTGTGTGTGTGTGTGTGTGTGTGTGTGTGTGTGTGTGTGTGTGTGTGTGTGTGTGTGTGTGTGTGCGCGCGCTGTGGCAAAAGCTTATCGTTTGTAAAGAAAAAACAGCAAGAGAGGGAGTGCATCCTGGGAGGAAATTGCTGAAATCTCTATCTTGCCGCTGCAGCATATTGGAGGTGATTCATCATCGAACAGTGATATTTATTTATTTTTGGACTCTGACGAATTCCACACAGTTCGGATGTTTTCAAAAGTCATTTGCTCAAAGGTGAGTGTAAGCGGCCCGGCAGTGACGAGAGAGAGGAAACAAAGAATGTGATGTTGGGGGATGTGGTAAATGTTGACAAGACTTGACTTGGTACACACCTGGTTTGTGCCTTACTCCGTCTGGTTGTCTTTGAATGGGCAGAGAGGAGTGTATTGTGTTATGGAGAGGGGGAGAGGAGGGTTATGTGTATGCTACAAAGGCTACAAGCTGTACAACACATTGTGTCAGCGTGATGGCAGCGGTAGCAAAATGAAAGTTGCTACTGATTATACCTTGAAAAATGTGAGGGGGTTTTCTCTTCTCTCCCTCAATAGCTCGCCCTCAAGCGAAGCACTTCAACAGCTATTGTGTTTTGACAAAAACAGACCCAGAACATGACTCTGCCAGGTGGCCATCGGTGTGCAACTGTTGTGAACATCAGTCTCACCCGCAGACATAGAGGTGTCCGCTCTGGCGGAGCAGGATTTCGGCAACGTTTTGGCTGTTGAGCAGCAGGTTGTGTTGGACGTATCTGGGTCGAGACACTGAGGCGCCGACCTCCTCCTGTGCCGGGTCATCTCTGGAAAAACACACCTCAAGGTGGTTCAGGACGCCTCTGGACACAAAGCCCTCCAGCTCCTCTCTGGGGAAAAAGAGAGACAGTATATGCAGAGTCACACAACCAGAGGTTTTGTGCAATCCTGGGACGGGTTGCTGCTGATTGGTGAAATGCAGTCTTTTGCAAAAACAAATTGTAAGGAGAGGAGAGATTCAGTTGCTGGAGTGGAGAAAAGATCATGCAACAGTGAATGGGAGTCCAACTTTGTGTGTAGGGACCAGTCCATGGTTTTATTGGGAACAAATATACATGTAAATGTTTATTATAATGAAAAATAAATGTGGAAAACCCTGGCCCAATACTACAAAGAATTCAACTTGATTTTTGACTTTTTATCCTTTCACATCGAACAATCTCCTCGGATGTTCAGCTTTTGCTTCAAGCGCCTCGCAAGACATAGAACGCCCACGGAAATTTCCTATGAGCAGAAAAAAAAAACCCTGTCAAGCTCGATAAAACAGAACTCTGATGGGCAAAAGGTCTGAGCAAAACTGTGTCAGACAACCAATTTTTCTTGCCTAACGAGAAAAGTGCAAAATAAAAAAATGGATTTCATAAGCAAGGTCAAATCACTGTTCTTTTAAAATCAATCGTCTCAGCCCTCGCAGTTGTGTGCAACCTTGTTCCCTATCAGTGGTTTGCTTGCCAACTACTACCCTGTACTTTTTACAGAGCCTGGGGTGCTATTGCAAGTGGAGGAGGAGGAAGGTGGTGATGGACTCAGGCTTACTGTGGCTCAGAGCATCTTGTTTAAAGTTAAGCAGTCAGAATGAGTAAAAACACACAGACAGACAAAACCACACACACACACACACACACACACACCAAGTCGCAGCTTCAAGATCATGGGTGAAGGTCATCGCTTTGGGGGTCTGTGTCTTGCAGTAACCCCTCGACTAAAATGAGGCATTTTTCAATAACAAGCAGACCCTGCTGTGTGAATACTAAAAGCGAGAGAGAAGAGTTATTGTTGTTTTCTTTTCTGAGCGAAAATGTGCAGAATTGCTGCTCCTTCAGCAAACGTTCGCCGTCTAACCTCTGATTGAAGACAGGGCTATTAAAAGAATCTCGTTCTTTTGACCGAGATGCGCGATTGTGAGATTCTGTTTGAGCAGAGAGAGAAACAACATGAAAAACGGGGAGAACGACGGTGGACTCCTGCTGTTTGACGTCTGAATGGGAATCGTCATCGATTAATAACGCTGCGAGCAGACACCGGGCAAACGACAAAGGACAGTTGACTTAGAAAGAAAAAGCACAAGGATTTCTGAGAGGCAAAACATGCCACACTCCCTCAGTGTGTTTGCACACACACACACAGACACACACACACAGACTCATTCATAACAGCCTGTGGCAATATCCCGGAACCCAACGTGAACCCAGCAGGCGCTCCAGTCACATTTCCCCTACAGCATGAAATCACATGCCATAAAGAGGCTGGGAAACCGGAGAGGGAGGGGAGAGGGATAAGTGCAGCGCAGGGGAAAGGGGAGGACAGGTTTTGATGTGACATGCAGCCAGATTGGCATCAACCTCTCACAGGGATGTTTGAGTGCTGCGGGTGATTGAGGCGGCTCGCGAGGTTTGTTTGTTTTTTTGACTGGTGGAAAAAAAATCCTAACACGATCGCAATCGTGGCTTTTTATAATATTCATAAAAAGCCATTTATTGCAACTTCAAGTTTCACCTCCTACTTATACGACTGCAGCCGAACTTTCCCATAAAAATCTGGGACACTGAGAAGTGCTAACATCTATGCTAAGCGGGTTTCTAAATTACTGGCAGTGTGACGTCGAATTGCTCTTACTTTCAGAGAAATCCAACAGAGACGAATGCGGGCAGGTATGTTGTTCTAATTCTGCTAACCTATTTAAATTAAGTACAACTCTTCACGGGTGGCTCATAAAACACAGACTAATTGCTTTGGTCAACACGGTGGGGGGATGTTCATCAGCGAAGCCCACACTGTGAACACACACACACACACACTCACACACACACACACGCCTACTACCTGGCTGTGAGTCGGTGTTTAACGAAGGGATAGAGGACACAAAGGGGAGCAAACAACATCCTCTGTGATCTATTCTTGTGTGATTAAGGATGCTAATCCATTCGCACTATTTAATCCGGCAGAAGAAGTCGATCGGCGCCCCAGCATTAAGTACACGGCCGCTACTGATACTAGGAAAAGCCGATCAATTATGTAGTCGCGAAAGAGAGGGGAGCCAGAGCAGATAGATGATCTACTCGCAGGGTGATGTCAGTTCACATGGCCCAAAAAACAGAGGAGATCAATCCAACTATGATATTCTGTAAAAATTTAGTTCCTATATTTATATTAATATAATTTGATATGAGAAGCAATAGGATTATTAAAGGTGACCTATTATGCTCATATTCAGCTTCATACTTTTAATTTGGGTTACTACTTGAAAAGGCTTACATGCTCTAATGTTCAGAAAAGGCATCAGTGTTCTCATACTGCCCAATTTCTGCAGCTCCTCTTTTCACCCAAAACGTGTGGGAAATGTCACGGCCCTTCACCAGAGAAGTGGAGATTCTCAGATTGCAGGTGGGGTTACCCCCCAAAAGAGTCCGTCTGTGACATCACAAGCGGAGGGAAATCTGAGCCGGTTTAGTTTTCATCACAATTGAGCGACAAATGTTGTACGTGATAAAATTTTAACTTACACGTCCAACCACGGAGAGCAACATTTGCTACCATTCAATTGGACCCATGTTTCTGGCCACCTGACGAAATGTACGTCAAACAATTCGCTCCAATTGTTTTGGTTTTAAAACTGGTTCAGATTTTGTCTCCACCCACCGCTGAGGGAAATATGTAGTGCTTCAGCGTCTAAATTCGACACTGTGTTCATCAGCTAGCCGCTAACTTTATTAGTCGGCTGTCCGGTGCCGGGCAGGTAGTGGAGAGCCGGTTTCAGAAAGCGGCAGCCTGATGCTGCTAGAAACTGCACCAGTGAGCGCTGAGAGCGAATCATACAGGGAGTTTTAAAACCAAAACGACAAGCGAAAAGCTTTGAATAATGACCCATAGCAGTGAGTTGAACTTGAGAGCTGTGTGATAATCCTGTGTGGGTTTGTGAATATGAGTGAGACAAATGTTAAAAGTAACTTTAAGTTTAAGAAATACACCTCAACAATTGCTATTTGAACGCTTAATATTTACACACAACCTACATTCGACAAGAATCAAGACTCTTGAGTCAAATGTTTTAGTAAAGATTCACTCATCTGCCCAAACAAGGCAACATTATCATTCCTTTGGACTTATGTTTCTGGCAACCTGACAAATGTACGTCACACAGTCCACTCTTCTTTTAGCTCCGATTTTGTCTCCACCAACTTCCGAGGAAAATATTTGGTGCTTCTGCTGCTGTGAAAAACTGAGTTGACCTTGAGAGCTGTGTGGTAATTCTCTGTGGGTTTGTCACTGTGAGTGACCCCCCATCACACTGCATGTAGTCATTTGATCCACTCTTAGTATAGCAACATTCACAAACGCAGTCTTAATATTACTAATTAGCTAAAAGGTTGCCTGAAATGAAGAGAATTGAATGAAAAGAGGAGGAAGTCAGAGAATAATTAGATGCATTTGCTTCTGAGCTTAGTAAATAAGGATATTATAGCAACTTTGAATAGGATTCATTACAGAAATACCAGCAATGATAAACAGTCACATAACCTCCATGCAATATCCTGCTTTGGTTCACAGATACCGACCGATGCAGCAAGACTCTGGTGTTCTTGTCTTCTTTTTCACTCATAGGAGAAAAACATTTGGCCATGTCTGATTTCCTTCCTTACATCTTACAGTACACCCTTGAGCTGGGACCTGAGCACGGTGTCCACAACACTCATACATGCCATTGAAGAAAAGACGCCCACGTCATGCATACCGATGGTGAAATGTACATTTTGCAGGTCACACATTTCAATACATGGAATATGCTGTGGCAAGGTGGAGATGTATGCAGTATGTCTGACTCACAAAAGGTTCAGGAAAGTATATATATAAGACCACCAAATTCAAAAGAGAAAAACACAGCTTACCTGAACAGGTAGTCTCCGTCTCTATGGCGACAGCCGAAGAACAGCCAGGTCTCTCCAAACACAGCCTCAGGGTTCTCCTGCCTCGCCTCCTCTCTGAAAGTCAAACAATGGACGTTAGCGGTCGATCAATACTAACAGACGTCCGGACCAGATGGGGGGGAGAGGAAGTCCTTTTTGCAGCAGCAGCAGAGGTTAAAGAAGAGTAGTGACACCATTAAGCACTTTCTGCAATGACAGTGCACCGAGTGCCACAATTGTCTCTAATGCAGGGAAACGACATTATATGTATAATTAAATTTCACCCAAGCAGACGGATAGATGCCTTCACTATAAACAGTAACTGAAAATTAAACTAAGCCCCGTGCTTTGTGTGTCGCTTGTTCTTTATTTTTTGTGTGTGTTACGAAAGACTGTTCATGCAAAAGTGATTTCTCGTGGCTCAGAAAAGTCTGGCAAGGCTCCCAGAATCCTGAGCAGGCGATGGCAACGCAGTGGCACAAAGCTGCTCTGAGGATGCCGGTATCTGTGCTGCACACCTGCTGGAAAAAGGAGACGGCGCTCTCCCAGATAACGACAGTTGACCCCCAACCTTTCATGATGCCATCAGTCAGGTGACTCTCTAAAGCGCCCCGGCATTATCTGTGAGCCCTGTCTGGAGGGGAGGTGACCAACCTCGACGAGAGGATGAGGGACGCCGCGGCGAGGCATTGAGACCAGGCTCTTTGTGCTGCACTGCTGCACTCTGAGGATAAGGTGCTGCTTCCCCTGGATCCCATCCTTTGCTATTCATGAACTGACTGAACCCTGCTTTGTGTTATCCAGCGGCAAAAAAAAATTAAATGGTGGTCAACTCTTACGGCCAGTGGAAGTGTATGGTGCTCGAAAAGTAGGTGTTTCCAAACTATTTTGGTGCCGAAACGATAAGACGATTAATCGATTAGTTCAAGCAAATGAAAATGATTCAACAAATTGCTCCCTGCTTTGAATGTCTGATGTGGTTTACTCAAAGTCCAATATATTTGTATGCAGCACACTGGTTTCCAAACAAACAACACGCCTTAACTCAGATTTAAGTTGAGCACAAGGAAACTTTTCTTCAGCAGATGAAAAGGTCAAACACCCAAATGGTTTAACAATAAGCAAAACATATTATTGGAGAACAGACGGTGCCTTGTCGGTGGTTCTCAAAATCATATGCGCTAATACCTTCCAGAATTGTGAAGTGGCACTCAAGTTTCATGTGGCAACAATAAAAAAAAATAAAAAAACAGAAGCGTTCAAACTAGCTGAGACTATAAAAGTTAATGTTGGCAAAATACTAAACTCAGAAACCCTGATGAAGTGTACAAGGACAACATGACAGGAGATAATTTTGTCTTTTATGCTGATTCCCCCAGCATTGCTAATGGTTAATTTAAAATTAAAATTCTATAGGTTTAGAAGGGGGGGAAGGCGTTGTGTTTTTTTCCACACTCAAAAAGCAGAAAACATTTGAAAAAAGACCGCTGTATGTGATTAGTCAAGCAAATATCCCAAAGATTTGCTGGTTTTACGCTTCTCAAACGTTCTGGGTTTTTTTTTCATTTCATTGTAAATTGGATTCTTTTGCACTGAGAGCAGTGTGAAGCAATGTGTCATCTTTGGTTCTGGAAAATTGTAATGGAAATATTTGTTCTTCTCTATTTTTATAGACTAATGGAGTATTAGATCTATTATATTTCTAAATAATTAACAGATTCATCAATTGTTCTGATGCAAGTCCAGACTAATTAGCCTTAGTGAAAGGGGGAAAAAATCAATGCAAAAGTCTAAAACAAAGCTTTGCTCTCCATTAATTAAATGAGAAGTGACCAGTTAATAAAAAAACGCTTCGGAGAAGAAGTTGGTTTGAACTTTATATCTGTGACTGAGGCCTGGTAACAGAGCTGTCTGGCTGGCTTGATCCAAACACTCAGATCCCATCCATTAGCATCCTGGACGAGATCCCTCTGATCTGCAGACAGCCTCGAGTAAACTCATTTTAGTGTGCTCGTCTCTCTCCTCTTGCCGCCTGCCCTGAAGGAATCAATACCAATATGAAAAACCTGGATTCCATTCTGAGTAGACCACACCGGCGCCTTTCCCTGAATACAAATCACATCACATCACATACCCACACTATAAGCGCCTGCAATACAATCCCAGGGGGAAGCCGGCATCCACAGAGCACTCCATTTGGGGTCGAAATCAGAGGCGGCTGCCTTTCAGTGCCATTCACATGAACAGCGGGATGGGGAAACTGCGAGGGAAGCTGAGGTGACTTGGTAAACATCACAATTATCTCATTTGTTTCATGTATTTTCTTTGCAGCGCAGCGCAAGCGGCGTGGTGTTGAGTTGCTTTTCAGTCGCAGAAATACAACAAGAACAGGGAGAAAAAAGAAGCTGACATACGACAACAGCTGAATCCAAAGTGATTTCATAAAACGGGACAATGTTGAGCAGCAACATGTGTAATTGTAATCAGATGTGTGGTTGTACTGATTAATGGAATCTCAATACTTCTTCACACAAAGTTGTCATATTGAATGTGCCAAGTATGCCTAATGGCACACCCAAGTATTAAACTGAGCAGAATGATTTCATTTCTTTTTCCACAAGAAAAGCTTGTTAGAGCTGCAAAGGAGATTAAGGATAACAACTCAGTTAAAATACAATATTTGTTTAACTGTCACTGCTCCAAGCAAGGCAGAAAAACACAGAAAATTACATTCCCCATAAACACTTCCACGCAAACTACAGCGATCGATACTAGACTACTGAGGGGCCTTATTAAAACCCCCCAGTACCACCGAGTGAGCCACCGACCTTCTTCTACTTGTTACCAGAACTACAAACTAATTCAAAGTCCTTCTGAAAACAGCCATCGATTAACAGTTGGGGGTGGAAGATCGGAGAGGTAGGAAGATCAAAGCTTCCCCGTGTCTTTTCGTTGGCTAATAGGACCTTTCGCGAAGGCCTCGAGGCAGATGCGGCGTCCCGTTGGCAAAACTGGTGATTGTTATCTCCTCTCAGAGTGCAGCGTCAGCCGCCGAGGCTTTGTTCAGAATCACAAGTCAGATTCTGAACAATGGCGCACGCCACGACAGGTTTTTACAGTCCTCCGGCACAACATTCAGCTTGGCAGGGGAGAGAGGATGAGAGACCCGGAGAGGGACAGGAGGCTGAGGAGACAGACGAGCTGACATATCCGTTCACACAGGTTTTATATACTCTTGGAAGCGGAGAGCCATTTGACAGAAAAATATTCTGAAATTCGACAAATGACATTTTAAAACGTAACAATCCCAAACATTGAACTTTCAAGGAGACATTTTATGAGGGGGTTGTATTCTTATATTCTGAAATGAATCCCTTGAGAAAAATCTGTCGCGGCCTGAGTTTTGTTTGCACTGACAGGCAGGTATGCAAGGACAGAAACATCCAAATGTGAATTCTTCAAATCCTCAAATCTTCTGGAGCAATATTTGGGCACCGCTGGACGGATCAAAGTAAGACTTGATGTGTTCATATCACTGCCTCACACCAGACCAGTGTCCCTCTGGCTCAACCTTGATCATTAAGAAAAGGCGTCTGTCCGTGAGCCGTGTGACCAGGTCAGTCCAAAAAAAAAACCTGTTCCATCTTCAGTGCTTCTTCATCCCGGAGGCACCAACAAACCTCCCACCCCCAGAGGACCACTCATCCTCCCAGACAATCCACCAAGGCCATCACTTCGGCAGATGCCGTGTCACCTCTCAGAGCAATCACCCGCCGATGCCCGCCCGTCACAACAGAGGAGACGTTCGGGGTATTTACAGACAATTGGAGTTGACTGGGGCACAACCTCATTTATACAAAGCCACCCAAGAGTCAGACATGTCAGTCTGACTAAAAATGTTCAGCCCGCCACCTGACAAGCCACGGTGGCTACGGGCCTGGTTCAACAAACGGGCATCGGCATGGATAGAGAGGCTCGAGTCACATTAATCTTGTGGCAGGTCATTTTCTCTCGCAATTTCGTCCTTCAATTCAGAACCTCCGCAAATTAAACTTAAATGTCACGTTTTCAGATTCCACTCCACAAGTATTTAGACTTGCCGCTGTGGTTAAACAAACTGCAGAGCACTCAGATAACAATCAATATGCCAGCAGCGGTTTATAAGCAATTACAAGCAGTGACAACAAGGTGGCCACCACCTACTCGACTTCATGCTTTCAAATCAATAACACTCCATGTGTTAGTTGCATCGACTCCTCGCTGTTCATTACATATCAAGTTATAAATGTGTGTAATGGTAAGGGCCACATTTTTTTTCCCCTGTTGAGACGAGTGAAGCATCTGAAATAATCCCTGATGTGATCACAGACCTTACCACGAGATTAATTCAGTCAGGAACACAGGTCATAGATTTAACCATTTACTGCAACAAATGGAAATACAGTAAGACTTGGCGCTGATGGCTCCATTCTCAATAATGCTCCCTGCATGCTAGGCCAAGACAGGGAGCGCAATGCAGAAATCCCCCCATTGGTATACAAGAGTGGGCCCAAGCAACACATTGATTGCTATTTTTAATATTTGAGACATGTTAGGACTAAAGTAGAAAGGTGGAGGCTGGGGTGGAGGCGGCAAGCTTTGTCAGTGGCAGCGGTGTGTGACAGCATTGGTGTGCAGATAACAGTGCGGAGGGAGTCTTATTTAAATGAGCCGGTTTGAGTGAGTATGGCTGTGATTGGTGTGTGACTTATTGCAATTGTTCAATCAGCGGGCTGTCCGCCGATTATGGCTGGGGCGTATGACTACCGTGTCCTGCATGAACTAACACAAAGCTTCATGTATGCCTTATGAGATGAACATGACATGGACTTTTATAGGCTCATTTAATTGCCTCTGTAGATTACTTGGAAATACACACAGACGACGTGCACTTCACGCACATCACTTGGAAATCATGAATATACGTCGCGGGGCGAGAGATTTTAGCTGGAATAATCCAAGCGGGACATAACCCGCATGTTTCTTGACGTGAACATTTGACTGGCCTACTTCAGCGGCCCTTCTAGTATAAATAACAGTGCCACAGGATCAAGAGCATTACAACATGCACTTGATTCCTCTTGACGGAGACATTTGCATAACGGGGGATTCACTGCAAATGCTGGGTCTCTCATTTGACAAAAATGTCACTTATTATGCTGCGAGTTAACAACATTATGTACTGTGAAATTTGCAATACCTTTGCTGGAGGAAGCCAATGAAGGGGGCGACTCCCGTGCCTGGTCCGACCATTATGAAGGGCACCGACGAATCAGAAGGAGGCCGGAAGGAGCAGTTGGGTCTCAAACTCACATGGATCTAGGGTCAAGGGCCATTAAAGAGCATTAAAAATAATGAGAGTAATTATAAAAATGCTGAGAAGCCATGGTGGGCCTACCAATCTATTAATTGATCTACTTAATATTCTAAGACATACTAATGAGAAAACCTTGTGAGCTCCAACTGGAATCCATAGAGACTGTGGTAAAGAGGATTTACTCCAATTTAAAAAAAAAAAATTTAATCAAATATCAGCTGGACCAATGCTGTTTTAGTGTCTCAAACATTGAGTTTCAGGAGGAGCCTAAGACACGTTGTACAAACAGGATGAATCTCTGATTCCAGAAACTGCAGTTTTCTAATATTCTGCCTTCCCCTTTACTCAGAAACCTCTTGAACTTAAATAATTGAAGGGGGATCAGCAGTCCACCTCTCTTGGTGTTTTTTATTAGAGAAAATAAAAAAAATTTAAGTAGGTAAATTGTACAGACGTAAATGTATTTTCCCCCCTAATGAGCAGGGGGATATAACCATGATAGTACCTATGAACTCTTGTACGCAAAGAATTGAACACTTAGAAATACATAAGCCAAACAAGAGCTCGCGAATTTGCACAATGTAGTTTCCAGTGTTCTCATTACCTTAGGCAGAGCCAGGCTGCCAGAGCGTTCAACCTTCCCAGGGAAAACCAGGCCACGATTGATGAGGTCAAACAGCCAACCGGTGCACAAGCCTCGCCTCCCAGCAGGCCGCCCATTGCATGCTGGGATATCCACCACGTTGAAGACGAAATGCAGCTTTCCTGGGTGCTTGAGAGTGGAGCTATGGAGATGGGACCACAGAGAGTTTGAGATGGAGGGAGACTCTGAAAGGGGGAAACAACAGCAGTGGGCGAGTGTGTGTGTGTGTGTGTGTGTGTGTGTGTGTGCGTGTATGGGTGAGCCAGACATACAAACAGACAAAGTGACAAGCAGAGAGATACACAGAGGTGAAGTGTAAAATGGGAAGTGAAATACAGAGAAGCAGAGGGAGAACAGATGGGTGCAGAGAGACACAGGTATTATACGAGGGAGGATACATTTTCAAGTCAAGACAACACTGCTACAAATGATTCGCACAAAGATCACGTCACAAAAAATGACAGATATCAGCAACCGAACAAAGTAACAAGGCTACACGGATGAGATTCATTAGCAAATATAGACATGGCCTTGATGTGTGCTAAATTATGATCTACACCAGTGGTTGCCAACTGTTTTTTTTCTGTCTGACGTACCCCCACAGCTCAGGTGAACCCCTTCATCAACACAACCTGTTGTGTCATGAATGAGTTTTATACATTTATTCAGCTAAATATCTATTTCAACCTTTTATCTGTTACTTTTAGCAAACTATTTCAACTACTTTTCTTTAGCCAACTTGTTATTTCATCTGTTTTCCTGTTACTTGTAGCGAATTATTTCATTTAGTTTTATCTATCACAGTAGTTTGTCAATTATTGTAAGCTAACAACATCAACAGCTTGGCTATTTTAGAAGCTAACGATTTCAACTGTATCCATCTCATCCATTTATTGGAAGCTAACTACTTAAAGGAGACGCATTAAGGTTTTTCAGTGAGTGTTATGGTTTTTTTGTGTATGTAAAAGGCAGCAAAGTTAAAAAGCCTACGGTAAAGGGAACTCCTCTCTCACTGACTATTTCAACTTTTTATCTCTAACAATGGGTCCATATACTTTTTCGAGTGTTTATGTTCCTCCTTACCACAAATATGTGGATATTTATGTTAATCAAATGATAATAGAAAAAAAAGAATTAATTAGTTGAGCTTCTCCGCCATCTTTCCACATACCCCCCAGCAACCTAAGGATAAAATCCCCCTGGTTGGGAATAACTCATCTACACATTGACATCTGCTCCAGCTTCATTCTAGACTAAAAATATACTTCTGGGAGTGAGAAGAAATTAACTTTCGGTCTCTCCTGCTTCGATATAACTGCCTCTCCCTTCTTCCCCGTCCAGTCTTCACTGTTGAATGAAGCTTTCTCTCGTTCTCTCATCCTTCACTCTGCAGTTCCTGTGGGCCACTGGAGACCTCTATTGACCACAGCATCAATAATGCAGGCCTCTAATGTCTCTGCACCATCTGATAAACTACAGCCACCATCTCTCCTGTCCATTCCCCGTTTCTCCGCACAAACACACGAACACACACACACACATACACACACACACACACACACACAAGCAGCTAAGTGAAGGACTAATGAGAGAGAGCGGAGAAGTTTTGACATTTCGGTAGATGATACTGTTTTACATGAGCTTTAAAGCAAACTTAATGGGCACTAGCTTAACAGGAAGCGCAAATCAATGACTGGCTAAGTGAGGCAAAAGGAAGGAACACTTGGGCCTATTTAAACTAAGCGGGACTAGCTAAAGGCAATACAACATTTACGGTCCATTCATTCATCCGCTCTCATCGCTGAGCTTGTACGGGAATAACATCCATATCTACCCATCAAAACAAAGGCACGTGTGACACGGACTGTTCAAGGTGTAGCTAGGGAATCCATTTACATTACATTTACACGCTTTTATCCAAAGCACCTGAGGGGCACCACTAAAGCTTCAGTACAGTAGGACACCTTGAAGTAAGTACAAAGTGCTGCATCTATTCAGTCTGTGTTGAAGATCGGATGAAGAAGTGCACCAACAGTGCACAGTAAACAGTTAGGTATGTTAGGGTTTTAGACGCGTTAGGAGAGGAGGTTGAGTCTTCAAGAGTTTCTTAAAGTTAAAGAGGGACGCAATTGTTCTGGTAGCATTTGAATCCATAACAAACTTTAGATGGATACACACATAACTACAGTATATATACAGTTGGTTGGGGTCCTTTTTAAAGGAGTTTCTGAGTCATGATCCGCAAGGATCATTAACTCTTAAGTTATAGTAGACTATGAATAGTGGACTTTGTTTATTTTATTATTCCCTTGTTGTACTTTTCCTTGTGTATCTGTATATTATTATTTATTAGTTTCTTGATCCCTTGTTGTTGGCTCCTGTTTTATTTTGTATGTTCACTTTACTTTGCCTGCGTCTTCTGCCCCTGTGATTGGCTGCACCTGTGTTCAATTTGCCCCGCCCACCTTGCGTCTATTTAGTCTCTGTGCGTCCCTTTGTCTTTGTCGGTTCATCTGTTGATTTCCCCCCACAACCTGTGATTTTCACACTAACCTGGATTCTTGTTTGTTCCTGTGTTTGCTACCTGTTCTTATGCCTGAGATTTACCTGTTCCCGTTGCTACACCCGTGGACACCTTAAGTTGTATTTTGCTTTTGATTTATTTGGACGTAGTGAGTCTGTTTTCATTTTCATTTATTATTAAATATTCAATCTACTCCCTGCACTTGGGTCCTTTACCACAACGTGAAATTCTGAATGTGTCTCAAAATGTAAACGGTGGAAATACAAAACATTTTCAAACTATTACTGGATCCCTTTTTGATCTCTCAAATGTCAGATAATTTGAAAGCCCAAACCACCGCTGCTGAAGTGTTGGCAAAATACCAGATCTACAGTGGATAGCAACGCATTTACGAGCTGCCAATAGAGCACGATCAATACAAATTCTATCAAGCATACTCCTACTCTCTTGTGTCGTAGTGCCTTTACATACAAACTGGAGGAGCTTAATGTCATGATGAATGCAAAGGGAGAAAATATAAACACATTTAAAAAACAAGGTTAGAACATCACGAGAAATATATATTTTCTTTGTACAATTCCAAAATAAGGTTGTCATTTCACAGTTCATCTTAGTAAAAAGTCCAAAAATATTTGAACTATTGCACAATAACATATGCTGCCATTTTAATCAATCATTTGCTGTTTAAGCCTGACATCTGGATTTAAGATTTATTAGTAATTCAGAAATAATCTTCACTACCATATAATTTAGAAGGCGAGAACAGTTTAAGAGATCCCTGAGTAGAATTAGTAAGGTATTTTGTCTGAAATATCCAAACAAATGAGAAAAAAAGGGAGGTCGTATTTCTGTTGCAACCGGAAAAAAATGATTTGTATGCACCATTTCTTTGTTCAGTGAAATATATTTACAAAATGTGTATTGCTTTAGAACCCCCCACTGCCCCTTTAACTGGTCCACATTCCTTCAGATACTAAAATACAATGTTTACTGTCTTTAAATTATTGAGATGATAATTTTTCTCTTACAATGCCACGATTTAGATACATCACCATTATAAATGGCAAACCGTGTATTTTTTTTCAGAGTACAGAGTTTTTCCAGTATAATATCAAACACTTTACATAGCCGAACCACATTTATAACCATTGGATTAATGGTCAGGTTCATGGATAATTCAAGATGTTTTAAGATCTAAGCCTCCATGATCATTTGCTAAGAATAAGACACACATATTCATGGAGACGTGTTATTCGGAATACATGACGCTATAGGAGCACAGTTGTGTCTGCAGTACAAAATGTCACTTACCTTGCTGCTGAATAAGGCCTGGGCTGCAGTTTCGGCAAATGCTCTGAAAGGCAAGCACAACTGTCAGTTATCCTGTCGCCTCGCTAAGATTTTTGTTACACAGACACCTATGACAAAACAAGTGAAAGTCATCTCGGCCCATCGAGACGTCCTACCTATCTATCCACGGCAACCCCCCACCCAGGTAGCGCTCTTGTTTCTGGGACACACTTCTATATTTACGAAATTACAAACTCAGGGTTATGGAATCCCAAGTGTCCAGATGTGGAGCCACTAGGAAACAGATTGCTTATGCAGACCTTATTTCAATGCCAGCCATGAAGGTGCCCTCTTTTGGGTTATGTGTAGTGTGCATTGCATCTGGGAGGTGTCAGAAGAATCAGAAAAACAGTCAGAGATGACTAACTTTGGACGCTGTACCAACGGGATACACCATTTGCTGAGCTGTGACCGCCACAAACTATTAGCTATGGGCAAAGAGAATGACTGAGAGCTGCATGATATGCTTTGCTATGCACCACCCTAACATTTCATTTGTATTTCAGTGACGGATGAACCTGGGAAAGTAGCGGTGCACCATATGCACCAGCTGAGGCCTTACAATAACACATTTTTCTGCTTAATTGCTTGTGAAGACCTACAGCTGGACTAAATATGCTCTCTCCTCCATTTCTGGATTTCTCTGACATCTTAACAGCTCAGGGTGTTAGCGAGGCAGCTCCGCGCTTTGACGTCCATTTCATCACTTTGAGCTGAGGATTATTTCTTCTTTTTTTAAAGGCGATGCATTAAACACTTAAAAGTAATTCAGAAAGAAGGCTTTTGAACAAAAACACGGGCCCTGCCCAAACAGCCACTTTCCTGTTGACTTTACAAACTTCACTCGTATCGTTGTAAGGTGCGGTATGCACCATTTCTTTGTTCAGTGAAATATTTTTACAAAATGTGTATCACTTTAGAACCCCCCACTGCCCCTTTAACTGGTCCACATTCCTTCAGATACTAAAAGACAAATAAAAGGGGGAAAAATACAAGATAATGGACTGACACCCCATTTTTGGAGAGTAACGTACAGTGGTCTAATGAGTATTAAAACATATTTCTTTTAAAGCCCTATCAATTGGCGAAACCCTCTTCAAGATACACTTCAGGCTTTTGGCATTTATTTTGATTCTTCTGCTATTTGGTGTACAGCTTGTTTGAAGTTTTGCAAATTAACATATGGTGTCTCGAAGGGATACAGAAGTTTATATTGAGTGTGTTTATCTTTTGGTTTTGTATACGTTTTCTGTTTTTCTATGATGATATGTTTGATTGGGGATGTGATGGAAAATCTAGTGAGCTGCTGGAGGAAGGGTTCAGGAGACCCAGATGTCTTAAGCAGAGGAGAGATGAGAAGAAATACAAGTAGACACTGTAATTCCAACCATTCTGTCGGGTGTTCTTTGCAGAAAACCTTACACGATGGCACAGACTTGCGTTGTAGATCCTCATTACCTCATTAGTTTTCATCATAGATTCATCTGCCATTTCTGAATTATTTGGTCTATACAACATTTGAAAAAATTATTTTAGAATTTCCCAAGATTGCTTTTTCAGTTCGCCTTCAAAGAAAAGCACCCAAAGGTTCTCACATTTGAGAAGCTTTCTGCTTTAAATATTACAAATACACTTCATAGTGAATCTTTTCTTGCTCAACACAGAAAAAAAAAACTATCTAACGTCAGTGAGGGGAACTATAATGTTTAGACATGGCAACTCAAAAGATATTGACCTGCAGGGCAAAGTTTAACTAGGAGAGCTAAGATTACAGGGTGGCCTTGCTTTGATTTAATCAATGTTCTTGTACAGTAGATGCAAACCACAGTGAGTCATTTGTAAATAAATACTTAAATAGGACTAAGCTGCCGGAGAGGGGATAACAAAAAAAATCCTTTGTATCTATAAAGTTTCTAAAAGGGGCAGTAAGGTAGCCAGACTGTCGGGGCAAATCTTTTTGGACAATCATCATTTATATTCTGCAATCCTTCGGTGAAAACACCTCTCAATGAGAGGGTGTATCACGCGCTTTAACGCAATCCTCAGCGGCCGAGTGCCGCCCGAGTTCCATCAGGGGGAGACAGTACGTGTCTTGAGCAGAGGACAATCAATCCATCATCTCACATCACTGCACCATCATGATACTGCTGGTAGCCACAAAGGATAGATCACTTTTTAAAATCCTTTTGAGCGCAAACCGTTTTTTCTGTCAGTTCGCGGCTTGAGGTTACATCTGAAAATGTGTATTCAAAAGAGAAAAAGGTCTCCGTTCCCCCCCCCAAAAAATACAGTCCCAGGGTGTTTTTCAGAAATGATCATTTTCAGGGGTATCATCGATCATGCTGCACAGAGAAATAATCTATTCCATCTCAAAAAAAGTCTCTGTGTCGGAATTTATATGCAGAGATACCGTTTTAGTGGGAAAAAATGAGATAGCAATGTGTTTGAGCATAGAAGTTATACATCTTATGATATATGGATAGTTTCTTTGGCTGCAGATGAAATTAAGGAGGTTGTTAGCATTAAAGCATTAAGAGGAGTTCTCTGTGGGAAGGTTTTTTCTTTTCTTTTTCCATTGCCTACAACTGCAAATTTCAAGTGACTTCAGAGAACCTGCAAGCTCATGGTTTTCCAAAACCATTTCAATGTCTTCCAAGGTATTTTATTATATCTTAAATTAATAGAAAAAGAGGAATATATGTGATATGTGGTACATTCTCTATGACCAGGAAACATTTCTATAACTTATTTTAAATGTCGTACTTCCCTGGAGAGACAGGGAGCTCTGGCCTCTTGAGATACAGACATCTTCTCTTTACTTGATTATAATAATAATAATAATAATAAATTGCATTTATAGAGCACTTTTCCTTGCTAAAAGCAATCTCAAAGTGCTATAGTTGAGTTGACCTTCTTCCACAGGTCACAATCATGGTAAAAAAAAAAGAAAAAAGACAGAATGAAACTGCACTCTGGTACAATTTTGATTGAGCCCTACGGTAAAGTAAATTGAAAAAAAAGACAGCATTCTGTTCCCCAGGGCTATGACCTCAAACTTTTCATCTGACACACAATATGAAACAAGTGACCACACAACAGAGAGAGAGAGCTGACTGTCTTTCTTCCCTTGTCCCAAGTCCCTTGTCTGCACTTTGCCAAAGACATCTGCGCCCAGACATGTCTCTCCTCATTATTTATCGTTAGTGCGGTACAGCATAAACTCTGATCAGCAAACACCTTCCCTGCGGTCGGGGAAGTGAACCGAGAACATGCAAAAAAATGCTGCGCTGTACTTTAAACAGTGACACACTGAGTCAGAGTTGACCATTGACCTGTGACCCAAGCTGACCCTGTTTGCTCTTGTGTCCTTGCAAAGCTCAATGGCTCACCAGTAAACAGCCCCATGTCCCCCCCAAAATAACAGCTGTCGCCCTGAGGGCCCTCCAACGGCACATTTTTTCTCACGAGGGCATAGTTGACCCTATCGCCAATTTCTGCATCGGCTCACCGCTGGAAAAGGTGCTGCGGTTGGCAAGTACACGCAGGTTCAAAAATAACTGACATTGGGGAAGGCCAAGAGCTGTGATACAGATGTTTTAGAGGACAACTCCGAGTTGTGTGTGTGGCTGCAGCCAACTCATTTCACTGTCTGCTAAGTTTCAGTCAAAGCTTATTAGATCTGTAGTGAATGACCAGCCAGCCATCTTAATGAGCGGAGAGAAAAATATTAGTTTTACACCAACAGCTGGCTCGAAGGGTCAAAGAAGGGATTGATCGCACACGGCAGCGAAATGAAATGATCGGCATTATCAGCAGGGAGACGTCTGTTAACCTGAAGCTAAGATAATGCCGTTATAGTTCCAGCACAAAAAGAAAAAAAAAGTACAGGAGCGATGTGGACTTGAGACGAAGAACTGATCCTTCGAGGCACCCACCCATGTACAGAATCTGATTGATTTTGTGGGAGCATTAAACCACAGTGTAGTTAATGTTGAGTGGTCACACGGAGCTCTGTTTACTGGGGCTACAGTGGCTCCTGCTGGTTGAAAATGAATCAAACAGACCTGAATGACAAATACAGAAGGCACACATGACATAACCTGAGGTCTTTTTAAAAATGTAAAAGCTCATTATGAGGTAAATTATTCCAGTGAAACTTTGTACAGGGGATGTAAAAAAAAAATCCCACTCACATGTCAATCACTGTAATTCCCCATTCGCTTGAGGCAACATGAAAGACGACTTTTAATTAAATATGAATCTATTATTTTAAAAACATCCTAAATATATGGATATTGTGGATATAAATAATATGGTTATTATTATTGTGAATATTAGTCTTTCTGACTTTCTTATGATAAATAAATGTGATTTTTGATCGGATTTTTTCTACCTCAGAGCTGTTTTCATGCAGAATCTTTAATAATTCATGTGTGAGGGGCAGTTTTTACATAATACTGGTGATTGTTATAGGCTCACAGACATTTGGACATCACGACTGACAGGCCAAGTGAAGACAACAGCTGGGATTCTGACCTATGAGGAGGCTGAGGGGAGGCGAGCAGGACGGGAAGGCTGTCAGGAACTCCAAAGCGCTGAGGCTCGGGTCTCTCACGTACAGGTTGTAATCGGCAGCGCCTTGTTTACTGCAGAGCTCCTGCAGTCTCCTCCGCTGCACACCGTCCCCAGTATGCTCCACCAGCGCTCGTAGAAAGGCCTGACAGAGAGAGAAATTGCACGTGAAGTCGCTTACTCAGGTTCCCATTCGCCACTGGGAAAAAATAGTAAAGCCAGTTAATACATTTTCTGCAGGATGAACTTCAGTGCCACACTGTGCACAGGCCTTAGAAAGTGTAAATCTTTGTAAGCTACTAGGTAAATGAAAAGAAGACCTTGAAACCAACTTGGTTATGGAATACAGACGATTTAATATGCACAATGTACTTACTACCCCATAAAAGTCTCATTTAGCTTTTTAAATGCTTCTCAAGCTGTGGAGAAATGTGTCAATGCAAAGAGGCATTCTTTTAATCTCCTTGCAAATTTATCAAAATTCAATTAATGTGTTGAATCTGCAGGAGACAGGCTGCAGTTGAAGTGACATTTCATCAATGATTGTTTATTATTCTTTTTATAGGCAGTTATTTAAATTGCAAGATTAGGAGTATTCAAGAGAGATTAGAATACAAGCGCTGCTAAACATTTTAAAAGTTATCTGACATCATTCTGGAAACCATTAATCAATCCGATACGGCAATAAGAACCTCTTAATATTTGTCATGCCAAGTGTTCCGGAGGACTTCAGCGATTCATCATAGTTTACGAGTGCACATATTGAAAAAATTTCCAGCACATTCTTGCAGCTTATACAGGAAGAATTATTACCCTCATCTTCAAATCCATCAAGTACAGCCAGCACTTCGCCAATATTTGACTCATGTCAAACTGTGGCAACTGTAAATGTCAGAGACTCTGGAAGGAATGAGTGACATATTGGAACATTTGTCTCGGTAGAAATGGCGAGTCGGGATGTGCGAGTAGATCTACCTGTATATAATGCTATTACACATATTATTGGGAATTGTTCTTACTAAAAGGCTGCTTGGGTTATTATATTTCACCAACCTAAAAAATCATGGCTTTTAAAAAATGATAGGTGCTGTAAATGTTTTTGTAAAAAAACAGATAAACTGCTTGGATTACAAACACAGGAGTTGTCAAATAAAACCCTTACTGCCTTGTAAGTCTGTAGACAACACTTGAGGCTGAAGCAATCCATTTCTGTGCAGGAGTTTAATAACACAGGCGAAAAGGAGAGTGCGCGAGCTGGATTGTTAGTAGCTGCTACAATTTAGACTGAAGCTGATCTGTTATCAAATCAATACAGATATTTGCACAAAGATTTCATAATGTCTTTCAATCCTATCACATGACACTTAACTATTATGGTAAGTTCCAAAATAATTTTCTAAACAGTGCTGCCAACTGGACAATATTTCAAAAGCTGTTTTTTTGTTGAGAAGCTATTGGATCGCTGCCATACTTTTGACATTTTTACAAATCGTCTACATTTTCCCCATTTGGTGCACTGTTTACAAAAGCTAGTGACCTACTGATGCAGCTCATGCCGGAGGGAAATTAATAGTTTTCAATTTCATTTTGACAATAGTTTTGTTTTTTTATTAAATTATGACTTTAACTTGCATGATAAAAATCTGGTTGAGAACGCAATGTTCAGCAGAAAATAAATTCAGAGGTGGAAATTAGAAAACAGGACAAGGAGGTGTGAGAAGTGTCTCGGTGGTTCACAAGTCAGTTACTGAGTCCTGCAGACCACATCCCCAGCCAAAAGTTAGGCACTGCGAAATGTCAAGGTGCTCATGTGACACTTGCATACACCACATGTGTTTATCTACATTGCCCAAAGACAACCAGGCAAGTTTAATCACTATTCCAGCCTTGGGAACTTAATAACTTCAGTTTTGCCTGAGCTCATTAAACCAAACTATGGCTATGTTGGGTCCTGTCCTGACAGACAGATTCAGTACCAACAGGCTTGTTTCAGGAAAGGAACAAGCACCAGGGGAAATAGTCAAAATGTAATTGCACTTCTGCATGAAAAGTAATAAACTGCTCGCCAAGCTTTTGGACTATACAAATAAAAGCAGTGTTCTCTAGTTGGGAGAAAACGTGACACTTTCCCCTTCTTATTATGCTGACACTAAAAAAACAGGCTGGCTGGCCTGGCAGATGCAATATACACAGTCAGTAGCTGCAGAGCAATGTTTGGACATAAGTGTACACTACAGTACCTTCTTGGGAACGCTTCTGATCTCCAGACACCATGTCAGCAAGTGCAGCAAAGAGATGTTCGGGGACATGTAGGATGGCACCTGGGCACCTACAGCCAAGGAGCAAACCTTAATAAGCTATGTGCCATCCACACATAAAGAATATTGTCAGAACTGTGTAATTTTGCATAGTTAGTGTACATTAGTTGTGCATGATAAAATGACGTGACAGGGCCACTCTGACCTTTTTTCTTATGGTCCTTTTTTAGAGAAATGTGGACCTGATGGTTCCTCTGGTCGTGGAGGCCCAGTCTGTGGAGCATCTCCTCAACCTCTGTGGCTCTGTTTGGGCAGAACACATCAAACGAATCCCCGGGCTCATATGCCATAGTTGGGTGAGCCTGGGAGTAAAGAGTAAAGTTAGTTGCATAGTTGTAACCTGACTATCTTAAGTCCACATTGCATGTTCAGGAAAAAATGCCACTGGCCACTTACAGAGATGTCCAACTCTAAGAGAAGGGCCGTCTTGACTGAATCACCTCTGGTCAGCTGAACTGCCCTGTATATGGGAACCTCATGAACACTTTCTTTGTTCAACTGTCCAACAATCTGAAAAGAGAAAAAAAAAAAGAATTATCAGACAATGGGTTAACATAAATAGTGGTTTTATCAGCAGCATCATTCCTCACCTGCTCCACAGTGCCCACATCCTGAAGAGAGACATCCAGGTAGGGAGGAGGCAGAGCAGGAACATTAAGGGGAGACTCTGAAAGCGGTGGCAGGGAGCAAGTCAAAGAAGCAGCCAATGCAACATGGGTAACTCCAGCATCTGTGGTCTTTGTCTCCGGGGCTGATGTAGAAACACTGGCAGTCCCAAGAGACTTGGATTCCGACTCAGGGCTCCCGGCAGAAGAAGGTGGCCTGAGATCTGAAATGGACATCTGCGTAGCAGAAGCAAAAGACGACGCAACAGACGCACATTTGGAGTCTGTGTCAACGGATGCTCTGCCTGACTTGCAGCTCTGCTGGCCATTAAGGCTTAGGAGGTTAAATTCAACATCTGGCGCACTCAAATCGGGCGTTTCCTTCGGTGAATCCCCTCTCGAGGGAGCAATCCTATCGGAAGCCATTTTTGATAAGGCTCCTTTGATGGCTTTCCACAGTCCTTCGAGCCAGGGGTCAATGACCAGCTCCAGCCTGGAGAGAGAGCAAAGATGATAAAGTGACAGCATGGTAGTAAAAAGATGAGCCTGATAACTTTATGAGTAGCTGAAAGCAAGAAAGATGGGTGTCTACACATTTCTCTGCTGAACTTACCCTACACCATCATCTGCATATCCCGTCGCATAGAACTGTTTGGCTCCAAGCTCCTGTAGACGACGCTCAACTGTCTTCCCGCAGTTGCAGAAATTTGCATAATTTGTGTCTCCTAAAGCTGCAGAAGAGAAGAGCCAACGGACGGAAGATTTCTCAAGACAGTAACTACAAAGGAAGTAAACAATGTACAGTGATCTAATTTGTTTTTTTACAGATGAACTGCAAAAAGAGCGAGCGCAGAGCCTCATAGTCCGTGGGAGAATTTACCTAAGAGTGCATAGCAAAGGTGTTCATAGTGGTCAGTGGAGAGGGTCTTCTGCTTGATGCGCTTTACAAACTGGAGGGCATTGTCAGGCGGTTCCCCGTCTCCAGTAGTAGACACAATAAAGACCACTGGGGCTTTCTCCTTCTCCAAATTGTACTGGAACCAGTTATACAATTAATCATTGACTGGTGTGTCCACAGTCCATATGAAAAAATATTAGATCAATATCCTCACGAATCATTTATTAAGATGTTATTGACGTTTTGCTGTGTCTCTAAAAAGCTTGGATTCGAGGAAGAGTGTCCCCATGTCCAATGGCTACCTTCTCATTCTGGTTCAAGCAGCTGAGTTCCGCGACCAGTCCTCGTTCCTGGGCCTCCTCAGCTATCCCCTCTGCTATGGACTGGGCTTGGCCCTTCTGAGAACCGTACAGAACCACGAACCGAGGCTGCACTTCGCAGGGCATGCTGGAGCGTCCAGGAAGAAGAAAAAAAGCAGATTTGTAGTTTTACATATTCCTGAATGACGTTTCTTAGTTACGACAGACATATTGACTCGTCTCAACACGAAAAGTCTAGCGCCTGTTTGTTTTTTTAAGACGAGTCAAAATTGTATAATGACATTAACATCGTACACAATACCAGAACCCTGAATCTGAAGCAGCTCACTGGAATTCAGCCATTGTCACTTTTGTGACTTTATACCTGTACTTTTCATGTGAAGATGCCTTTCAGGAAGAAAAAGAAAAAGACCTATCGATGCGTCAAGGCAAACTAGTGTGAGAGGCTAAGGAGTGGGCTCATGTGGGCCTTGATATGTTGACAAAAAAAACATTGTCATAGCCTTATTGAATCCTTACTGCTTAAGTCCTTTAGTCCTAAAAGAAGTGAAGTCACCTGTGTTGACAGACATTGTGCAGCATATTTTCCACAGATCCTATAAAGGAGGGGGCTATTCAACTCATGTATTCATGTAGTCCTATCACATTAATGTGCGACCATGTGTATTCGTAATCACTCCAAAGTCGCTGACACCATTCACAAAGCTCACGAGACGTTCAAAATCCTTAAATGACAATTTGAAAGACGAATGTAAACAATATAAATCTGTACACATTCAACGTATCCGGTGACAGACGTTCCGAACGAGGCAGACATCGGTCTTGCTGTGTTGTCACGACATCCCATCTCGCCCACACACTGAGAGATTCGACAAGGTTACACACAGACTGCCACACAACGCCTTTACTACCGACAGGACGACGCGCAGCAGCAGCCCTGAACGCCACCATTTAGTATCCGGACGTTGCGTAAAAAAAACCCCAGTTTTTTACGTGGTCAGCATTCATCCGAATGCACGTGGACTCGAGCGTGTTGGTTTTCACAAAGCCAGTCACAAAGTTGAATTAAGTGTATTTAAAGAGAAGGGATGTGGACAATTTGTTAACCAAGCGAGAGACTCGTAGCACGGAGCACACGTGCAACTCCTGTTTTAGCGAAAGGCTCCAAAGCGAGGCACAAACATACGTAATAACACATTACAGTTCCAAAGAACACAGATATCCACGCAAAATAGTTTTTTTTTCATGACATATATTCTATATACCTTCTGTTATAGGTTTTCAGCTTTTCTGTCCACTCTGTCCCATGGTATTTTAGCAATGCTTGAATTCACGCGAGATCACGGCGCGGCGCCGGGGAACGTGATCGGACGAGACCACGTTACAGAAGACGCCTTTTTTTAATTGATTTTTTTAAGCTCCAACTTTTAAATATCATTCGTGAAAATCTTGGTAGTAATTAATTCGGTGTCGTGTCAACGTCGTCAAATCCATCGCGTGTTTTGCCATCCCGGATAAAGGGGCGTTTATATGTGTAACAGAAGAAGAAGAAAAAACACGCCGAGCGCTACTTGGTTCCGCCCTCCCCGCCCGTGGAGCCTTCCAGAAGTCGCCGGCAGACCCGCGCGGCTCTCAGCTCAGCCACACCGCAGACTTTCGCCATCAAATCCCGTCGTTTCATCCGCTGAGCACTCGCCAAGTGTCCCGACCCCACGGCCAACATGTCCTCCATGGGGACACTCGCGTTCGACGAGTATGGGAGGCCGTTCATCATCATCAAAGACCAGGACAAGAAGACCCGGCTATCGGGCATTGACGCACTGAAGGTACAATGGGCTAGCTAGCGGTGGCATGTCGGCTTAGCACGCTGCTACTCGAACCAGCAGTCTCGTGGCGTGGGGCGCGTAGACAGTTGAGTCGACGTGATATATGGTGTTATGCAATACTTTGATTCGTTAGCATGTACTTTAATGTCAAGCTAAAAAATGTCGGTGAAGTTGGAACAGCGTTCGCTTTAAGGATTAGCTAGTCATGCTAACATGCGGCCCATGTGCTTCCTGCAAGGCGTTCGGTTGAGGGGTGTTGCTATGTAGAATTGGGCTGTGCCCCTAAGTGGTCACCATTGGTGCGCATCCTTCCCATTGTACTCTGCCGAAACAGTCTCGCATGTTGCATCTTCCTTTGGCTTTCGATGTAATAATCAATTTTTTTTATTGCGAGTTAAAATGTAATGTTTGTGTTTTGCAGTCTCACATCATGGCAGCCAAGGCAGTTGCGTCAACGCTCAGAACATCCTTGGGACCCAATGGTGAGTATGAACACATCTGCACTCCTCTGATCGGACTGTCAAGTCTCAGATGAGTGCTTTGATGCTGAGCTTCTGTGTAGTGTACTGAATCATACCACAACCACTACTCTCCCACATAGTCATGACAGTAGAGACAATTCTTTGTTAAATAGCACACCTGTCACTTTTCCTGAACCATTATTTTATGTTCGCATACAGGTCTTGACAAGATGATGGTGGACAGGGATGGCGAAGTGACCGTCACCAACGATGGAGCCACGATTCTCAGCATGATGGATGTGGACCACCAGATTGCCAAGCTCATGGTGGAGCTGTCCAAGTCCCAGGATGATGAGATCGGCGATGGAACCACTGGAGTTGTCGGTAAGAGATGTGGGGGACTAGAAGAGTGTTTGTTTTTATCCTTTTATTTTTTAGTAAACCAGGCTTTATAAATGTGTTCTTGTTGTCCCTGTGCTGATGCCTCCGGCATATAAAATGGATTTATAGTTCTGCATATGCTTTAAACCCATTGATTATCATAGTTTCATTCAGCAGTGGATGGAAACAACAATTGTGAGTTGGATGTAATAAAATTTCCTAAAGACCAGTTGGATCTCTTTAACTTAAATGCATAAAAAACTTTTGGCACCTGCATCCATGACATAACAATGTGGATTAAGGCATACGCTGAATCAAATTTTGGTAGCATGACAAGTGCTCTTTTTTTTATCATATTTTACCCATAGTCACTGTCTTGTGTTTCCTCCTCAGTGCTGGCTGGCGCTCTCCTTGAGCAGGCTGAGCAGCTGCTGGACCGTGGAATCCACCCAATCAGGGTCTCCGATGGTTACGACCAGGCTGCGCGCATTGCCATCGCAGAGCTGGACAGAATTGCCGAAACCTTCCCCTTCGATCCCACCAACACAGAACCGCTCATTCAGACAGCCATGACAACGCTGGGGTCCAAAGTGTGAGTTTCGCGGACACAAGTGTTGGGTTGTTTTTATGTAGCTGCGATAAAACTAGCATAAACTGTCTTGGATAGCTTTTTTCAAGTGGCCTGGGGTAAGTTCTGCTCTGACACTCAATTTTAAAGCTCTTCTGCTGTCTTTCAGTATCAACCGGTGCCACAGACAGATGGCTGAGATCGCAGTGAATGCCATCCTCACTGTGGCCGATATGGACAGGAAGGATGTTGACTTTGAGCTCATCAAGATGGAGGGCAAGGTTGGAGGCAAGCTGGAAGACACGCAGCTCGTCAAGGGAGTCATAGTTGACAAGGAGTTCAGCCACCCTCAGATGCCCAAGGTATGAGTGAAATTAAATTTCAATCTGAGAGGAAGTTATTTGCGTTGTACTCAAGAAAATTGGTAGTAGATAAGGACAAATTAAATGGCTATGTTCTGAGTTGTATATTTGATTGTAGCAATTTTGTGATGTGAATTGAAATACTAGGCATGTGTTGCAAAGTGACTCAGGGCCAAACAACCAGTCATAGATAAGTGTGAGCTACAACTACTAAATACACTGTTACTTGCCTTTTAACACTGCAGCTAAATGTGTGCTTTATTGGATTTTCCTTAGTGTGACCACTCATAATGCCGACACCACTTATTCTTTGTCAACATTCAGGTTCTGAAAGATGTTAAAATCGCCATCCTCACCTGCCCGTTCGAGCCCCCCAAGCCCAAGACCAAGCATAAGTTGGATGTGACCTCTGTGGAGGAATACAAAGCACTCCAGAAATATGAAAAGGAGAAGTTTGAGGAGATGATCAAACAGGTTAGTACCACAGCATCTAAGCTACTATGAGAGTACATCTTAACATCTACACCGGCACATACATATGGTCAACATTAAAATGTACACTTTGTTTTTCTCTTTTAGGTCAAAAGCAACGGGGCCAACTTGGCCATCTGCCAGTGGGGCTTTGATGATGAAGCCAACCACCTCCTGCTGCAGAATGAGCTGCCGGCCGTGCGCTGGGTTGGAGGGCCTGAGATCGAGGTGAGAAACATTTGTCACATTACTCTCAATTAGATGTTTTCACTTGCTCGATCGTTTGACTCAGTTGTGTTGTATGACAATATGGTGCTGATGAGCAGGAAGTATATGGTAGAAAATAACTTGACTGTTGGTGTTCAAGCTTACATCAAGTGTCTCTTGTGTTTCCCTGCAGCTGATCGCCATAGCCACAGGAGGGCGCATCGTGCCCAGGTTCTGTGAGCTGACACCAGAGAAACTTGGCACTGCTGGTTTGGTGAAGGAGATCTCCTTTGGCACTACAAAGGACCACATGCTGGTTATCCAGGAGTGCAAAAACACCAGGGCGGTAACCATTTTCGTCCGCGGGGGGAACAAAATGGTGAGCACGCTTATCAACTTTGTGTAAACTGTATTTGTCGAACTGTCCCTGTTGATTTACCTTTATATGTTATTTTTCTCATTAATAGATCATTGAAGAGGCCAAGCGTGCTCTCCATGACGCTCTTTGTGTCATTCGCAACCTGGTCAGAGATAACCGCGTGGTGTACGGAGGCGGAGCTTCAGAGATTGCATGTGCCCTGGCTGTCAACCTGGCTGCAGATAAAGTAAGAAGAACAAAGTCATTGCACAACTTCTGCATATTTGCTAGAATAGAATATGATGATTCTCATGTCGCTACTTGAATCTTCTTTTAACCCCTGCCCTATTCCTTTTTAGTGTCCATCTTTGGAGCAGTATGCCATGAGGTCGTTTGCAGATGCTCTCGAGGTAATCCCGATGGCATTGGCTGAGAACAGCGGGCTGAACCCGATCCAGACCATGGCGGAGGTCAGAGCCAAACAGGTCAAAGACAATAACGCTTTCCTCGGCATCGATTGTCTGAACAACGGCACCAATGGTAAGGAATGCAACCATCTCAAATGATTTACTTTATTATTCAAACTGAACACTGCACAGTCTGGTGGATTAGCACACTTTCAGTCAGACACTGGGGACACTGCATTTCTATCTTAAAGCAGGATGACGCTGAATCACTTTTTTTGTTTGCCTCTACACAGACATGAAGCATCAACATGTGATCGAGACCCTGATTGGCAAGAAGCAGCAGATCTTGCTGGCTACTCAGGTAGTGAAGATGATCCTCAAGATCGATGACATCCGAAGCCAGGGAGAGAGCGAGGACTAGAGTCCCCCTGACCACCGTAAGGCTCAGCCATGCTCTGGAAGCGCTTAATGTTGTGTGCCTGTCTAGAGGTTTTAGGCACTTCCCCGAGCACCATGTCCTAACCGCACTGCATATTGCTATTTATCATCTGATACAAAATGTTCAAGCTGTTATAAGTCACCATTAAAATGTTGGTCTGTTGAAATCTCAAGACTCTGTTGTTCTGATTTCAAGTCTCTAATGTTGAAACTTTTATTCAAGGTCAGGTTCACACGTCATGTCTTATATAACTTGAAATTTAAACAAAACTTTGGCAGTTGGGTGTATAAAGGGGAATCCCACTACATTCTACAAATTATTGACGTTAGCAACCTTACATGAGGACAGTATACTGCATCATACAGATTCCAGGAAAAGTACGAGACATGTCTGGCTCAACAATTAGCTGAATTTTTCATTGAGATTATTGGAATGTCAACAACCAAACAAAAACAAAGGAGCAACAATCACTAGCTGGTTCTAAATGACACTTACATATTTTACAAATAATCTTAAAGGCACCAGTTGGTTCCACAGTACTGCAGGTAACTGGACTCCCAACGTGGCTGGATCGTCTTGATCGTCTCACTTACATGTACTTGTCGAGCCAGTTGAGCATGTCCGTTCTGGCCGTCTGGATGCTGGGCTTGTCTGTGGGGTTGACATCCTCCCTCTTGCGGTGGACAAACCCATGAGTCTGCCCAGGGAAGATCTTAACTTGGTAATCCACTGTGCATTTCTCCTTCAGGATTGCTTCCAGGGTGCTCACCTGAGCGGCAGATAAGATGCAGGCACAGGTTGTTGTTGGTGGTTACATGGCAGATATTATGGCATTTTTATATTAACGTTAAAATGTGTGTTTGTGTGTTGCTGCTGCAATACCCCATGGTGCTCAAGCACCAGGGCAAGGCATTAGAGGAACAATACCATCACATCAAATTGTAGAAAATGTATAAGATCTACATGCACACACTCACCTGGTCCAGTGGGATAATCGGATCTTTCTCTCCAAAAATGAACAGCGTGGGACTCCTCAGCTCGTACCTGTCCTCCCTCTCACGGATGATCCCTGCACAGCACCACATAGGCCCATCGTAAAACCAAACCACATGCTCCCCTGCCCACACACACACACACAAGATCATGTAGCAATGACGCACCATAGACTGACACTCCAGCTTTGAGCTCTGGATACTGCAGGGCGAGATAATGTGTGGCAATCCCTCCCCAGCAGAAGCCCACCACTCCGATGTGTTTGGCCCCGTACTGCTCCTTCAGGAACCTCAGCACTGCATCGACCTCTCTGAAAAGAATAGATATATAAATGTGATTATTGTCAGAACTCAATCATGTGATCAGCAAGTCCTTCAGAAATCCCCCATCACATCAACAACAGCTCCACTTAATGCCCTGAAGAAAATGGTTCCGGCTTTAAAACTGGGACATCATCAGCTGCTCGATGAACTGGAAAACAAAGCTTTATATTCACTTGTTTATGTTGGTCGGCTTTTTGTCCTCAAGCCACTCCTGAAATGTGGACCAGTCATGTGATGGACTCCACGGCTCCTTTCCGACATAGAAGTCGGGACAGACAGCACTGCAATGGCAGAATAAAGAAATCACCACTGCGGCTACAGACGTATGGATTCAAACAGATACTCAATCACCAAAACCCCTACAATTCAACTGCTCATATAGTCTACACATGACCTCAGCTTCCTTTTAGCAGAATGCATATGACTTATCACTAATCAGCCTTTTTTCTTTTACAGACTTTTACGCACATGTATCCATTTTCAGCCAGCATGTCACTCATGTATCTGGTGTTGGGAAGCTGCCATCCGAAGATGTCCTGTATGACGATCACAGCCTTGTCAGACGCAGTGGCCGGCTCGACCACATAGGCTTTAATGTGCTCAATCTGAACCTCCCGGCCGAGGCCCCCGTAGTCGATCCGATCGCCGAGGTCACAGGGGCACGGCCTGGCTTCGTTTGCCATCTGCGGACGAGAAGCATGCGCGCGCAAGTGAAAGGCACTTGTCTGTGATTAGAAAAATCATTTGCGCAACACAACGACAAAGCCTTTCACACAAATGGCCTCTCTGACCCCTTCCAAGCCTCTCCCTTTAGCCTCAAACAGATTCATTTTTAAACATTGGATGTGTATTTAAAAGTTTGCATACAGACTTTTCCTACCGTATTGGGTGTTCTTTTTACAATGACGCAACAAAAAGTTGTGGCCAGACTCCAGGTCGGAGGTTGTAAAGCTCCTGTCAAGTAGTAAGACCGAACATGGAATTCCAGACATGACCTTCAAAATAAGTTTTTTACTTTCAAAATTGTCCGACCACTTGGGTGGTGGACTCATACATTACTCACCCTGGCCTGAAAACAACGGGTTTTTTTTGTCAACCACCCCAGGAAAAGCTATTGCTTGATTGATTGATTGATTGACTTTCCTCCGTTTGAGACTGGTCTTTGTACTTTTACTGCCAAGTACAAAAACAAATTCCTGTAACTGCTCCCTAGATTGGGATAGATTCAACATTCAAGAAACTTTATTATTGTCTGTCACATGTTAACAAAATCCATTCACATGTTAACAAAAATCCATTCACGGCTCAATCGAAGGCAAAGATGCACAAATGCAACGGTACCAAACAGCAAAATATTACAGTTACAAAAAAGAAAAGTGATGGATGATAACATCAGCGCTGTTGAAAGCTCATTTCTTTCTCTGTATTCAGTGCCTTTTGGACTCCTAAGTATCAATGTCAAATATCAATCACTAATGATTAGTCGTACACGAGAAAGTGGATTTACAAGTGGAAAAAACTCTTCAGTGTGGCGTAATATGCAGTTTTCAATTTCCCATTATCAATTGAGGACTCGACTGATTGAACCGGAAGTGAAATGGAACCGTCAAAATAAAAGCGAAGAGTGTGAGAGAACTCGGGGGGAAAGAGGGCATTTGCGAATTTAAAATCTAAGAAGTCACCAGCAGAGGTCCCCGTGAGGCTTAAACATTGACGTGGTTTTAAATAATAATCATAATCATAATCATCATCATTATCTTTATCATAATAAGAATTCAAAATCAAATCTACATTCCTCAGGTCATGTGGGTCACAAATTAACCTTGGTTTGAAATTCACAAACTATACATTGTAACCTGTTGCACTGTTTCTTGCATTATTGTCCCTGACAAATAAACTAATAAAAGAACCTTTATATCAAAAATCAAGTATTTTGCCGAAAAAAATGGCATTTCTAGAATACATCATTTTATAGAACAATTGAAGTAGCTGCTATATGGCTGCCAACAAAGACACTTACAAGCAACTCAGACATAACGACCTCAGTTTATTACGATTACGTCAGACATTAATCTCAAAAGGCCCCGCTGGGATTCGAACATTACGTCAGCCATTAATCTCAAAAGGCCCCGCTGGGATTCGAACCCAGGATCTCCTGTTTACTAGACAGGCGCTTTAACCATCTAAGCCACGGCGCCGGTGTTGCTGCTCAAATGTCGGAAGAATTAGATGTCAGATCAAATCATGTTATTGTTGGTGTTTCATACGATTTAATTACTTTATTTTTTCTCATCGAAGCTCTTTACAGTGTTTCTGGCGCTGCCAGTCGCCCTCAGTCGTCTCTGTCAATGTCCCTGTGGCTCACTACCTTCACTTTGATTGCGTTTTAAATAACGTGTAGCAGATGCCGCAGGTGCTTGGGTTAACACAGTGATGTTAACAAAGGCTCACCACTTTGACCAAAAACAAAAAAATGTGGATTTACTTATGTTTAAATAGATAATAAACAGGGCTATGGAGAGGATGGTTATGGAAGAGTAATTAATTTATAGTGAATTAAAGTAGTTTTTTTCTTTCTTTAGTATAATGGTCTAACTAGCCTTTGCAAAGAATAGTGCCTAGGTCATAGGTCAAGCCCCTTTGAGGGTTTTTTGCAGCTCTCCTTTGCACATATTATTCGTTACATAAAATAGTATCTCTTCTGTATGAGTCAAGTCAGTAAAAATACATGTATTTATTTTTAAAACGCACCTCGCTAAACAATTTATTTTCAAAAGAATCTGTGTAGTAGTGTGTATTGTGGATCAATAGGTGTGGCAACAATCACTTCAGGGGTGTCGGGTCAGGACACTGGAGTCCAGGTCTATAGTTTAGACTGTTTATCTAGATGCAGGTCGGCATGCCAAATGCAAAGTCCATCACAGCTTCTATACATGTCTCGCCCCTGTGAGGGATATAATTCAAAAGATGGGTTCATTCTGAGAGGATCCACTACCTGTCGTATTCGATGAGATCACAGATCACAGGAGTTATGTGCGTGTGTGTGCCCCTTGATCCTTTGATTCATTCCATCAATGGGGATTGTGTGATAGGATTTTAAATTAACGATTATCAAGAATTGGAATGAACATTCAAACTGTGCAACGTATGACAGTTACTCACGAATCAACAAGCACAAAATGGAAACTGTAGTTTGAATACAAAATATGAATATTGATCCAAATTATCTTCTTAGCCATGATTGCTTCTATTAACAAAAAATAACTAAACCATAAACATTTCTTACAAGATGGAGATGGGCCCAGCTATTCAAACTTTTAATCCATGTTAACTCTGGTCTAACGGTCTCAAGTCTGCTGTTACATAAAGGAGTTGTTGGTTCAGGTAACCTCCTGCAGATGTCGCTGTTGAACACCCACGGACATTCGTTACTCAACATACACCCGGTTTCTAGAGTTAACAGTGAGGAAAAGCGAAGTAATGGAGAACATCTTTCTCCAGCTTAGATACAGATCAACGTGTTAAGTGTACTCAGAAACAAGCCTTTGTTGAGTTGATATTCGCAGTATTAGAAGAATTGCCTGCTTTGCCTTCCGCTAACCACGTGACGGTTGTTGTGGAAGCTTCCCCTGCCGTAAAACGTGAACCGATGTGGTGAAGAAGAAGCGAAATTGTTGTGACAGCGGTTAGCGGTGACGTTAGCAAGCTAGCCATTTGTCTCCCAGGTTGTAACTGGCATTCCAGCGACACAGAGGATGTGCCGGCGTTCAGGTTGATTTGTTTGACATCGTTCAAAAAAGAACGGCGTGAAAATAAAACCCTTTTGTCCTGCGGCGAACACAGACCGGATGTAAGACGACACGACGAAAGCGAACGCTACAGTGGTCAGTCTGTGGGGAAACCATTTTATGATTGTCAATGCATCCGACACGTAAGGGTACGCTCGTCTCGCTAGCTTGACTCAGCTAGCCGAACGATACTGCACGTGTCGTGGATGGGTTCACTGAACGAGGCGCTCTTGGAAGAAACGGTGACCGGCGCTTAGCGGACAACATGGACACCGCCGAAGAAGGTAGGTAACACGGGGAGTCTGGCGGGTGACTTAGCATTAGCTTCGTGCATCACAGAGAACCAATCCAATCGCCGCGCTGGGCCTGCTAGTGGCCAAGTTAGCAGAATACCCTTCGCAGCATGTCGATGTAGTGTGCTGTTGATTCTGGGAGACTGCGAAACCTTTGTTTGAATGCAGCTGAGCATGTTGCGAAGCCGCAGTAATGTAGTAGCGAGTGTAGAAAGACCCAGAGGGCTATTGGTGATGTCATCAGTCTCCTGATGGGAAGCCATATTAGTAACTCACCTGCACTTGTGCACCCTGCTTACTCTACGTGCAGGGTGCACACATTTAGCAATCGCATGCTTTTATGTTAGGACACTCCAAATGAAACCTGTGCGCGAACACAACCCAGTACCATCACCCTGTGTCTGATCATCTCTGATGTGATCATTCACTCACATTATGTTTGCGTGTGTTTGTTGTGTGAAGCGGACATTTGTCGCGTGTGCCGCTCCGAGGGGACCTCGGACAAGCCCCTGTACCACCCCTGCGTCTGCACCGGCAGCATCAAGTTCATCCACCAGGAATGGTAAGTGTGGGGAGTGACAGCTGTCATGATTGTGACTTTGCAGGATCCCCCTTTTCAGAGTCCTGCTCACTGTTGACACCGATGTGAGCAACTAGCCTGAGGTGGGACACTGTTAACTTGTTGCTCTAGTTAGTCCAAAATCCTTGTTTTACAGTAATCTCGCTCGTACCTTCTGGTTGTAACAAAGATCAGCTGCACAGAACTGATTATGAAAGTTTTACAGAAGTTAGTTTTGTGTTACGTGCATGTTGCAATTGATTGTTGCAAAATGAACACAGGATGATGCCTCCACTGTTTCATGGTTACTTCAATACTGGCTCAATGCACACGGACCCAATGTCTTTCAAGAAAACCCAGCCAAGAGAATGTTTGGTTCCTACAAAAGAAATCTTTGTTGCTTTTATTCCTGTAGTCTAAAAAAAGAAACCAGGATCTGTGTTTACATGGATGTTTCTCTAATTAGATTGCCGTTTAAAGAGGGTTATAATCGGATTACAACAGTATAGCGTAAATGCCGGCGCTTGTTTTGAAAATCCAAGTTCATCTGGAAATGAGGATTTCCCTTTTGTAAGAGACTATGTTTTTGTTGTTTCAAGGTAGTTGTCTATAAATGAAATTTATTATTATAATTATTATTATTATTAAGAAATTGTATAAATTGTAGGACAGGCTGTCTACTATGATTATTCCTAAAGCAGCTGCTTGATATGAAATGTAATGTAATATAAGAATCTTGAAAAGAATGCAGGATGCCGAACAGGGTTTCCTCAGTCACATTCCGGTTACATAGGGTCCCAAACTACTGGTGAAAACAATACCAGCTCCTGCACATACTTTGGAGAGTGTGCTTTGTTCTCATCTGTCCTGTGTGTGAGCGTCAGTGGTGACGAGAGGGTCAGGTGGATTTAAATCCCTAGGCAGAGGCAGAGGCCGGGTCTAGATTGTTCTGCGGCAACTGTTGGACCACAATCTGTATCCATTTTAGTTTACTCAAACAAAATGTAGAATAACAGCCTTTTGTGTCTGGATTGTGGTGCCCAGTTTTGAATTGAGCAATGCTCAACTTATTTAAAAAAAAAAAAATTTTAACTAACGAAAATATAAAATTCTCACACAACTTCCGGCACGCTGAAATGTTATTATCCACATGCCATGGTCAGCGAAGTATCCAGCTAAATGTGGACGGGACTCGCTCTGCACACAATTGCATCACTCAAAATAGCAGGGGGTCAAACTACCCAATATGTATCAGAAAGTCAGCAAATGTATGATGTTGTTGAATTCAGTTTTTATTCAAATTATAAATGTTGCTTTACAGTTTGGTCCAGTGGCTGAAGCACAGCAGGAAGGAGTACTGCGAATTGTGCAAGCACAGATTTGCTTTCACACCAAGTAAGTTTGTGGCATTAATGTATTGTCCACTTTAATTTTAAAAAACACTTCAAGCTTTACAGTTTACAGAAAAGATTATTTCAATGTCTCTGGTTCACTCTGTGCCTCTGTCTCTCTTCAGTTTACTCCCCAGACATGCCCTCACGTCTGCCCATACAGGACATCTGTGCTGGCCTGCTGACCAGCGTGGGGACCGCTATCCGCTACTGGTTCCATTACACACTAGTGGCCTTTGCATGGCTCGGTGTGGTTCCTCTCACTGCATGTAAGAAGTATACACACAGATAAATAGATTGTTACTGAAGACAATTTTTTCCTCATAAATGCGATATTTCTGGAATGTCTTGAGGGATGAACATTTGATTTTGGTGGTCAAAGGTCAAGGTCCCTGTGACCTCACAAAATTTGAAACTCAAGCATTTATACTCCAATTATGACAACATACATGTAATACCTTTTTTATTGATACCATAATGAAATGTTATGTTCCAATATGGGTGAAAAGAATGACTCACCTTTTGGGCTCAAGTTCATGCCGTGGTCACGTCATCACTAACTAGAGTATGTGCTCCATAAAGAGGAAATGTGCATCGAAAAACTTACGTCTGACATATTAGCTCACGCTTACGGTTTACATGCTCAAAAGAATTCAAGCTTTGTACCGTTACATTACAAGCTAAGCTGTGTTTGTACATGTGTTTGCGCGTTCCAAGCGATATAAATCCCCCTCAGTACTCATTGTAGAACAAAAAGGCTATTTGATTGTCATACATGATGTAATTTTTTTTCAATACAGAATGTTTTAAACATTTTAAAATGCATTTTTCCTTATTGAGAATGATGCTAATTAAGTATCTTGGCTCTTTGCCTCAGGTCGCATCTACAAGTGTCTGTTTACCGGCTCTGTGAGCTCACTATTGACACTGCCGTTGGACATGCTTTCTACGTGAGTGACGATACCAATATTCTCCAGCACTACACACCGAAGCATTATGTTTAATTTGATATTAAGCAACTGTGTTCTACGTGGTTAGTCTCTTTATTTCTTGATAGCATAGTCATCCAGGACCATTTCAGTGTTTTTGTGTGGGCATTTATTGTGTCTGTCTTGCAGAGAGAACCTGCTTGCGGATTGTCTTCAGGGCTGCTTCGTCGTCACCTGCACCCTGTGTGCATTCATCAGTCTGGTGTGGCTCAGAGAGCAGATAGTCCACGGCGGCGCTCCCCAGTGGTTGGAGCAGCACCAGCCGCCACCACCTAATGCTGCTGCACAAGCCAATGAGGTGCGTCGCTTGACTAAGTGATTGCCAAAGTAATTGATTTAATGAAAAACTGAAACGGAGAGTATTAATAGGAAGAATTGTTCAATGACATTCATTTTTTAGGGTATTTACATATTCAGTTCTTTTAGCGAGATAATAAACAAACCAAGTGTGGCATAAAGATATTAATGGTTGGCATTGGATGTGCTTTGTATGTCTTGTGTGCATAATTTAACACCACATCAACCATATCCCATACATCAACTCAACTGTAGTATCCTGCTGTGACACTGTTAATCACACGGATACACATGCACACAAAAATCAACCTTTCTGTACAACGCCATGCATCGTGCTCTCTCCCCCTCAGGCACAAGCTGCAGGTCAGGGAGCAGCAGACGAGCCCCCTGCAGCCCAACCGGCCCCGGCCGATCCCCCAGCCCAGAATGAAGCAGAGCCTGAGCCCCCTGATGTTCCCCCAGACCAAGGTGATGACCCCGAGCTCGAGGTAGAGGAGGGAGCAGCTGCCGAAGATGCAGATCCCAACAATGGAGCACAAGGTTAGAATTTGTTGATATTGAATCGAGAGTAGAAGTAAATTATCGTTTGCAGTTAAGGCCACACTCTTGCTCGTCTGTCCATCACTTTTCGCAGTCTGCCTGGCCAGATTTAATGGAGATGTACTCGAATGCTTTACATTGCTTAACAACACAAGACACTGATAAAATTGTGCAATTCACACACAAATTAAATGGAGCAGAACATCACGAGTAAAGTGATAAATAGTGATGAAAATATTTTGTCTCCAGCGAAGCTGACAAACGACAACACTGTTAGAGCAAAAAATATACCGTCATAATTTTGAGAAACAGCCATACAAACGGTGCATCTGGCATCACAGCATACAAATATTTTCCACAATGGTCTTATCCGGTAACAATTTGCCATCACAAATGAACTCATTTCATCGTTTGTTTTGTTTTACCATGGTTGATGGACTTTGTCACTGCCTTTAAATCAACACAATGGAAAAGTCTAACAATAGGCTGCCTTCAACTTCATAGCTAACTAATTTTCCCAGAATGACATTTATGACAGTTTATTATAGCATTTGTCAAGCAGCACTTTTCTATCTTTGTGTTAAAAAGCCAGCTCAAAAACATTCGACCAGACAAACACAATAAAGATTGTTTTCCTCTCTCAATATTTATCTGACAAGCAGGAAAATACAGCTAGGGATTATTTTATAAATTCTTTTAACAGTGATGCTGTTTATATAAATGTTTGATACGTGTCTCTGCAGACGACATGAATTGGAATGCTTTGGAGTGGGACAGAGCAGCGGAGGAGCTCACCTGGGAAAGGGTAATGCTGCATATAGTGACTGATATCAAAACGCCCTCATCTGCCCTTTTACAGACTAAAAATTATGTATTTTTGCTATCTGTGTTTTACGTCCTTGCACATGCAACACTTCAAATCCTTCAATTTCACCTTTTTAGATGCTTGGCCTGGATGGTTCACTGGTATTTTTGGTAAGACTTTATATCTGTGATCGTAACCTCTGCTTTCTACACTAAGGATATTTCATATGAGGAATGTGTGCAAGGTCAAATCTCACCCATCTCTTGATGTCTTTGTCTTGTAGGAGCATGTGTTTTGGGTCGTGTCTCTCAACACACTCTTTATTCTGGTCTTCGGTGAGTAGACTGAAACAATGTAGTTTCATGTATATTAAGAATAAATGTATGCTTCACAGCTATATGATCCTGGTCCTTTTTATGCTACAATATGAACATTTTCTTCTTCTTCTTCTTTCATTTCAGCATTTTGTCCCTACCACATCGGGCACTTCACTGTCGTCGGTCTTGGCTTTGAGGAATATGTAAGAAACTGCTTTCATCGATTAGCCTTATTATGCAATGCAATAATATATTGTGAATTATGCTTTGAATTATTTGGCTACTTTGTATTGTTCTCTTTAGGTCCAAGCCTCCCACTTTGAGGGTTTAATCACAACAATTGTGGGCTACGTACTGCTGGCCATGACGCTCATCCTCTGTCACGTATCCTTCCGCCAAAGACAATTCCATGGTTTATTGTTGTACAAAATATTATGAGGCCATATTTGAATTTACTTATATGTTCAGCTGTGTGTCTGTTTTCTCTGTGGGGCCATTGTCGATCCTTAATGGCTGTTTCAGGGACTGGCTGCTCTGGTCAGGTTCCAGCGCTCCCGCCGTCTCCTGGGAGTCTGCTACATTGTCGTCAAGGTAACTATGCCTTCAGCCGCATTTTTGCTTTGTGTAACTCGGTCGAAATACACACAGAAGTATTCACTCTCTGAGATTTACTACCCGAGCATAACGGTGAATCAGATATTATTTGCAATCACACTCATAGGCCGAGGGATAAATATACTCTTATTACAGTCTACTGTACCCATCGTAAGATAAATGTCTAAATGTGCGTAGGATGGCCTTGAGACCTGCTTCTCTTTCCGTTACAGGTCTCTCTGCTGGTTGTTGTGGAGATTGGTGTGTTTCCACTAATCTGCGGCTGGTGGCTTGACATCTGCTCTTTGGTAAGATGCTTGGTCTACTCCTCATTCTGACTTTCACCACGTCAAAAGGCACAGCTCCTCTCAGTCATCTGCATTTTTAATTAAATTGGTGCAGTGTTTGGATTTCTAACCAAACTGTTATTTGTATCGTGGTAGGAGAAAGGTCATTTTTTTTAAAGTTGGCTATTGAAGTTACAGGTATACTCCTGTATTTGATATACTCCTGTAAGAATAAATATTTTCTTGAAATAGTCCCTATAGTTACTAATAGCCTGAAAAGGTTTATTTTCTAGATGTGTCCATATGTTAATTCAGCAGATGCTTTGTCCATGTTGAGTTGCTAAATTGCAAGTAGTGTTGTTCACCCTGTACAGGGCATCTGTAGCATGTCCATTGAAGCAGCTTTTGACAAGGTTGCCTTGTTGCTCTCACTCCTGGTCTCCAAGTCTCTATGGGTTTGCACTTTTTGAAACTTAACTGGCACAATGTCAGAAGATCAAGTCCCTCTCCTGCCTCAGCTGCAACCTTAGCTTTGCCACCCGTGCTGCTCAATGCAAATCAGTTATGTTTTCCGTAACTTGTCCCAAGCCATTCAACCTGCCTCCGTACAGATGGAGCAGCTTTCACAGCAGAACGGAAAAAGAAATCCCTCCTGCTCTGTAGCCTTTACCTTGTGAAAAGAATCGAATCGACCTGAAAATTAACTGTGTGGAGTAAGCAATTTTTTTTTACCATATTATATATCATTTTAACATTTGATTTTTCTGTATCGTGCAGGAGATGTTTGACGCCTCACTGAAAGACAGAGAGTTGAGTTTCAAATCAGCCCCCGGTACCACAATGTTCCTGCACTGGCTTGTGGGAATGGTCTATGTCTTCTACTTTGCTTCTTTCATCCTCCTACTGAGAGAGGTAAGATGACAAAATGTTTCTTAACATTCTGGTTTCCTATGTGATTTACATCCCTAAGTGATTAAACCTGGGGATCATTTTGATGATGTTGCTCGTTGTTTGTCCACCAGGTGCTGAGACCCGGAGTGCTGTGGTTTCTGAGAAACCTCAATGACCCAGATTTTAACCCGGTGCAGGAGATGATTCATCTGCCCATCTACAGACACCTGCGGCGGTTCATCCTGTCCGTGGTGGTGTTTGGCTCTATCGTGCTGCTCATGCTGTGGCTGCCCATCCGGCTGATTAAATTACTGCTACCCACCTTCCTGCCGTACAATGTCATGCTCTACAGGTAAACCACGGACATAATGGAGTTATAGGTCACTCAGCAATAATCTGTGTGAGAAAGCTGCTGCTTCTTCTCTCTGTGTTTTAAACCACTTTTGCTTCGGGAGGTAACGCCGCTACGTGTTGCTGCAGTACATCTCGAGCTAAAGAGGAAATATTGGCCATATCATGAATGATTGATATGAATTGATATTGAAATCTTAAGTTGTAGTGACTTACCCATTTGAGCGTCTGCTGTATGAAACTTAACATGAAGAGGAAACAGTTACTCCGAAGACAGATTTTTTTCCAAGTCAATTGAAAACAGAAATCCAACGCACAAGAACAGTTTCATGTCCCAATGGGCCACGTGGCCTTGCATACTCACTGATGAACCCTGTCCACCTGTGTCCCCGCAGTGACGCCCCAGTCAGCGAGCTCTCATTGGAGCTCTTACTGCTTCAGGTTGTGCTGCCGGCTCTACTGGAGCAGGGCCACACTCGCCAGTGGCTCAAAGGCCTGGTCAGAGCCTGGACAGTCAGTGCCGGATTTTTATTGTGAGTCAAAACTAAATACTCTGTAATTTATTTATTTTAAAATGTTTCACACTGGCTGTCTCCAACCGACCTATCACTTCTCCATGCCTCCTCAGAGACCTTCACTCCTACCTCCTCGGGGAGCAGGAGGACAACGATGCCAACCAGCCTGTGAACAACAACAACAATAACCCTCCCGCTGGTCATCATAACAACAACAACAACCCCGCCCCAGCTGTTGGCGAGGGCTTACACGCAGCACATCAGGCCATCCTGCAACAAGGGGGGCCAGTGGGTTTCCAGCCCTACCACCGACCACTTCGCTTCCCACTCAGGGTGAGACAAGTCTTGTGGTTTGGCTCTTTTACCACTGCAGTAGGCTTTAACATTTTAGTAATTTTATTAAACATGACAACCTGACCCAAGTTTGTGTTTGGCCATGAGCATAGTCCTAGCACAGGCACGTAGCATGCTCTCATGTGCACCCCAAATGTCAGGCACACAGAGATAGACAGTAAAAACCATGGAAACATGGATTTTTTTTGACCGTCCACCAACGCAGCAGGATTTCTCCAGGGGATCCGGATGGCCAGTATGACTCAGACAGACAGGTCTGTTGTCTGTGTGTTTTAGAGAGAGAGAGAGAGTGAGAAGGGCAGACAGGGGCTGAGATCATACCCATTTGAAAAAAATCAACATCTGCTGGCAATACCTGCCGGCCGACACAAATAAATCAGTGTCTGAGAAGTTTAAAAATATTTCCAGTTCATTATGAAACCACGGTGTGGCAAATGAGACTGTGGTGGGTCGTTACAGTCGAGGTGATAAATTAAACACTGTCTTTGATGCATGGAGTTAACATGTGAACCTTATGCAGTTGTTTTCTAAAATCTGAATTAGCATGGTTAGTGTAGGCTGCAAAACCATACAGTCACAAAATGTATTTCACCAAGTCAGTTTTGAGTAAGTCAACGAAAAATCTATAACGGGCTCCTAAAGCTTTCCATGCAAATTCAGATTCAGTTTCATGTTTTACCACGACTGCTGGGAATAGGCCACACCCGCTTAATTTATAGTTACCCTCTTACTGAAGGGTATCGTTGCAGAAGGCAGGGATGGTGGTTTACATCATACTCTTGATGTAGTAATGCACTAGACTGACATTAGTTTGAGTTCCTTATTATCAATCATAACTGAGAGTAAGACAAAGTTCAGATTTTTCTTTTATAATCTGTTTTTTGTTTCTTTATCTAAACCTAGTAGGACTTATCTGGTGTTTGTGGTTTCCCATTTAAATTTAGAAATGTGCCAACGCCCTCGGCTTTACAACTCCACTCTGTTATTCCACCTCTCCTTCTAATGTTAACAGCCTTGATCTCCATGTGCACTTTTTCTGTCTAACATATTACAGCTGTAGCTTAGAAAATACAGAATACACATAGTTCTACGTGTTGGTAGCAAATAGGGAAGCATAATCACATATGTCCCAAGTCTGACTACTGCTCTATATTGACTTTTATTCTTAAACATGCAAACTCTTTTCTTCTTTTTTCTAGATTGTGTTGCTGATAGCATTCATGTGCATCACTCTGCTGGTGGCCAGTCTGGTGTGTTTAACCCTTCCAGGTGAGATGTGTTTGCACTCTGTGGACCAACACCCAAACTGTAATTGAAGAGTGTTTCAATAGCTCCTTTTATACACAGATCCTGCTTCTATTGTCATTGAGAAGACCCAATGTTATGCCGTCTTTGCTTGTTTACACTAAACCCAAGGAACCGGCATATTGCCGCCCCCGTTTTAACATTGATAACATGCAGTTATTCCAGAATCAGAGCCGCAGCGTGAATCACAACAGCATTGTCATCTGTCCCGTCATTCCAGCTCTCTCTTTTACACTACAGCTATCGTTATCAAACTGAAACGATCTCTTTCAGACAAGCGTTTTTGCTCTGTATCAGTATTAATCCCAGTCCATACTAACACACGTTAAAAGTACATCACGTGACCATTCACATACTGTACACTGAGCATGTGCGTACCGGTGAACAGGAAGCAGATTAGTTGGTTACTTAGTTACAGAAAAAAATATGAATGAGAAACAACAATGGTGAAAAGTAGACTTCAACGCAGCCCATGAGCTTTCAAACTAAAAAGCCAGGTGAAAACATAGCAGCACGGATGTGTTTAAACGCGAAAATGTAGTGATGTGGATGTCGCCACAGATGTTGTTTCATCTCTGTGTCTAAGTCCACTGTAGGCTACAGGAAGAACATCAGTGCCCCCCACCCACATTCTGTTTTCATACCTTTTACACAAAACAGCGTAGGAGAAAGACGAAAATTCCAGCCTTTGTAAAAGGGGCTTGTGGAAATGCATGTCTCTGCTGTCAAAGCAGTTTTTTAAAGCTCAAATAGTACCTAACTTCTCCTTTAATTAGACTAGCGAATCGTGCAAATAGTGTGGTCATGCACAGTATGTACTTTGTCACGTGTGTTTCAGTGTTCACCGGGCGCTGGCTGATGTCCTTCTGGACAGGTAGCTCCAAAATCCACGAGCTGTACACGGCGGCGTGCGGCCTGTACGTCTGCTGGCTATCCATCCGTGGAGTCACCGTGCTGCTGGCCTGGATGCCCCAGGGACGCACCGTCATCATGCGCAAAGTCCAGGAGTGGACCTTTATGGCAAGTATCAGTGAGCAGCTTTCTGGGCAACAGAGTGTTGCTGCAATTGGCTGTTCTCTTTGTAGCCATTAAATTGTTCGGAGCCAAAGTGTTTTCGTTTAAGTGGTTGGTTACTTATTAAGCTTGTACGTCAATGTCCAGTCTGCCAGCATCTGCCTATATAGTAAGTAATAACTGACCTTTGTAGCTTATACTCAGGTCTTTTACTCTGTCAGCACTGCTGCAGCCATTATGTCCCGTGAAGGAATAAGTTATCATCGAAAGGGGGGATTCAAACTTAAACTACCATACTTGTTCTAATTAACTGTTCAGGATTCACGATTGTCTGCGGTAACATGACATCCACCTTTGCTTGTGCAGATCCTGAAGACCCTGGTTGTAGCTCTGCTGGTCGCCGGAGTCATCCCGCTGCTTCTGGGTCTGCTGTTTGAACTAGTCATTGTGGCTCCCCTCCGAGTACCCCTGGACCAGACGCCGCTCTTCTACCCCTGGCAGGTATGATTGTGTCTTTGTGTCGATGGATGCGTGCGTCCTCTGTATTAGAGACTCTGTTTTACTGCTGTCTACCCATATAAATATTGTGTTGTAATTGTTCCCTCACCCTGTGTCACATACTTTCCAGTCTTTATCTCTATCATCCATTGACTTGTATTCTCTTCAGGACTGGGCTCTCGGAGTGCTCCATGCCAAAATCATTGCTGCCATTACTCTCATGGGCCCTCAGTGGTGGCTGAAGACGGTCATCGAGCAGGTGGGCTTTAGATCGATTGTTCTTCTTATAACCAACAAATATTCATTACATAGCCATTACTGTCAAGATTTCTCTTGGCTAGATAAGAAAACAAATACTTGAATAAAATCTTGACTCGGAAGTGGTTCATCCATCCATCGTCTACCGCTTAATCCACTTAATGGTCGCGGGGGGCTGGAGCCAATCCCAGCTGACATTGGGCAAGAGGCGGGGTACAACCTGGACAGGTCGCCAGCCTATCGCAGGGCCACATACAGAGACAAACAACCATTCACTCTCACATTCACACCTACGGTCAATTTTGAGTCTTCAATTTACCTAACCCCATTCTGCATGTCTTTGGACTGTGGGAGGAATCCGGAGAACCCACGCATACACGGGGAGAACATGCAAACTCCACACAGAAAGGCCCTGGTTGGTTTGAACCGGGACTCGAACCCAGAACCTTCTTGTGAGGTGACAGCGCTAACCACTACACCACCTAGCAGCCCCTCTGAAGTGGTTCTATAACATAATTTATGTTTTTATAGAGTATAAGAAGAGCAGCAGCAGCATAGAAACGTGGTTGCTCTGTCTTTCAGTTCGAACATGTTTTGATGCTCAGATCAATTATCCTTAAGCCCGACAGTAGATCCCACCATATTAATTTGTTCTGTTGTGTCACTCACTTTGTATTCTCTCGTACTTTAGCTAAAAGACAGTAATTCCTCAGTGTGGAGCCATTAAATTTGAATTTTGCTGTATAACGAGTCCAAAATTTCTCCCTAGGTTTATGCAAATGGCATCCGCAACATTGATCTCCACTTCATTATCCGCAAACTGGCGGCTCCAGTCATCTCGGTCCTGCTGTTGTCCTTGTGCGTGCCGTATGTCATCGCTGCTGGGGTGGTGCCAGCTGTTGGTGAGCGCCCGAACATGTGTATCTTTTGGTTTGGTTTTGTTAATTGCAACTATTAAGTTGAACAAGACAGGAGCAGCACACTTAAATATACCAGTTAATGCACGGTTCTAAGCAAAGAAAAAACTGTATATGCTGTCTCTGCTGCAAAGGATGTAAAACAAAGCATTGGCCAAATCTTAAAACAGTCAATCACTGAGAGTTTCTGCCTCTTTTTTTTTTTACTCAGGTTAGTTTTTATGTCCACAATACTGCATTTCTTCTTATCTCAGGTGACTGTTGCTGCATCTAATGGGAGGTTCAATGAAACAACAATAATTTCTTTTGCAGGAGTGACCCCAGAGATGGAGATTCTAATGCAGAGGAGAATCTATCCGTTCCTCTTGATGGTGGTCTCGCTTATCGGAATCCTGTCCTTTCAGATCCGACAGTTTAAACGCCTTTATGAACACATCAAGAACGACAAGTAAGGATTTTATTTTGTGTGTCGTGTTCCGCAATGACAGGATGCTAATTGTAAATCCAGTTTAAGTTTTGTACCCGAGAAACATCCAGTGCAAACTTGTACTGTGGTAGTTGGAATTTTGGTTCCAAAAAACGTTGAACCATCCGAAACGTTAGTTGCTTATGATTTCAAAATGTTAATTTAGGATTCAAGGCTGTGAATTAATGAGGAAATTGTTATAGTCTTAAAGAAGAAGAGTCGGTAAGAATCATATTGTTGATATTGTGATAATCTCCATCTCTCCAGGTACCTGGTTGGCCAGAGGCTTGTCAACTACGAGCGGAAAGCTGGAAGAGCGAGCTCCAGCCCACCCCCCAACCCTGTCGTCGCAGAGTAGAATTTTGTGTCACACAACATTTTTTCTTCCTTTTTTTTGCACCTGTTAAGTTGTGTACACCTAGCCCCCCCGTCCCTTTGTTTGATTTTCAACGACCATAATCCCTTTGAATCTCCCATGGATATTGGTGGATTTGATGGACGTCGTTCAATTTGTTGAATTCCCCTTCATGCCCCATCAAAGGCGGGGCTGGGAAAATTGTGTTATAATCATGGGACAGCTGAGTAAATCCCCTCTGATGAACAGAGTAGGCAGAAAGGGGTGGGGGTGTGAGGGTTTGATCCAAATCCCGACATCTCTTGTTGTTGTTCATGCCTTGCTTTGTAAAGTGCTGCCTGATAATTGTACATGTGTAAATACTTTGAACGCAGACTGTCTTACCAAAAAAAAAAAAAGAAGCCAGATGTGGATTAATGCAATGACCATTGTACATCTTAAAAGTGTATGTATAATTTATTAAATCAAACTGACAATTTCTTTGGTTACATTTGTTGTCGAGACCCTGCGGATGTGACTTGTATGACGGGAAGAGCTGGGTGTGTGGCACAGTGCAAAGGTGAAAGGGTTCAGACGGGAGCCACGTGTCCAGCGTTACTCAGCATTCAAATCCTTTAAGATTGATGTGTGAATCAAAGAATATATGCATTGTTCTCAAGTTGATGTTTTTCTCTACAAAGATAGAAAAGATGTCCCGTAAGGAAAGCGTGATCAATACATGACCGGGGGTGGTGTTATCGCCTCATCCTTCGGTACGAGCTGAGAATCAAGCACAATTCCAAATTTCTCCGCCAAGATAACGGGAATCTCCTCATCTTGAAGTTCCTCGGTTGTGGTTTCCAACAGGCCCCCCGTCGCCTCGCAGGGAAACGTCACGGTGACCAGCCTGCGGCCGATGTAGGTGAGCCTCCCGGTCGGTGTCACAACAGTGCAGAGGGATTTGCAGTAGAAGAGCGAGCAGGGGGAGGTCTGGTGGTACAGGCACATCTCGGCAAAGTCCTCCAGACGCCTGGGCGCGAGGGTGAACTTGTAGAGCTCCGTCCACTCTCCGTCCACACCCCGGTTCTCCTCCCCTTGCCATTCCAGGAGGCGCGCGTCCAGCTCCCTCCTGACGCGGTACACCCTGTGGCCCTGCGCCTGGGGCTCGGTGGTCTCCAGCGAGAGGGGCGTGGTGAAGCCCGGCGCGCCGAAGCCGACGTCGCAGAGCCAGCGGCGACCCTGCAGGGTCACCGCGAGGGTCAAGTGGTCGAAGGGTGGCCCGTAGCAGCCGGTGATCGCGCTCCTCACCTGCGCGGAGAGCACGGTCACCCGGAAGCCCAGCGCGGACAGCAGCCACGAGAAGAGGCCGTTGTTCTCGCAGCAGAAGCCTCCTCTGCGCCGGACCACGAGCTTGTCGTACAGGAGCGGGAGGGCGAGCCGCACGCGTCCGCCGCTGTGCGCGGTGAGGTCCTCGAACGGCACCGACAGCAGGTGACGGGCGTGGACCGACCGCAGCGCGTCCAGGCTGGGCGCAGCGGGAGCGCGGGCCTCGAGCCCAATACGCGCCAAGTATTTCTGCATGTCCATTCTTCCATGCGGAAGTTGTGCTTGCTGCCTTTTTATGGATGAGTGGGTCGTCTCCCCTCTGCTGCTTATCTTCGCGGGGCTGTGTTCTCTCCAGGCACTGCCCACATGTTCGCTCCTGCTTCACGAAAAAAAAAAAACCCACTCGTATCACGTAAAACGCTAGTAAATATATTTGGATTAAAACACATAACGTACTTAATATTGACAGGTATAGGGTTGAATGTAGATAGGTGTTATGGTTTATTTTGAGGATACTTTATTTAAGTTCTGAAATAGACTCTTTTTTTTTAAAACACTTAACCTCTGACGTTTTCTTTTTTTGTCAAAACTTTATTGATCAGAATACGTTGCATAACTTTTATAACAAAGAGAATATTATCAAATCTTGAATTGGAAAAAAAGTCTACCAGTATGTTCCGTTTGTTTCATCCAAATAATTTTGGAGGCTGAATTATAAACTGGGCACAGCGGGCGACTTCCCAAAAGCCCCAAGGTAACTCAAATAATTAAGTCAATCTTAAATTTTTTAGAAATGATATAAACAATCATGAAGGGTTCTCCTTCAATCAACAATCTTGTGACCCAAGTTTTAAAGAGATAACCCAATTTACAGATGTTAACTGTTGAGCGCAATAAAAACCATTTTTGGAAGTCTTGAACAGTTAACAGTAATCAAAGTTGATTGACAGATAATTGGGCATCAGTACACTCAATTATGGGTAATCAAAGCATAATTTTGTCTTTCAAGTTCAAGTTTGTTTATATGACATATGATTAAAAAAATTGGGGTTAAACATGGCCCACGGTGCTCACACCAATACACATGATACGCAAAATATACTCAGTTCACAAAAAACAACAGATAATACAAACGTCAATATGGACAAAAACTGGCACCGCTAGCAGTAGTCAGAGAGGCCGCTGGGTCCATGCCTGCATGTCGCCATCTTGGAATTCTGAGTGCTGGCTTCTTGATCCCTGGAGAGAAAGATGGAACCACTACGTATTGTGGGGATCAGGAGGGGCAGCATGAACTAGAAGCAAAGTCACAGAGCGCTTCACAAAAGTACAATTGTTAAAAAATCAAACAAGAAAAAATAAGACAATAAAACATGGACACATATTTGGGAAAACCAGACAGTAGACGACTACACAAAGGCCCGTTTGAAAAATAAGAGTTTTCAAGGCCTAGATTGCGTTTATAAAGGATAGTCTAAGGTTGTTGTTTTTTTGTTTAATGCTGTAAAATGACACAAGAGAGATGAGTGACATGTAACAACAAACATTTGCGGAGGATCCGATCATACGTCAATCTTTGGATCCCAATCGTCGCTCCCCGACTCCTCCCCCTCCCCGCCGCCCCGCCCCCCTACACAGCGCCGGTCTCGCTTGGCCCGGGTGACGTCACGCGGCGACACTCCCTTTCCCCCGGCAGAGGGAGAAAGATGGCGCCCACGCACGTACTGAGATGCTGTCAGCGGGGCTTGGCATGGATACCCGTGATTTTCATCGCCCTGGTCGTCTGCTGGTCGTACTACGCGTACGTGGTGGAGCTGTGTATCTGTGAGTAGCCTCTGTTTCTTGCGAAGCCGCCGGGTGTTTTCATTGTGCCCCCCCCCCCCCCCCCTCTCTGCCTCTCCCTCCTCGGTACGAACATGCAGCCGCCGCTGGCCAGCAGCAGGAAGTAAACGGACCGCAGCGCGACAACGGTGCCTGGTTGGCAACTGGCGAGCCCCCGTCCGGATCTAGACACAGATCATTATCAGTCTCTTTTCGTCGACGAATCGCGGTTTTGCGGCAGAGAGAAACTTTCATACCTCAGCCGGTCTCGTCTCTTGTGATGTGATGTTTTTTTTTTCCCTTATATAAACCTCGAGCTGCCACAGACCGTCCGACACATTTCCTCTAACTAGACTTCCGTCACTGAGCCTGACACAGGTCATGTGTTGGGGCCGATCTGTCTCGGAGAGTTGTGCTATTTCTTTTAGTCGTTTCATTTATAAAAAAAAATAAAAGACCCCTCACAGATGTGGTAATAAAACGATTCTTTTTGATCGACAGGTGGCTGATAGATCAAAGGACAGATCCCAGAATAAGTGGGTGGAGAAAATGTATTGAATGCAGATGCACTGCCGCTCACTTAACATCCCATCATGCTCTGGGGCCAAAAAAAAGAAGGAGAAGAAGAGATTTCTTTCTCCAATTTAAATGTATCTAGATGGCGAGAGGAAAGGGAAGAGGTCTGAGTGACTTTGAAAGAGGAGGCTTCATTGTTGAGGCCCCGGTTCCACAGGAGCTTTTAGTCACAAAGGGCTCAACTGGGTGTCTCAATGGGAACAGCGACTGGACTGACATCTGCCTTTAGATCTATGGGAAAGACATCAGTACGCGCACACACACATAAACACACCTGTGATGACTAAAAACTAGAGCCCGGCCATCATATTTTTGTTGTCTGGTAATATCAGACGATACGAGCCTTTCACGGACGTATTGGTCGATATGAAAATGTTTATTTTACAGACTAAACGACGCTGAAGAGATGTGCGTTTTAGGTTTAATAGAACTTCTATAGAAGTCATGCTTAAAGTTCTTCATATGTGGTTGGGTTTTTGTTTTCTGAAACTGTAATTTAAGTTTCTTTCAAAACACCAAAAATCACAGCTTTTAAAACTTTGTGTGCGGAGGTTTCTGTTCTCACTGTCAGATCTGTAACTGGTTTTAATGTCAACGTAACACTATTGAGTCCACAGTCTAACATTTCTATATTTTTTTTGTTTATTCTCTTCCAGTCACCATCCCCAGTATAGGAGAGCAGAGTAAGTGTCCCCGGGGGGGAAAACTGAATTACTCAACCAAGCCAGTTTGCTGCTCATAGAGATAATCTGTTGTTTGGTCTGGAGAAATATGCTGTGTAGATTTAGTTAAAAACAAAGCAAAGGAAATGTTCTCCGCTGCTTCCCCTCATTCAGTGTCAGCTTTCCTCCCTCACTTATTAAAATATGATGATACACAGTGTGTCCTCTTTCAGTCCATGCCCTAAGCAACAGCAGTGTTTCCTTGTCAACTCTTCGTGGTAGTTTGCATGTATTTAATGTGTGTTCACATATTTGACTCTGTATGTTGTTGGTCCTGACACTTAGTCTCTCTCCCCCCAGTTGTCTACATGATCTGCTTCCACCTCTTCTTTGTCATGTTCGTATGGTCTTACTGGAAGACTATCTTCACCAAGCCAGCCAACCCTTCCAAAGAGGTAGAATGACCCAAAAAAGTGCCCACGTGTCTCTATATCTATGACCCCCTGTGGCCATAAAGTCATCATGATAGATGCATTCAAAAATAATAATAATATGGTGCTCTCCTCTCGTCACTTCAGTTCTGCCTGCCCAAGGTTGAGAAGGAGCGCTATGAGAAGGAGGAGAGGCCCGAGTCCCAGCAAGATATCCTTTGGCGAGCCGCCACCAGTCTGCCTCTGTACACCCGCACTGGAGCCGGAGGTACGTCCGTGTGTGTGTGTGTGTGTGTGTGTGTGTGTGTGTGTGTGTGTGTGTGTGTGTGTGTGTGTGTGTGTGTGTGTGTGTGTGTGTGTGTGTGTGTGTGTGTGTGTGTGTGTGTGTGTGTGTGTGTGTGTGTGTGTGTGTGTGTGTGTGTGTGTGTGTGTGTGTGTGTGTGAGAGAGAGAGAGTGTGAGATTGTGTGAGTGTGTGTGTGAGAGAGAGAGAGCTTGTCTGTTTGCACCTCTTTGTCCGAGCTCACCGTCCTGGATTAGTGACACGTGCTGTTGTGTTGACATGGAACAGCAATCCGCTACTGTGACCGCTGTCAAGTCATCAAGCCCGACCGATGTCATCACTGCTCTGCATGCGACATGTAAGAATTCCAGGCTCATTGAATACACACTGTTACACACTGTTACTCCATTCAACCAAAAATATATTTTTTTTTCTCTTCCCCCTCGCCTGTCATCCTTTCAAATAATAATCTTAACCTTTTTCATTCTCTCGTGCTATTTGTGGCAGGTGCGTGCTAAAGATGGACCACCATTGTCCCTGGTATGTAAGACCTGTTCTTACTACAGTCTCACCTTTTTTTTCTCCTCCTTCTTTCATGTTTTTCATTTGCTTGATGCAGGCAATTCTGATGTTTCTCTTCCTGTAAAAGCCCAGTGCTGACACATATTCCAACTGTTTAACGTCGCCTGCAACCTTGCTTTTTTACGGTCCAGATTGAACAGTTTTGTACTTGGGGAGGACGTGAACTGTGTTTGTATGTCTCTCCAGGGTGAACAACTGTGTGGGATTCTCCAACTACAAGTTCTTCATCCTCTTCCTGGCCTACTCGTTGGTCTACTGTTTGTTCATCGCAGCCACCGTGCTTCAGTATTTCATAAAGTTCTGGACGGTAAGTCATAAAGCACACACGCAGATCTCTCGTGTGTGTGTGTGTGTGTGTGTGTGCGTGCGTGCGTGCGTGCGAGCGAGCGAGCGAGCGTGCAATGGATGTTGCGGAGGACGTGGATGTGGCCGCGCGCGAAGAGCCATGTTCAGCGTCCTCTTGAGTCGGCTGTGCATGGTGCTGAGTTCTCCTGTGCCAAGCTGCGCCCTGACCCCTCTCTGTTTCCCCTCGCTCTGTTATCCCCAGTTCTCGGACACTGGGTCATTGTTCTCTGACCTCAGCCAACCATCAGTCACACCACTCATGCAGCCGCCAAAAAAAAAAAAGAAGCCTCCTGTCCTTTTTTCTTTTTCTTTCACTTCTGTAGCTGTTCCCCTTCATCTCTACCTCTTTCATCCCCTTTGATTCCTCCACACTTTGTACATCACCTAACTTGGCCTTGACTTGTATTTGCCTCCTGATTTCTAAGTGACCCCCACCCTTTCCCCTCCCGCCTTTTCTCTCCTGGTGTTGCTAACCAGTCTTGTTTCTGTTTGTACTAAAGCTTTGCCGGAGGAAATCAGTAGAGAACTGCCCAAAGGTAACCCAGCCTTCTTCCAAAGCCTTTAGCGTTGCGTGGCATTCCTCTTATTCCTCCGTTCCTCTGCCCTTTTCTTTTTTTTACCTACTCTAATTTCTCTCTTTAAAAATCCTCACTGTAAATTAGTTATTGATGACTCTCCTCCTCTTCTCTCTCTCGCCCCTAGAACGAGCTGCCAGACACTCACGCCAAATTCCATGTCCTGTTTCTTTTTTTTGTGGCGGCCATGTTTTGCATCAGTATCCTGTCGCTCTTCAGCTACCACCTGTGGCTTGTAGGGAAGAACAGGTCCACTATAGGTAACACGCACCCACACGTATACACACAGTGTCACACAAGTCCTCTACTTTAAGGTTCATCAGTAATCTTTGCGTTTGTATTCTCTGTCAATTCTTGTTGCTCCGCATCTCCAGAGGCTTTCAGGGCGCCAGTCTTCAGGACGGGCTCTGATAAGAACGGCTTTTCTCTGGGCTTCCGGAAGAATATCGCTCAGGTCTTTGGAGACCAGAAGAAGTACTGGCTGCTTCCCGTCTTCACCAGGTAAAGGATACAGATTTCAGGATTGAACATGGTGACGGCAATACTGTATTCTTGCTAAATATCAACTCTTCACAGAGTAATACATTTAAAAAGCGCCCACAGTACATGACATTACAGCGGATTTCTGCTTTTTAAATATCAGCTTACCTTTTTGTATTACGTGTGGAAATCGAACCTGGTGCTGTTGGTTGCCCTGCAGGTCGACTCCACCTAATCTTGATTTTCCTCCTTGTTTCCTTCAGCCAAGGAGATGGTCTGACGTTCCCTGCACGGCTGGTCTCTGCTGATGCAGAGCAGGCAACGGTGACCCTGCATCCAGAGCCCAATAAGAGGTGATTAGTCTTGCTAGAATAAATGATCTTTCTTTGATATAGGGTTGTTAAAAGGATTTGTGTTTTGGAAGGGGTTGTGTGTGTTCGATACACAAAATGTTGGATTTAAAAAAAAAGATTTGTTGGGCACATTTCCAGTGCTGCCGAAGTCCCTGCGAGCCCACTCAACGACTCACAGAATCGCCTCCTGAGCAACGACCAGCATGCCAACAACATCACAGAGCATTTGGCTAACAACACCCTCAAATCAGGTGAGCCTCAACCGGGGTGGAAACATTTCATAGACGGAATCAACATTAAAGAATATATACTTGTTTTGTGAATCTGTCACCTTATCACATTCCGTTTGCCTCCACAGATGAAAATGAAACCATCACAATCTCCATGGAGAGCGAGTCCTAACCAGGTAAAACTTGAGTGAACCACCTCAAAAATAATCCATGAACACTAATTATAATAATATTAATATAATCAAAAGTAATTCTTCACCTTAAATACCGTTTTTTTCCGTTTCTTCTCTCTCTTTCTCCTACCGCAGGAGAATACCCTCAGTCGTCTGAAACGATGCCTTAAGCAGCGCAGCAGTTTAGCCCATCACCATGGCAACAGTCTCCCAGTGCAGCCGCATCCCCACAGACACATTCGGAGTAGCCGTGGAACTGCAGTCATTAAACCCTTCACACAACAGTATTGCATCGGCATTTCTCGCATGCAGTATCGTAAGCTAATCTTACACCTACCCCCCCCACCCCCCCCCCCCCCCCACCCAATAAGGTACAAGGTTGTTCCCTCTAACATCAACACACATGCACACATGATAACTGTCACACATTCAGCTCACTCCTTGTGTTGTTTATTTTTTCATATTTTTCTCACAACTGGAGGATTTATTTCGTAAATGAAAGAATCCTGCAGGGAAACGGTTCTACATTTGTTGTTTTTGAGAGAACTTGTTTGTGCCAAAAGCCTCCTGGGTGCACCAGGCCTCATTTATAGGCGCAAAGCTGCAGTGAAGTGTGGTGGAGATGCTGGAGCAGTGGGGGTTTTTTTTAAAGGCAGTTGGATTGTTTTGCCCACCCATGTGACATGTTTGTTTTTTTGTAACTCAAATGTCGGGGCGTATGTACAGTATATGGTCCGCACCTTTTTGAGACAGATGTTTCCCCTCCAAAACCCGGACGACGTTACAGAGCGCTTCGGTTTCAGTGGACCGAACCAGTGCACAGTGGGGAACACTGTACCTGGGGTCTTGGCCGGTGTTTTGGATATCTGAGCGCAAGCTGGCGCATTTTTTGCACTTTGTAGATTATCAATATCCATCAAACAATGTGCTGCTTTTTTTCTCTTTTCATGTCCAAAAAGCATCCCAGGTGAAACAGATGTTGAATGATAATGTGATTTATGGCGTATTGTGTGTGTACGTGTGCGTGTTTGTGTACGTGTGCGCGTGTGTGTACGTGTGCGCGTGTGTGTACGTGTGCGTGTATAACAGTTGAAGTGGCAGTTTTTTTTTCTTCCTTTATTTTTTTATCAACTAACAGAAACTAAAAGAATCAGCTTTATGTGCTTTTGTGGCCAACTCGTACGACAACGTGCTGCTTAACTACGGACAGTGCGACCTGGGAGATGCAACGTACCGCCTCCTTCCCTACCTGCCTCTTGTCACGAGTCAGTAAATTACGTGTCATGTGATGATCAGTGATTGTCAGCCCAAAAATGTCCGCTGCCTGTCTCTCTCTCTTCACACCTCACACAGCACTTCGACCTTTTACAAAGACACCAACACTCATTGCCAAAATAAGGGCTTAACCTGTCAGGAGCTCTGAACTTTGAACCTGAAGTGTTTACAACACCCTAGCTTTATCTTCTCCTCATTGGCCAATGTCATCCTAACCAAATTCTTGTTCTGGCACAATGTTTTATACAAGGAATATCTGCCCCGTCTGCCTGTGATGGATCATGGTGTCCTTGCAATACCAGCACTGGCTGGCAGGTGGCGACGAGGCCATTTGATCGGCCCTCATTCAGATCAAGCGTCATCTGTACTTTATTAACATCTGGCTCAGGGATCAATTCACTGTCAGTCTGGTTTGCACGTCCAGCCTTCTTCAGAGTGAATTGTTTCCATAACATGTGATTCACTTAAGTCCTGTAATTCTTCCGGATTTAATTTGAAAACAAAAGTGAATTGAACCCTGTTGATCCACTGTAAAAAAAAAAAAAAAAGCTTCTGCTCCCCTCGTCTTCTCTGTGTGTGAATCGGCTTCACTGCTGTGACCTTGAACTGTTTAAAAGGAGATTTAGCTTGTGTGAAACTTGACAGTGAATTGTTTTCATGTCCGTGTCAGAACATCTGGGATGGGACTCCAAATCCGTAAAGACAGAATCTTTAATGCACCTGAAAATCACCCGTGTATTTCACATGATCTGTGAAAGAATGGACCATTTTGTCAGGACAACCAAATACTGATTTATTTTTTTTCAGGAATGAGCTAGAAATCCTTTTCCAATGAATTTCAATGTCATTTATATGCAACGTTACACTTCTCATCGGAGGGAGACTGAGGATTTGCGAGGTCTTGCTCATATCTGTTCGGTCACATCCCCGACTTTTGCTGGAGGAGCCGCCTACTAACTAGATCCAATCATCAGACTGGTGTGGTGGTGTGCAAGTTTACAGCTGTTTCTATCACGTAGAGTGAACTAGTGGTGTTGTACAGTGTGTGTCCTGGTAATTGTCATAGTCATGCTGCAAGTACCACAGGGGATGGTGAGGGTATCTGGCCGCGGGACAGAGCGCTTAGAACAGCCCACTCTCTGGACATTTATGTTTACATCTTATCCTTCTGGTCACGTTTGACCCTTTTGAGCAAAGTGTATTTATAATTACTCTTTACAAACAGGTGATTGGAGGATATTTGTTGCTGTATGGATTATGCTGTCACAGTGACTAAGTACACAATGTAGTTTCATCCCAAATTAGCATTTGGAATTTTTTGAGGTTACCCAAACCAGGGTTGCATTTTGTGTAGATTTGTGTAGATCTTTCCTAAACTTTCAATTCAATTCTGCGTCACGTAGGAGCCAGGGCTCATTCCGCTCATCAGTTATGACCGCTGATTCTAAAACATCGGACCTGTCATCTTGTTTTATAAATTGCCTAAATTCTGCCTCTGGGTGGTTTGGCCTTGAGACTAAAGTGTGTGTGTGTGTGTGTCTTTTTGTAATGCTTCTTTTGTAATACTGTCGTCTTGGTTGAAATGCTTCTGTGCAGCCATGAGATTTTTTTTTTACATTTCTGTGTCCGTACATAACTGTCCGATTAAAAGCATGGCGCCTAACTTCTGTAAAACTTGTTTGAACATAACAGGGATTATGGTGATAAAACAGACTGGGGCGTTTTTCTTTTTCATTTTTTTTTTTCAACTGTAGCCAAGTTTGTCATGTTTCGATTTAGATTTACCCCTGGTCTGTTAAAACTTTCTAAATGAAGCCATACAAAACTCCTGTGATACTGGAGGAAGGATCAGAAGATTTCAGTCTAATTTCAAAAACATTTCACATCTGTATATGAGAGATGTTGCCTCTCATAACTTGCTTATTACTACAGTTATTGTTTCCTTTTGGTTACAATTTCTTATTTTACAATTTGTGTATATATATTGATAATGTAAGAAAAAGACTACATATATTTTTCTTGTCTGATTAATTTTACTGTTCCTATTTTGTGAATGAAGTACATGCCTCTACACAAGTAACGTGAAAATAACAATAAATGTTTTTTTTAAACCTCCAGTCTAATTCAGCTCTCATCAGTTTTAGAATTAAGTCAAATCAAAACAATCAAAGTTGACCAAGGGGATTTTGGGGGGATCTTTTTTTTCACCATTCAGCATTTTACATCCTGAATTCAATTGAGGATGGATGTGATAGATATGCAATGCCCTCGAATTCGCTGTAACTCCACACACCTATGTTTTTTTCATTTTCAGCAACAACCCACCACTTGAGATGACTCATCAGATTACGTGTTGCTTCCTTATAGAACTTTTATAATTCACATCTGCGCATTTGTGAGTTGTGTAGATGAGTTGGGTTTTATGGGCTTTTGGTCAGTCTGGCTTTAATCATAAATTCTGAAACTGGCTCAATCTTACAACACCGTCTGTGCTGTAGGCAACACACTGTGTATTCCGTTGGATGGGGGGGGGGACGGTTTGTGAGTAGAATATAGTCATTGGCTTTTGCACTGTCTAAATGGCAGGAATGAAACCTAAATTGATGCAATTACAGCAGGCGGATGAAATGAGGAGCAGTGTTTAGCCTTGGGCTGTCAGGAAGAGACAAGTGATAGGAACAGTAAACACAGCTTTCGGTTCCTATGCACGGTCTGAAAAGGGATTTCTGATAAGCTCGGATACAAAAGTAACACGGGCGTGCCGCATCGTGCACACAGTATCTGAGAAAAGTCAACAACCTTTTGTGATTAGGGACCCCACATGAACCTCCGCTATCTATCTGACACCAAGGCCCTTGACTTCTGCAAGTGCGACCGTTGTTGACTCCTCCTCACGAATCCCTGATGCTTCACTTAACATTTCATGACAAAATTAAGGAGAATCCGAAGTTAAGTCCCCTGAGTGTTTCACATCTGCTCTGCAGATCTGTGCAGCAAGCTGGCCATAGGCATATCTACATAATTATTTTGAGTGTGTGTGTGTGTGTGTGTGTGTGTGTGTGTGTGTGTGTGTGTGTGTGTGTGTGTGTGTGTGTGTGTGTGTGTGTGTGTGTGTGTGTGTGTGTGTGTGTGTGTGTGTGTGTGTGTGTGTGTGTGTGTGTGTGTGTGTGTGTGTGTGTGTGTGTGTGTGTGTGTGTGTGTGAACACATCCTCAAACTCCCATGTTAATGACCTCGGTGTCAGTTTTTGGAGGAGAGCAAATAGTGACATGTTACAAAACCAAACATTGCCCGGCCAACCAAGGCTGAAGCCTGCAGGCTCAGATGGTTTATGCATTAAAGGCACGTACCCACCATTTAAAAAGTGATTTTCGCACAGTAACACCAACTCGTCTCAGCTCACACAGCCCGATGGTGTCGGGAGCAATGGAATCGAAACCCCAGTGGATGATGTCATGGGACTTGATCAATCGACTGCGGCCGCATCCAGATAAACTTTTAGCTGAGCGTCTGGCGTACAGCTGGGAATCCGATATACGATATACAGAGCAATCACGTTTCACTACATCAACACGGCTGCTGTCATGGTGTGCTGAGTTTGATTCTTATGACCTCATCTGCACAGCCCGTCTGCTTTTTTTTAAGAGACTTGGTCGGAAAAATTAAAGAGTTTGAACCAAAATAGAAACAAGATAAAGAGTTTTTCCATTGACATCTTGATCAAGGTGTGTTGTGACTGAGAGTGAATGGAACGTTTCCATCAGGCCCGTCGGTACACGAGCCTGCTGGAACAGAATCATCAAGGAGTGGCCTGACTTACTGTGCTGTAAGCACAATCAGTTGCTCAGACTTGATCACCATGATTCAGTGGTCATATGAGGTCGGACGGAAGTGGCTCATGCAGCGCATTATGTAGCACTGAACACACGGTATGGCTTTTAAAGACTCCCCCATCGCCCTCGTCCTTCCTGTTTGCCAATATTTGGCCGGAGGGTTTTGTAAGAGCTTATTCTGCGTGACCTTGTTCGTGTTTTTAATGCGTTTCGCCATCTCCAATTCATTTTACCTGTCTGGAGGAGAGGGAGATTCAACCTCTTGATCTTAGAGCAGTTTTTCACCAAGTGACCCAACGTGACGTCACCCATCGGTTTATGAGCTGACGTTTATAAGCCTCGTGTCTTAGCATTTCGGCCGGAGGGCCATCTCGTTTTAAAAAAATATTTAAACCAGAAGTAACCATATTTGGAGGAGCTGTCTGAGAGCTTTCCCGCTGCGCGTCCACCTACACCTGCGATCGGCCCGCATCGGACGGTATTAGCAGTCAATCGCGCTGCAAACTATGCCCCCAACACATGCCACGCTTTATCATCAAATTTTTCTGTGAATTAGACCAAAGTTTCAAAATGAACCTCATGCATCATCAGGAAAATGTTAACTGACGTTATAAGTCAAATGACAAGTAGTTAAGGTCGTTTGCTCATAAACTTCTATAGAAACTGATTTCTTTTTGCGACCAGTGGAGTCGCCCTCTGCTGGTCAAGAATACAGGTACAGGCACCTGGTGACTGCCTCCATTTTTGGACACAGTCTTGTGTGTTTGTGTGTGTGTGTGTGTGTGTGTGTGTGCGTGTGTGCGTGCGTGCGTGCGTGCGTGTTATATTGTCATCTTAAAGATGACAATATAACACGCTAACAATATCTTTAAGGGACCCAGGGGCGCGAAAAAGATTTGCAAGCGAATGCCTCACATGACGATGCGCCTGCACATGTTGCCATGGGAACAAGGGAGCATGTGATGTGAGTGCATGCTTTGTCCACACGCTCCAGTCCGGTCCTGAGAAAAATGCACAGACGCCTAAAGCTTGTTTGACAACACCGGTCCTTCTGTCCTGAACTCTGATCACCCATGTTTTTTTCTCCTGTGAAACATATGTACCAATTTTCTACTGTAACCAATCACCTTGAACCTCAAATATTCTTTGACAAGCTCAGGCGAAACTATCGCATTTGTGAGTGGCGAGGTTTTCATTGGTGCTTTTTTTGGAATCTTCCCTCATTTTGCTCTCCTTTAAAATCCCCGAGATAAAACAATAATACAATAAAGAATGTTCCAGGAATTATTGACGGGGGCCAAAACTCCGTTCTCCTTTCGCAAGCCACGTTTTTTTCACGTCAGGGATGCAGGCGGTGCTGCTGACGACTGGTGAGGAGGCGGGTCTTACCGATCACAGCAAGTGTTTTTTTTTGGGGGGGGGGTTACCCGGGACGCAGATATCCCTCTGAGAAAGTTTGAGGACGCTCCTTGTGGACGTTTTGGAGAGGAGAGTCAGCGCGCAGGGCTCCCCGGACCTCAGATACGCACCGTGCGCCCGTCGCTGGACACAAGTTGCCCCCTTTTCTCTTGTCGTGCGTCAACTGCACCGACAGCGAGCCAGCAATGGATAATGGGTCCAACAGAACTATTGACCCGAGCTGCAGGGAGAAGCCTCCCCTCGCCATCGACATCATCCTCGGTGAGTAGCGACGCACGGGCGGATCCGATCCGCAGGAATCTCGTCGGAACGGTCTCCGTCCGGTGGCTGCCGTCTCCCCCGGGCGGCGGCTGGTCCTGATCACTGTCGGGGGGTCATTCCCAGAAGGACGTGGGCCGCGCACTTTTGGGAACTCCTGCGAAGTGGTGGGATGGTTGTAGTCGTTAGCTGGTCCCTCTGTAATTGACCCTCAGTCTTGTTTTGGCGCCGGGACACTGTGGTGAGGGTCGTTCACGTTGTTTTCAGAAGCAGCCGGGCGACCCCCCACAGTACACACATACATAAATACATACATAAATGATGGACTCCCCCAGGGGCCCCTTAGTTCCAACAGCTCTGCTCTGGGTCCACTTTTTTTTTTTAAAGCACTGATTTACTGTGTGCATGAAATATTAGGGAAGATTAGTATCATACATAAGACAATCCAATGGAAGTAATTTGTCCTGACAGATCTCTGTTCTCATGTCGCTGGTAGTGACTTTTCCCAACTAATTCCCAACTAATCCATTAATCCATTTCCCTCGGGTGCTGATGGTGCTCCCCTACTGTGGATCCACACACTCCAGCTAATGTTGGATTATCCACTTCGTTTTTGCTTTTCACCCCTCGGAGGGTTTTTGCAGTCTGACATTTACGGGGAAATCCACTTAAATGGAGCCAAGCAACACTTATTTTAATGCCTGAAATCCTTCTGTACATGTCACGAGTATTATGAAAAAAAAGAAGGTAATTCCACGTTAATATTTGGTGATTCTTGGGGAGGTCGGCCTTGCCACTGTGTGCTCCTTCATAGAATGTAGAGACACTTCTTAGGTGGCGTTGTATGTTTTTAATTATTGCCCTTTAATATTTATTTATTTTCACCTTTTTTTGGCCTTTTGTTCAAAAACATTTTTGCTGCCGTATGATTAAGACTAAATGAAGGTTAAAAATCACCCCCTTTTTTGTGCGACATCCCTGAATCGTGTGTAATAATCCACAAAGCGCTTCATTTAAAAAAAAAAAAATTCAAGTTTGTCTCCAATTTGGAGATTGCTGAATATATACTGAAGTAGCCTATGTTATCAATACATATTAGTTGATAATCAATCAACTAAATTTCTATTTATCAATGACTAATTTTACAAATAGTGTCACTGCTGTCTATGTCCTGCTCAGTACAAATTTTGGTCACACTTGTTTTTTACAAAATTCCGGTTTCCTTGCGAACAAGACCAGGTCAAACCTTGGTAATCTTATCGGGACCACGCGTGGTCAATGTACCAAATTTAATGATCTCGTTGAAAACTGACCAAGATATCCATGACATCATTGTATCCTATTTTGCGTTCTGTCGAGAGTCAGCTGGTCTCGGGCCTTTTCAACTTTGCACATTTGCCCAAATCGAACATTTGCACAGACTTTGAGGAGGAGATCGAAATCGTTAGCTGTCATTCTGGTCAAAACTCCTTGTGTTTTGACCAGGGATCGACCGATACAGATTTTTTAGGGGCCGATGCCGATACCGATTCTTTTTTCATCAGCCTTAGCTGATGACCGATATGGACTGCCGATTTTCTTGAGCCGATATTTGGAGCCGATACTACTTTTGCTCCCTCAATTTAATAGTTAAATAGAATTAAATTCAGCGGGTTGTCACGTCTGATCTGAGGTCCTAGTCAAAGTGGGGTTATGGCCAAGGCCGTGGCTCGCCTCCCTGGGTCGAGGGAGACGAGGCTCACGTCGCTCTGGAGCATCTCGGGAGTTTCCAACGCACCGGGACTCGTCCGCCCGCGAACGGGATCCCCTGCGCAAAGCCTGCGGCTAAAAAAGTCCACCGGCAGCCGCGCCCGACTCTGTGCGGGGCCCGACGGGAGAGGGGAAAGGCGGGGAAGAGAAGGAGGGTGCGGGGGGAGAAGAGCCAGCCGACGAGCAGAGAGAACGCGAGGACGTGGAGGATGCGTAAAACAGCAACCACGAGCCTCGCGCCCGGCCGTCGGCGGCGGCGGCCCCGCGAGATTAAAAAAGTCAATTTCCACAAGGCAAAGGGTTTGGAGAAAAAGGGGAAAGACACAAACCCACCGTGCGCCCCGTCCACAGCGACCCACGACTAAGCCGGCCAGAGCCAGCAAGCGGGGTGGGAGACATTGAACCCCCCTCCCGCTCTCCGGAGGAGAAGGGAGAGTTGGGTACCCGGCGGGCAGAGGCACCGCGACGGCGCTGGGTAAATGGTTCCGGAGAGAGCGGGGCCGGGCCCGATAGGCCACCGGATCTGCCCTCCCAAAAAAAACTATCGGTGAACGTAGCAGCCGCGCATCGGCCGATGCCGATACGCGTAAAAAACGCATACATCGGCCGATATTATCGGCCGGCCGATATATCGGTCGAACACTAGTTTTGACCGGCGTAGAACAGCTTCCATGTGGTCGTGGGTAACAAACCGCTATGCCGCTCACTGAGGGTGGAGGAACAGATGTGCCTCTCGCTCATGGAGCAGTCCTGGCAACTCTCTTCCCTGGAAAGTAAATGAGTTTATTTCAAAAGTTGCTGGATTTGTTATTAGTCACCAAAAGGATCCAAGAATAGAAACAGCTCGAGCCAATTCATTTTGAAAGGGAAACCCGGCCAACCAATGTTCTCAGTCACTCACTCACTCACTTCCAATTTCAATGTCCAGCTTTTGTCAGACAGACAATAGAAAAAAGTGACTGTACAAATGAAGGTGAAGATAGCATCATCAAAGCTGAGGATGTTTGTTGGCGTGTTAAGATCCAGCCATTACCCGCTAATGTCGGTGGATTCCAGGGAATAAATAACGCAGACTGCCGGGAGACGGGCGGCTGACATGCTTCAACCACTGACTCAACCCTTTCCTGTGAAACTGCAGCTTTGTCATCACCCTTTGTCTGAGACATCTGTTTCAGCACATGTGTCTCCGGGTGCCTCAAGTCTGGATCTGAAGGTTGCTCTGTGCCAGCTGCTTTCTTGCAGCGTGCCTAATGCCACCCACATGCAAGGAGAGATAGATAGTACTGTACTCTCTGGGGAATTCCAGCAGGTGTCAGTCACACAATATAAAACAATATAAGCGATACAAAGAAGCACTCAAAACAAAAAGATAACTCATGGCTTCTTTCAGAACGGTCAAACTTTTTGAAAAATGTTTTAAGAAAACACAACTAATGCTGATGTACAACCAATATCGTCACCTATTTACCATCTGAAACTGTCACTTCTGTCTTGGAAATTAAAACAGCAAAGCTCTCCGATATCACACGGCATGAAGCGAACCCTCCGCGGTCCGCTAAAGTTAGGATCAACATGCACGTGCCCTTTGGCAGTGATTTATTGTATTTGAAGAAATGCGTTCCTGTTTTCACTTGCACTGCGCATTGCTTCACAATCGACCTCAAGTTATTGTTGACTCTGTTTACCTGTAAGAAACTCAATTCAGGTCGTACGCCTAGGTCCCTGCTGATCAGTGTGCCGATCGCTTCAGCATTGTTGTTTTACGGTCAAACGATGCTACCTTTATTTTTTAGTTAAGTCTTGTTAGTTAAAACCAGTACCCCCACAAAAGAGCAATAACATGTCATATCAAGATTCAATTTCTGGAGATTGAACTTTGGATCTGAATTAAAAAGAAAATCTTTTTTTAATTATTATTATGATATAAATTTTATACTTGCTTACAAGTTTAGCGTCATACATTTGAGATACTCTGAGGCTGTTGGCTGCTTTTGGCTGTAAATATACATGTCAAGGCCTGAATAAAGGCCCCGACAGCCCAACCTTAATCCTCACCATCAACTTTAGGATCAAGAGTCCCAGCTGAAATTTGGAGAGAAGATAATCTGACGTCATTTCCCTTTCTCTGCCTCCAGACTTGGACATCTTTGGCGTCATCCTCTACTCCATCCTCACCTTCATGGCGGCGGTGTCCGTGCTGGTCTTCATCGAGGAGTGTGTCTACATCTACCGGAAAGTGCCGTCGAATAAGAAGAGCGTCATCATCTGGGTGAATGGGGCAGCGCCGGTGAGACCAGTTTCACAGATTCCAGTGCACAATGCACACGTGTGTCGGTCAGATATATTCTATGTCTTCACGTGGTTTTTACCTCCTCCTCCTCTCTTTTTAAGGTTATTGGCACCATGTCTTGTGTGGGGATGTGGATCCCCAGAGCCACCATGTTTACTGACATGACCTCCGCATGGTGGGTCTGTTTGTCTTTGCTTCGCTCTATACTCGCCCTCCGCCTCTCTACTGAGCTGTGTATTATTTCACTCCCAGAGCCCCGCGGGGAAAGAAGCTTAAATGTCGTAACCCTTCCAAGAATACTATTGGAAACAGTGACACCGTTGTGTAATGTTTTTGGAAGCTATGTCTTTCATTGTCTAGGCTTTTTCTACAGATCCTCTGTCTTCGTGTGTTTTTTTCTTCTCTTCCCTTCATCCGTCATTCTCCCTCTGTCCGTCCGTCGTCCCTTATTTTCTATTTCCCTGCCCCACCTCGTAGCTACTTTGCCATCGTGGTGTTCAAGTTCCTGATCCTGATGCTGGAGGAGGTGGGCGGTGACGAGGCCTTCCTGAGGCGAGCAGGGAAACACAAACTGAAGATCAGCACGGGGCCGTGCTGCTGCTGCTGCCTCTGCCTGCCGCATGTGGCCATCACACGGTAAACATGTGCAGTCCGGGGTCTTCGTAATCAATAGCTGTGAATCGACAAGAGCCTGTGTGGGGTTTGATGGCGGCAGAAATGACGGCTCTTCACATGACGAGAGTGAATCGGGAATTCTGAATTCATGTTCCTCTTTGGCAGAAGAGTTCATTTAAAGAAATAAATTAAAAAAGGCCTCAGGAGTTCTGATACTGGTATCAACTATTCAGTCAGTAAATATTAATATAGAAAATATACTGCACATAATTGACCTCAAATTTCATCTTATGCTTTTCTGTTTTGATTTAAACAAAAAAGGAGAAATCGATCTACATTATAGAATCGGCCGCCACGAGTCTTCCACTCCAGTGGAGCATGCATTTAAAATGATTCAGTGTATGATGGCAAAAGCCATCTTAGATCAGTTTAGCGCTGGAAAGAGACTCAGCCGGACTGGTTCTGTCCAAAGATAACAATAACTTGCCTTGCAGTTACTGACTTGAAAGCTCAATAATAAATTAAATATGTTCACATTGTTTAATCCATAAAAAAATGGGTTTTACAGGAGTATTGGTATAAGCTTGACTATTTCTTTGCTGGGAGTCATTAGCTAGAACGTACCAGGAAAGGTCAGCTGTTTCCCTCTTCCATCCTTTTAGCTTACCTAAGACAACCAACATATTTCCTGCATAAACCTCTTCCCAGAACACTTGGGCAAGAAAGCAGACAAAATGTCCAGACTATTCCTTTAACTGTTCGTACTTAAAGGCTGCAACAAACAGAGTTGTGACGGTAGACAGTGGTGCTCCCGTCTGTTGTCGGCACGGGGGGCACATTTTGCACACATCCGATAAAGCGTTGCTTTGATACCGAGCGCTCCCTGGGTTACCGAGTCGCCCTCCTGCACGGCGAATTGAGCACAGATCCTGTGCAGCTTGCAACCACATGTTTTTTCAAATGCACTTAGAGACTCTGTTGAGGACTGTGTTGAGTTTGGGACAAAAACAGACATTTGAATGCAATGGTAATAGCCATCACACAGCCCTACTGTTGAATCTGCCACCGTGAAAGTAGTTTCCTCTGTTCCAACTCCAGGCGCTCGCTCTTCCTGCTCAAGCTCGGCTCTTTCCAGTTTGCCCTGCTGAAGGTGGTCTTCACCATCCTCTCCATTGTCCTCTGGACCAACGGGACCTTTGACCTGGCTGACGTGAGTTGATAACATGGAAATTCACATGCTGTCATATCCCTAAATTGTTATGACTAACTATTATCCTTGCTTTTTGCGGTCGACAAGGGAGTCATAAGGATACAGTATACAGCCCAGACTCCCACTGTTGTCATGGTCATGATTTCACTTCAATACAGTGTATGCAAATGAAATAAAATAGTGTGTGTGTGTGTGTGTGTGTGTGTGTGTGTGTGTGTGTGTGTGTGTGTGTGTGTGTGTGTGTGTGTGTGTGTGTGTGTGTGTGTGTGTGTGTGTGTGTGTGTGTGTGTGTGTGTGTGTGTGTGTGTGTGTGTGTGTGTGTGTGTGTGTGTGTGTGTCTCCATTTCAGTTGGAGATTACCGGAGCTGCCATATGGATCAACCCGTTTGTGGGCATCTTGACAATCACGGCCTTGTGGCCAGTAGCGATCATGTTCATGCACCTGAGAACTGCCCTACGGACGCTGAAGATCATCCCCAAGTATGCCATGTACCAGGTAAAGCACAGGGGAAGCCTGTATGCACACACACACACACACACACACACACACACACACACACACACACACACACACACACACACACAGCTGTATACACACATTTGGCGACGGACAGTAGCAAACACAGCTCAATGTATGTTCTTGCCTGTAAGTTAACTAATCACATGTCAGGTTATAGGGCTTTCATAAGTTTATTACAGGATTTTCCAATAGCCTTGTTTTTGTCAGGGTTAACGGTGTGCGTGTGTATGTGTGTTTGTGTGTGTGTGTGTGTAGCTGGTGCTGGTCCTGAGCCAGCTGCAGTCCGCTATCATCAACATCTTGGCTATGAATGGAACCATTGCCTGTGTGCCACCTTTCTCTTCCCCAGCCAGAGGATACAGTGAGTCCACATCCTAACCCTAACTCTATTTCATTCCCTCTCTGCCCCATTTGACTTTTACTTTGCTCTCTGTCCCACAGTGATGAGTCAGCAGCTGTTGATCCTGGAGATGTTCATCATCACGCTGGTAACGCGGCTGCTGTATCGTCGACTGTACGACCCTTTACCTGAAGAGGAGGTCGACGACAATGAAAACACAAAGATGGTTTCAGTGCCGGGGTCTATCTGTGTGGAGAACTGACTGACTGAGTGAGTGTGTGTGTGTGTGTGTGTGTGTGTGTGTGTGTGTGTGTGTGTGTGTGTGTGTGTGTGTGTGTGTGTGTGTGTGTGTGTGTGTGTGTGTGTGTGTGTGTGTGTGTGTGATTGTCCTACATTTGTTTGATTAAGAGATTATATAAGCGCATTTTAATAAATATAAATTATCTAATGTTGTGGATGTTCATTAAGGATCACAGAGGAAACAGTGTGACAGACAGAAACATTGATCAGGGATCAATATTCAACTCAATAATTCCTTACTTCTTGAATTGTGTCCTCCTTGCATCTCCATTTTTTTCTCTCCAAAAAAGAAACCATTCACTTTCAGTAAAAGGTGCAGGATGGTTATGCTTTACTATGCGGATCTGTAATTTCCTTATAATTTCCGAGGACATATCCTGGTCATTTTTTAAATTTCTATTTAGTAAGAATACAAATTTACCACAAATCCCTGATGTTTAGTGGTGCCCTGCAAATGGAAAATAAAACCAAAACGGGACCAAGCTGAAACAAAAAAGAAAATATGAAGATTTACAATCCTATATATAAATATAGCACAGACATGAGAAAAATACAAAAATATAACACAAAAAAGTACCGTAATATAGCCCAAAACACAGTGATAGAGTAGACACAATAAGAAAAACAGGAACATGTATCGCATGAAGTTAAAGAGAGGCTGCCAGGGATAATAAATTTTATGAATGTAGTTTCCCCCCAAATTTGAATTCATAAATGGGAAAACTGTGGCATTACATTCTTGTGAGGCAGTATGGTATCCCATATTTTTGAGTCTGGGATGATAACAATAAAATTGTATCTTATTTGGCTTTAGGAATTAAAAGGAGACAGTGTTGTTCCCTTCAATTGGTAAGTTATGTCCGCCCAACTTTCTTCATGGAAGATACAGTGATCGGTTAGAAAAAAGATCGATCTCAAAAGACCTGTGTGACAAAGCAACGAGACGCTTGAGGCTTTGAGCAGAAGTGTGCATGTGAATCTGAAAAGTCAAGCACTGACAAAAAAGCCGACCTGAACAATCTGCCTCCTGCTGTTGAAAGAGAGGCACTGCTTGAGTTTTAAAATCTAACTTTCATCTAACCAGATACCCAGGTACATGTAACATCTGACCCTTTATTATTCAGCCTCTGATATTGTGCTAAAAGTAGATTTTTAATCTCCATTGTGGTCGAAAATCATCGAATCAGTCTTATCTGGATTTAGTAAAAAAAAAAAAAGATTTGTTTAATCAGGGCATTTTGAAAAATATCTTTAGTAGGTGCTGATGTGAAATGACTGGGTCATCAGAATAGTAATGAATGAAGCGGTAACTAATTGATGAGCCTGTGCCATTACAATGCAAACAGGATATGACCTAGTATTGATCCCTGTGGCACCCCCCCCCCCCCCCCCATTTTTTTTTTTTACTTCAAGGAACCAGACAGATGTACAGTACGTATTTTCATCTATTGCTTGAGTTCTGTCAGTACGATAATCGGGGAACCAGTAACATGCAAGTTTCAAAACCAGCTGCTCTGACTATCAAAATTAATCATGTGATCTACTGTGTCAAATGATTGAAATCAACAGGTCAATAAAAGACTTCCTCCTATTGAGTGAACAAACTGCATAATGCACCATAGATGCTGCTGTTTGTCCGACTGAGGAGGTTTTAAAATGCAGTGCACGCAGTTAGATGCATTTTATAATGATGAGCTTTTCTAAGAATGACGACCAAGAGATTGGACGGTAGTTATTTGGTTCGCTGGTATCACCTCCTTCATGAATCTGTGGTATATTTGCTTCAATTCAAAACTAAATTTAAAAGAAACTTGATGTTCCATAAGAATGAATTGGACACAGGCAAAACAAGCTTATTGATCATACAATGCATTACAGTGAAAAATATATTTCAGTAGCTATTTATCATGTATTGGGTTACATCTTATAATTTTTTGATTTCAAAAATTCATTTTAAACCCAACTAATTATGTATTTTAATTGACATTAAACACTTGCCTTGTCCCCTGACTGAAAGATTAAAATTGCAAAGGTAATAAATTAGAATTTATTAAACATACTGTCTTAATTTAGGTCAAATAAATATCCTGGGATTTCCAGGAATGTCTTTATGAATCAATGGGCAACCAAAAAACTAAAATTCACCACTCATTTATATCCTTCTATATCTACACAGATGGATATTCTGTATCCCATCTAATCTTCTGCCGCTAGATGGCGTTAGAAACCAAATTGTAGTTGACACCTAACAGCTTCGGTCAAACAATGTGGGATTAGAGTCTTATTATCATCAACTGCCTGTTGTTGTTGTTATTATTATTATTGTAGCAGATAGCAGACACAAAAACCAACACACAGTCCTCAAACACACTCAGTTATTCTAATTACTAATTACAGATGGTAGTTACAAATTACAATTTATAGATTACAAATTACAAATGACAGTTATTAGGAATTACAATGAGACATTTTGAAGCAAATAGCTAATAAATGCGTGAATCTTTACATTTTACATGCGTTTATCATAAAGCACCTGCTCATAAACAAGGTAACGGGAACGATGTTGATTGACACGCCCCCGTCCAGCTGGGTTCGCTGCTGTTGCTCATTTCCGCGTTTTGGACCAATCGCCGCAGTGCATCAACAAGCCCTTGCCAAGTGCGGTTGAGAGGAGACTTTCGAACGTACGTGCTGTCCAAAAACATCAAAGTAGCTCAAACAGGTCGGAAGTCCGAGAACATCTTTCAGAATAAAATGTTGTTTTTTCCCCCTGTGCGTAAGAGCAATATTGGTTGCTCTTATTGTTTTTTGTTTCATAAGTTGTTATTTACAATTATTATTCATTAATTCTTTATTTGTATTCTTTATTTGTCAAACCAGCCCCGCCTTGCTGTTTAGTCATATGGATAATAAAAGGCATGTCACTGATAATGTCTTCGATAAAAATGTTTTACGAGTTTCTTCGGCCATCTTATCTGCAGTTGTAAATGTTAGTAAGTTGTTGTTGTAACTGTGTTACGTGTGAAACTATTAAGGCGGCATTTATAGATGTTATTTTATTATTAAAGGCTCACAGGGTTGTCAATAAGTCATTGGCAAAAATAAGTATTCACATTAATTAGGTGTTCCATAAGAAACCATGAGGGTTGTGGTTGTAAATCTTAAGTTGTTTAGTAAATGGACTTGGTTGTGTGATATTGAAACCACAGATAGAATCTTTTATCGTCTTTACACTAGTTGTTTTAGACTGATTTTGCTATTGGTTGGTTCACCTTATACTACTCCTGTTTCAATGATATATTTTATATTTCATATTAATTTCTTCACAAAAAAAGGAGATGAACTTTCCTTTTGGATGTCCATTTAGTATCTGATAAATGTCCTTTTACGTTTACATCCTGAAAAGAGTTTTCTCTTTTATCTGTTTGTGTCAATCGTGTCCGTCTTCGCAGTTTTGTACCTCGTTGTAGTTTATTATTTATCTCTCTATAGTTGTTTTCCGGTCTTTGTAACCAATATGTGTCTCTTTGTTGTTGGTCCGTGTCTCTTTCGGTGACATTTTGCAGGAGAATCCCAGACAGGCCCCTTGAACTTTAGTACCCATCCATCCATGCCGAAAAAGAAATCATAACAGGGAGTGGGTTATTTTTAAAGCTTATAATTATGAATGAATATTAAAAAAATAATTTATTTGAATTGACCTTTCATAAAGACTGCATTCTGGGTAACACGTTTTTGTTCTCTTTAGAGACTGAATTTTATGACCTCAATGCCTTGCATATATCGCCTACGTTTGACGGGCTGTGTCTTATTTTGAAAAGCGTACACGGAAGTCGCTGTTGTATTCCGACAGGCTCGACTGCAGAACGGAAAGTCGGTCTGTGCAGAGCGAGTGCCTCCTGAGAGCGAACTGCCTGTGTCGTATCATGTAAACCTCATGGACATTTGTCCACCGCGTCGTCTCGTGTGCACTGGAGGCTCGCGGGCCGGGGACAAGCGCGGACGCCGACGTGTCTGCCCGCCGACGGCACCGGGCATGAAACGCTCGTGTTTTTATTCTTCTTGAGTCTTAATTCTCGCAGCTACACGCCCGCGCATCACCGTTCAAACTTTCACGATGAGGATCTTCGTGTGCCTCCTGAAGAACGCCAACCCCAAGATCGAGTACTACTCCCGGTTCTCCCCGTCCCCGCTCTCCATCAAGCAGTTCCTGGATTTCGGTAAGTCGCGGGGCCGCGCGGGGGCTGTCACATCCTCAAAGTACAACGGGAGAGCGGCCTCGGCGCGTCTCTTGGGCCGATGTGTCAGTGGAGTTGATGTGTCACCGCGTTATTAATAGAGAGAGGAGTCTTGTGCTGCACGTGAAACCTTACACGGATGTGGCCTCCTGAATGTGTTGTTGACTCCAAGACAACAACACACACACACACACACACACACACACACACACACACTGCGATGACTTGATTCGCCTGACGGCGGTCTGTTGCTGCTGGATGCATGATGCATGATGCAGGTCTTTCCTTTCAGACTCTGTGGGGCAACAGCAAGTAGCCTGTTGCATGTTTTTATTTTTGTATTTTTTATTGCTCAACAAGAAGTTGAGTGATGCATAATCAGATTGCACGTCGTGGTTTTTCTATGTGCACACATTTGACTGGATGCTTGAGTCAGTGTGACTCACAGGGGCTGCTCTCCAGGCTTTCCCTCTTAATCCATCTCTGATTCAACACAGTGTCGTCTCATCTCCCTGACGTCATTGGCTCTCACAGCTGTGGAAAGTAACAGGAAGCCCATGCTGATACACTCTTATTAAGAAACAGTCATTGGTGGTAATAGTTAACGCCCGAGAGAGCTAGCGGGGCAAAAGATTGTGTCATTCCGGGGCTGAGTCAGTATTTGTCGTTTTCACTTCCCCTTTTCTCTTTTTTTACATATGTACTTTTCCTCCTAAATCAGGGGGACGCCTCTCATCCGAGCTGAGGCGAAAGGACCGCTTCCCGTTGTTCTGCCAGATCATCAGAGTTGAAGTGCCTTGTGTTGTCTGAGACTCTACCAACTGTTCCCTCTTTTTTCTTTTTATTTAAATAACTAAAAGAACCTGAGCGTTTTCCCCAACAGATGTTCCCCTGCTGTGTCCAGTGGCTCTTTGCTGAGGGTTAATAGGGTTCACGTGCTTCTCATGTGAGAGGGAAGCATGAGACCCGCACGTGCAGTAAATCACAATTTGATCAGAAGGATGTTAAGAAAATGCAAACTCACACAAAAGTTATTGTCAATGTTCAAGATTGCGCAGCAGCCATTGGGAGTTTTTCCTGTTTATATACTGAAAAGCATAAATCCCGCTAACCTCTCCGTGACCTCCCCCCTCTGTGCTGCGGTACATGATTCATGATTTCCTTGTATGGCTCAGACGTTAATGTTGGTGTGCACAGTAAACATATTCATAGGCATATTGCAACATTGAAGGTGTCACGTTAAAGGTCGGAAATTGAAACACGCCACGACAGCTTCCAGGTGTCTTTACTACCTCTACAGAGTTAGGAGACGAATAAATGTCATCGGGTCAAAAAAAATCGTCTCTCTCTCTCTCTCTCTCTCTCTCAGGCACGAACAATGCGTGTGAGAAAACGTCCTACATGTTCCTGCGTAAGGAGCTGCCCGTGCGGCTTGCCAACACCATGAGAGAGGTCAACCTGCTGCCTGACAACCTGCTCGGCCAGCCCTCCGTCCGGCTGGTTCAGAAGTGGTAAGGCTGCCAAGACAATATCATTTATAGCAGCGTCGGTGTGAAGAAGCCCTTTGACCCCATTCGCTTGCTTCGTCAGGTACATGCAGAGTTTTGTGGAGCTGCTGGATTACGAGAACCGGAAGCCAGAGGATCCCGAGGCTCTGAACGAGTGAGCGGATATTTTCTTGTTTAATGATTCATTTTGAGAAAGCACCGTTCACGTAGCCATCGGTTGTACAGCGGCTTTACGTCTACACGTCCCTCCTCCACTGCAGCTAATCCCCTTAGCACACACACACATCTCCGCTGACTGTACAGGTAAACGCTGCGTATGCTTATACTATAACAAAGCCCATGTGCTAAACGGCCACACATGGGTGAGGTACACAGGCGGGATTTTAAAACAAGTCTGTTTAGAAAACAGACACGTTTCAGTTCACTGCAGTGTGAGGACACTAGTGGTCTTAAACCTGATCCTCATCTCGCCCTCACTGAACCTTTTGCTGGGCTTTTTAATTAAGTAAGACAAACATTTAAGCCAAACAAGGAATTACAGAGACAACTTCGGAACTGTTTGGAACTGTATTTGTGTAAAAAGCATCAGTGCGTATCGTACACATACATCCCAACAAAATACAACATCCAGAGCAGTAAACAGTGGTGAACACAGCTTCTAAATGTAAAAAAGTAATGAGTCAACAATAAATAGTGTTAAATAATTATTGTTCATAAAAAGAACAGTGTTGAATGTGTTAAAACATGGTCAACCATCAATGAGTCTGATGGATGTGAGCACAAAGCTTGACGTGACAACAACTTTACAAAATATATATAAGTAATATTTTGTACTTACTTACAGTCAGACAATAGGACACAAAGCAATGTGGGTATGGGAATGAGGGAGGGGGGAGAAGTACATTATGAGCTCTGTTTATCTGCTCACTTATTTTTCAGAAAAGTTGACAAAGAATTTCAGAACTGATCCCTTGACAGGATATAACATATTTTCTTATTGCTTGTAATGCATGTCTTCCTTGAATGAAGTTTTCTTTTCTTAAATTAAAATTTGGCACTAGTATTTGTGAATGATAAGAATGATCTCACAGTCAATCTAAGAATCTGTTGATGCGTTGATCGATTTTGATTTCCCCTTCAATTCTCTGTTTTCAGTTTCCTGGAGCTCTTGATCGAGATCCGCAACCGTCACAATGATGTGGTGCCCACCATGGCCCAGGGAGTTATCGAGTACAAGGAGCGGTTCGGCTTCGACCCCTTCATCAGCAGCAACATCCAGTATTTCCTCGACCGCTTTTACACCAACCGCATCTCGTTCCGCATGCTCATCAACCAGCACAGTGAGTCCTCGAAAACAGTAGCTGGTTGGCTGTTTTTTAGAAATGCCCTTGTATCTGCTGCTAACTTTTATTTTCCCTTGTTTTATGCCAAGCTCTGCTCTTTGGTAATGACACCAACCCTGCACATCCAAAACACATAGGCAGCATCGATCCTAACTGCAGCGTGGCTGAAGTTGTCAGGGGTGAGTACTCGAAAATCTATATTATATCTATATCTATGTCTACTGTGAAATATTGGCAAGTTCAGCCTGTAATGACATATTTACTTGTTCTTATTATGTCTGCGTAATGGGTATTCTTATTTTATTTCGGTATATTTATCTTGCAAATACACTTTTTATTCTATTCTGTATATTTATCTTCCTCTATAATTACTGTACTGTAATTGAGTACTTTATTATTTTTCCTGCAAAGGTTTTCCCACACAATCATACTAGTATAATCAGTATGGCAATAAACACAATGAATCTTGAACCCAGAAAAAATATTGCGATTTAAATCCCTACTGCTGAATGGCATGCTTACACACAGTGATAGTTTTTGTTTTAAGGAATTCCTGCACGGTAGATCCAAAGCTGCACTCACAATGACCCGGGAAGTTTGCTCTTCAAGGAATTTTGAATGTAAACTGAACATTTTCGGCTTGTTTCGGTGTGACTCGTGTTGTTTTGCCTCTGCTACCACCAGATGCCTACGACACGGCCAAAATGCTGTGCGAGAAGTACTACTTGGCTGCTCCCGAACTCAAGATCGAAGAGTTCAACAGTAGGAAAAACATTTTTTGCAATATGTTTATGCTATAATCCAACCGTCTACGAATGTAACCATTCCTCCTTGTAATCCGTCACACGGCTGTAACACCATGTGCTCTGTTATCGAGTCTCTTCAGAGCTTGTGGGTGCAACTTGGGAGTCCAAAATTTAGTCCGATAATGATAACAATGTCTACTGCATTAACTTCAAAAGAACTAGCTTTTCGCATTAGTGTGTGTGTGTGTGTGTGTGTGTTTCCTCACCTCACACACCCCTTGCATTTTTTCCTACAGTGAAGGCCCCTAAAAAGCCCATCCAGGTGGTGTATGTTCCCTCTCATCTGTTCCACATGCTGTTTGAACTCTTCAAGGTGAGCAGAGCAACATTTATTGCAGTGAACCTAACGAGTCCAGCGCTCTTTAAATGTAATTATACAGTAATGTGACTATAATTCTGTGAGGACCGGTGCTGAGCCGAGTTAATTGAATCCGTGGGCGTTTGCAGAACTCGATGAGAGCCACCGTGGAGCTCCACGAGCACACCAAAGAGGGATTACCACCAGTCAAGGCCAAAGTCACTCTGGGTAAAGAGGATCTCTCCGTAAAGGTAAGTAAAGATACAAATTCACGCATGACATCCTTGTGAAAAAAACCCCGCTGTGATGTTTATACCTCGTATCTGCCTGTTTTTTCTCTTCCTACTTCTTTCCGCCAGATCAGTGACAGTGGAGGAGGAGTTCCTCTGAGGAAGATAGACCGTCTGTTCAACTACATGTACTCCACTGCCCCTACTCCAAGCATGGAGCCAGGAGCTGTCCCCCTGGTACACACTCACATAAAATCAAACCAATATTGATGCCAGTGACCATTCCAAAACGCTTTTTTTCAGCTCATACAATCTGGGAAATTGGAGTCTACTTCTTTTCCTCCCCCTGTCCAGGCTGGTTTTGGCTACGGTTTACCAATTTCTAGGCTCTACGCCCGATACTTCCAGGGGGACCTGAAACTCTACTCCATGGAGGGCGTTGGCACGGATGCTGTCATCTATCTCAAGGTAAAATCAAGTCACAAAGTGCACGTTGTAATGACTTTTCTCGAATCCGAGAGACATGATAGAGTTTAAAGTAGGCGTTGGATATTTTGGGATATAACACTTATTCAGTTTTTGCCAAGAGGAAGATTAAAAGATCAATACCATTTTCAGAACTGTTTGTTACGTATACTGCATCAGCTAGACAATTTCCTCAGTTGGTCTGTTGAAACAACACCTAGTGATCAAGACCTGTGTATGGCTCGACTGCGTATGGGCATACATAAGTGCTGCATTTGACACAGTAGATCCAGAGATTCTTCTAGACAGTCGTGAAAATTGGATTGGTAAAAATGTTCAGTTCTTTATTGATTTAACCAAACTGGCAGGGGATATTTTGTCAGTCTCTGGAAAACATGATAGCATTTTTTGTTATTCCGCAGGGTTCAATTCTTGGTCCCCTTTTATTTAGTTTATATATGCTACCACTTGGTGAAATTATTTGTGATCTTGGTGTGAATTATCATTGTTGTGCTGATGACACTCCTATTTATGCACTTCACCCTTTTATAAATTGCCTCTCCAGCATGGGACAATGGATAAGCAACAGTTTTCTTTCTTTTCTGAACATTTTTGAGATAAATGATTCACAGCGATCTCATTGGCTCTTTTTGCTTTTGTTGTGTTCCTCCATTTGAAGGCCCTGTCCAGTGAGTCCTTTGAGCGCCTGCCCGTCTTCAACAAGTCCGCATGGCGGCATTACAAGACCAGCCCCGAGGCAGACGACTGGAGTAACCCCAGCAGAGAGCCACGCGATGCCAGCAAGTCCAAATACAAAGCCAAAAGATAACTCTGCCGCGCCTGCTTTTCCCAGTCCTCTGCTGGCAGTCGAATATGCCTGCACTCTGCTTGTATGATGAAATGTTGCCCTTGGTTAAAAGATTGGTTTAGGATCAAGCTGACTTTTACATTCCAATGTTTAAATCTTTGTAAAAGATGGATGACCTCCACTTAAATCTACACCCAATGGCAATGACCTTCATCCGAAGAGCTTTTTATTGTTGTGGCAGTATCTCTGGTCCTCCCATGACGGAGTTAAAAACCAACCTCCTCCAAATTATGGATTCCCTTTGTTTAATCCCATTTATAAATCATTTATAACAGGGTTTTTCTTTATAAATGGGGTTAGACTGTCTGACCATTACTTCAACCTAAATTCCCTGCGTCAATGTTATCTCTCCCGCATTGTCGACTTTGCTGACTGGGCCACTGTTCCCTGTGGCTGAATGAGCAACGCACTGCTGATTTAGTGTCTTTCTCACCATCAGTGGAGGCTTGTGTTCAGTTTCTCCCTCTCAAACACAAGCGGAGTCAGGGGTTAGAGTTACACTGCACATGGGAAAAGGAGGGGGGTTTCATTTTACCTCCTTCTAGAGAAACTTTTCAGGCCAGTATGTCATTAACACAGTAAAGACTTGTTTTGATTGCACTCTTATTTAGGTCTATAGATGGTAGAAACGGTGATAGATCTTCTGGAAAAAATACAGGGAGCATTGCATCAAGAACACCTTATTGTTAAAGATCCAGAAGTCAGGGTTTTGGTTTTATGTCAGTGAGAGAAAGCCTTACTTCTAGATACATAAAAACAAATATGATGTTTTCAAAGAATTTGCCATTGAAGGCTTTACAGGAACTTTAAGTTAATTTCTTAACTTAAAGTAACTTAAAGGGAGAATGTTAGAAATGAAGATATTTTTGCTCATCTTTTACTACTCCACTCTCAGATATTAACCAACCGCCCACCTACAGTGTTAATCAGCAACGCTGACCCTCGGCAGATATTTGTTCTTGCCAGCGAGCTCTGTACCCTGATCTAACGCCTGCTAATGGACAAACGGCACGTTTGTACAGTAGGATGTTCCATGAAACGCCGCCATGCCAGCTTTGACTGTCAAGTAGCTTCAACTGCACCAGCATGATATATTGTATGAATCCTCACAGAGAGGAATGGACCTGACACATCTCACAAGGACTATAAAAGTGGGATAACATTATTTAATCACCCACATTTCCTCGTGATGGATACACAACATGCCCACAGCTCGGACCTGTCGTCGTTTCGCTGCTTCCTGCCGCCAGCCTTGTGTTTTTCACATTTGGTGTCACTAATCCTTGTGTTTTTTTTATGAATGAGTTTGAACAAAGCGTGCGTATTTTGAAAATGTACTTTTTGTTTCATAATCGTGAGTGAAAAGGATTCAGGAGATACAGCTAACGCAGAAGGAATTAATTAGTGACAGGTTTTAATTTATTTATGCACTATTTTCTTTTACTTTAATTATTTGATATCGAAACAGGATTACTTTTTGTAATAATTGATCTGCTTTCATCTGATTTATTTTGATTATTATGAGCAATTTTCTTTATTTAAATGTTTTTATTCAAATGCCAGAGAGTAAATCAGCACTGAACTTTGAGTGTTTGGGAAAATGTGGTTAAAGGAGCTGAGCTCTCTACCGCTAAAGCATCTGTGGGCTCTGAAATATACCAATCCAAATTTTGTCACAAGAATCATGTTCAGGAACTCTATTAGTGCACTTTAATATGTCAAATATACAACTTTGATGCAATAAATTTCAGATGCCAGGTTTGCACTAAGCATAGTTTTGTTTTAAATTTTCAATGAATACCTGACTTAAATCCAACATGGCCCGAACCTTGAAACATTTGTTAAAACCAGATGATCGGGGGGAGGGGGGTTCAATTATCTCAACTGACTTCCTTTTCTCATCTCCTTTAGCTCCGTCTGGTGTGAAAAGAAAGGAGTTTTAATGAAGACTTGTGAAAGACGATTCACTATGGAGATTTTTCCTCATTCCGTTGCCTCTTTTATGCAACACTGTAAGATTTCATCACTGCCAAAGCCTTTGTGACCTGCCAGTCTCACTGAGTGATGCTCAGTGACACTTCTGCTATAAAGGGAGTGTTGCGGGATAGGCTAGAGACGATGGCCCCCACTCAATCCATAATGCATACCACCTTCAGACGTTGTCAACCTTAAAAAAAAAAAAAAGACTGTGTCTGTACCTATTTTATTTTAGAAAATATTGTATTTATAACTGCAAATAATGCGTACACTGAATATGTGTCCGGTTTGGAGTGATCGCTCTGTTTTTCCATCCTCCTGCTGTACCTCCAGCTTCAAACAATGTACACGTATATGCATGAGCTCCTCAATGTGGAGGCAGTCATGCAAAGATATGCAAATATTGTAAACACCAACTCGCACCAAACGGGTGACGGAGCAGTCTGACCGTGTGATTCAGCATGAAAACCCTCTTACGAAGCCTGTTGTCAAGCTTGACAATAAAGAAAATCGCTGTTGTGTGCAATGTGTCTTTGCATCTTTAAAAAAAAGAGCAAATACTGACTTAATTCACATTTAGTTACTCCTTCCCCTTTTTGTTTTATTTACATCCCAAGCCGTTTGAACATTAAAATTTAAAAGATAAAAAAAGACACATTCTTAAAGTTTGTACATATAGTGCAGATTAACATGTAAGTGCGTACAGGACATTAAAGTTCTCCACATTGCATTAAGGTATTGTATTGTATTGTTTGGGTGAAAGAGAAGTCTGCTCCGACACAGACCTCAGCAAAAGGGGGTTGATCCATACATTTCCAGTAAAAGCAATGAAAACAATCGGGCTATGCTCCGGCTTCTGAGGACCTGACGGTTCACCTGGAGGGATTCAACTATTGTGTGTTTCAAGTATCATCAGAGTTAGATTGGAGAAAGGCTGCATCTCCACGTTTGCCGGTTTGTTTTGTTTTCACAGCTGACATATTCCAAAGAGTCGACATAATGCCTGCTAACTAATGACTGGTAAAACATGTTTTAAAAAATAATACATGCCTTTTTTTTAATGGTGACAATGAATGCGTTACTGCAATTCCTGACAATTGTGAGATCTACCTCTGAAGAATGCGTGTGTGTTTGTGCAGCATGTTGGCAAAAAATTAGAGTGATTACTTTTATTCTCTGGGTGTGATGTTTACATTCAAGGAGCTACTAAATGCGGTCTGCTACTTAGTCTGAGACTACCTAACAGACTTTTTCCAGATTAGGTGTAATCCAGTGGTCCGTATTGTAGTGTGGGGGCCCTGACATCATTTTTTGTGTTTTTCTTCACCAATATTTATAGTTAATTGCTTCAAACTAGCACTGACTATGTGTTTGGGTTTCCCACCGCTACACCTCTGCTGTTCTTTTGTTTAATCCCTTACTATCTGTTTGACAAGCACAAAGTTACACAGTGATGAATATATGAGTCAGTTCCCGTCGGTTCTCGTGACCTGCTGGACTGAATGTCAGACACAGTGTTTTGCGTAACTTTGTGCCATGGCAGTCACATCTAGTGGTCATGGCAGTTACGAAAAAGAAGAAGAAAAAAGGTCTTGGCATCATCCCTAAGAAAATACTAAATGAAACAGAACAGGACAAAATACAGTGAGGTGATGTTATGAGCAGGCCGTTGGACAGTCTCTGTCAGTGCTGGACAATCCAGAGCAAATCCTCTTGAAAGATGCAAAGGATTCTGGGCCTTATGATATGTGACACTGTGTACATAAATCCTCTAACCCCTTCTTTCTTCACCTTCCTCCCGTCTCCTGGGTTACAGAGACAGTGTGATGGCTTCTTAGCTCTGTAGCGCAGAACTACTGTATCTCCCATGACGACCACCTGCAGCCAGTGTGTGCGTGTGTGTGTGTGCGTGTGTGCGCGTGCGTGTGTGTGTGTGTGTGCGCATCTGCATGGCAGGGTGTGTTCAGCAGTCTACATCTACTTCTCATCTTCATCGCCTTCACTCATGCTGCTTATAGATGCCGAGGCTCCTTTCGGGGAGACGGCGGCGAGGGAGAGCGAAGGGGGGACAGTTCGCGCGGAGGGCTGTTGCACGGCGACCCTCTGGGCGACAGAGCGTAGGACAGCATTCGACCACTGCGTTCCTGGAACACCTGTTTCTACACACAAACGGACGGGGAGGGAGACAAGAGGGTGTGAGCACTTGAGGATGGTGGACATTAGATAAATATCGAGACGATGAAAACATCACTTTCGTGACCTACCCAAGTTCCATCTGGTCCAAAAAGTTCCAAGAAGTTGCCGATGAATTCCCTCGACTTCTCCTCCCACTTCTGAATGAGGTCGTGGCTCTTCTCCTCCACGCGGTAGACAAAATGTTTGCTCTTCTCCTCGACCGTGCGAACTTTCTCCTTCATGCGATCCACTTGGTTCTGCAGTCGGTACTTCTTCTCCTGAGCGGATCAAATGATGAGGAACAGTCGTTAACAAAAAAAATGTAACAGCTGAACACAGAAATGTTGCCATTGCATCCTGACTCAGTTGTGTACATTTGACCAAACTGAAAGTGTAACTGCGGCGGTCACAAGGAAATGATCATACGTTGATGTAGCTGACGTTGAGCTCCTTGGCCGTATAGCCACGTTGGAGGTTCCGTCGGGCGTACACATCGTAGTCTTTGACAATCCTGGTAATGATGTCCGATGTGGAGATTCCCTCTGTCCGTTGTGTAGGCACAAACATCCCTGGTTCACACACACACACGCAAAAATAGCACAATATGAAAAATTAAAGAAGAAATCCACAAAAGTCATTATGGCCTCATCCTCGTGGAGCGACACGCACTGACCTGCCTCCTTGATGTGTTTATAGACATCCTCACTTCCTGCCGAGGAGTACGGGATATCGTCATGAGCCACAAAATCGATCTGAGAAGCAATCAAAGGACACGTACTGTACGGCAGAAAACACTGACATGAGGTCGAGGAACACACAGTAGATCTCTCAAGGCAACATACAGATACTTAAAGTAATACACAACAGTAATAAATAATACATGATATGGGTTTGGTCGTAAACACACAGGGGTTCACACACACAAAAAGTTCCTCCTCAGAGCAGAGACGGGTGACCAGTATGTGTTAGTGAATATGATATCAAATATTCATCAATACATAGGAGTGTTAAAAGGAACTAAATCAGATTTAATTAAGTTCAGTTAAATGAAACAAAATTAGATTGAAATTAGAAGTTCATGAATTTGATTAAAATTCAATTGATTTCAATTCAATTACATCAAATTAGAAATCAGAGTATGGCCTTCGGATGCTTCACACACAGTTAAACACAGACACATTAAGAAACCACACATATGTTTCACCCTGTGTTTCTCGAGGAACTCGGGCGTGAGGGTCCAGGGGGCGTCTCTCAAGACCTCGTCGACGTAGCGACAGTGCCTCAGCGCCTCGTAGCGCTCGTGCTCCGTCATGACGGTGAAACCCTTGTACTTGTGGGTCAGCTCATCGCTGCACACTATTCCAAACACACAGGAGGGGAAAACACATGTAAATCATATCAGTTAGAAAAAATCTGCACGGATTTTTGCGTTAGTCGTCTGTCTCAGCCGGGTCTGACTCACCTCCTACTATGAGGTAGGTGTTGGGGAAGAGGTTCTTGGCCTGCATGAGGGCGCGAGCGTGTCCCGAATGGAACAGGTCAAAGATGCCATCTGCGTAGACTCTGACTGGCCGGTCCACTGAAAACACAAATGAATACAACAACACATGAACAAAAAGGAATGGCTTTGTACAGATTCATTAACCCAAGACCTCTAACCAGACTTTGATGTGTAAAATCTGTGAAGTCCCCCTTCTGGATTAACTTGTAACTTGTAGATATTATCTATTTGGCCCCTGTTAAACCCAATTCCTGCCACTCTCTTGCTAGAATGCAAGGACACAACCTGACCCTGTGTTGTATACTGTATATACTGTGTGGTAGTCGGCTCATTCATTCAGCAACTCGTATCATAAAAAAAAACAGAAAACAGAAACAGAAACAGCAAAGGTTGTGTCCCTGTCAAGACGGCCGCGACGCACCTACTGTAGCATCGGTGGGGAATACGACCATTCACATTTTCTGTTACATGAGCGAAAAATCTGTTGACACACACACAAAGCCTAGAGCTGGGGCAGTTCCCACTTTTTTTCACTGGTTTAAGCAGCCTCTCTCATGAATTACTTTTGCATTACAGTCAACATTAATCCTCATTCCACAAGTTTTGCGTATGTAAAACTGAAAGAAGATGCACGATTTGTAAATTAGGGGTGTCTTGTAATTGCAGAGAGGGATGGGCCAAATATTCTGGCAAAAATATATATATATAGCTATTTATATATATTTTTTTTTTTTAATATACTGTATGTATATTTATATAGTTATGTAAAAGTAACAGTAGTAGTGGAGTCTGAACTAGTTGTAGCGGGTCATGGACTCTTTGTGAACTTAAAGAACATTTTAAAGAGGTTTTGTTTATGGATTGTTTCATGCATCGATTTAAACTTTGATATTTCCTGTGTTTGTGATATCCTGTTTTACTTTGTAGTCTCCTCCCTCCTGTGTAGCCACTTCCTGTTCCCCTGTGTGTTTTTGGGAGTCTTTACTTTTCCTGTGTCTCCTGCCCCGGTGATTGTCCACACCTGTTCCTCATGTGTCTCACCTGTGTCTCGTTACCTGTGCCCCCTTGTGTCTAATTAGTGTCTGTGCTTCCCGTTGTCAGTTCGTTGTTCCAGTCTGTTCCTGTGATCGTACCTGTTCCCGGCCTATTTCTTTCTTCGGTATACTGATACTATTACAGAGAGGAGGTTTACCAATGTAATCAGGGTTTATTATTCATAGATTTATATGAAGTGGAGAGTAATATAACACTTGCAACAATATTATATCAGTATATAGTTTTGTAGTGGGGACAGTGGCAGTGTGAGTGGCAGTGTGAGTAGCAGACGCAGTAACGTCGTTTCAGAAAGGGAAGGATTCGTGTGAGCGATGCACTGAGGACAAACACGACAGCTCGGGAGAAGGAAGGAAGGAAGGAAGGAAGGAGCAAAGGTCAACCTGGGGTGCCTCTGCTGGCCTGCGCAATGGTGAGCTTCTCGTGGGGGGCGCGACAATCGCAACTGGTCTCCCTGGCAAAGATGGCCGGCTCTGTCAGAGTCTGCCACAAAGGAGAGGAGAAAGAGGCTGAGTTAGATAGACAGACAGAGTACAGCAGAGGCTTTTACAACATCTTAGTCACAACTATAAAGAAAAAGATGGCCGTCCATCCCATACACAGTACTGTAGCACGTCGCCCTTTTCTGGCCTCATTTCAGTTACAGTAACCTCCATTAAATTATTGATCTCGGCTGATGCCTGCTCCATATTGGGCCAATGGATTGAGAGACAGACAGAGCAGCACTCAGTGTTATTGATCCCCCTCTGTATGTGTGTGTGTGTATAGTCTATGTGTGTATTAACATGTGACAGAAAGTAAGGACAGAGCTATTGATTTGTTGTCAAATCCTCTCAGGAACAAACTAAAATACGAAGAGAAGAATGCGATGCATGTGGCCAATATGTAGGCGAGCTCGCGGTGAAATTGAACAGGGGGAGGAAACGGCCATCAATCTCAGATAATTAAATGTAAACAGAGCAGATAAAGGAAAAACAAAAGACAATATAAGACGCGGAAAAGACAGACGGGAGCGAGAAAGGACAAGTGAGATGAAGGACGACGCTCGGAACAACCTCAAGGTTAAAGTGCTGCAGCGTGAGCCAGACAGAACATTTGTCATTGTGTGCCATCTGTTGACTGCAGGGAACACGAGCCCAACGGAACGGACTCGGGAGTCGGTGCAGAGCAGAAAGGCTGCGGGGGTGCGAGAGGAGGATGGAAAGAGATTCGGCCTCTGTGGACAAGACGGGGGCGAATGGCGTCACGCTGTCCTCTTGGAGCAACAACAAAAGCCGAGTTTGAACACAGACGGGGACGGACGCCAAGGTGACGGACACAGAAATGCAGTTAAACCTCTGGCAAATATCAAATCAGAGGTTTAAGTGTAGGTTTGGCGAGTGAGGCTTTTAGAGTTTGTTCAGGAAAATGAGGCTGCGTCCCTGCGCTTAGGGTAAATAGACTGTTTTTACTGTACATAGCGCTTGTCTGGTCTGGTCAGCCACCCAAAGCGCTTGACATTACAATTCACACACACATTCATACAGTGCTTCTGTATATAGCTCTGTTTCTACTACACATTATTCATACACTGCACAGGTTTTACAGAACTTTTTGCTCCGACACTTAATCGTCCTCAAACCTTTTGATGGAGAAAGAAACCTGCACTATGTGGGATAACACAGCACTGTGCATTTCTCTGAATGGGAGTATAGTATATTTTTCATTCGGTATACTAACTATGCTTTACAATCATTTCCACACCTTCCTCGTCTTCGCTGGCTTTTGATAAAGTCGGACAAAATGATAAATAGGGTTAGGGGGAAAATAAGCCCTATCGCTGGAACTTATCACTTATTATGGAACAAAATACTTTTTTGTACTGTCAAAGGTTGTTTGATATTTTTGTCAAGCTATAGATTCATTAGATCTTAGTTAGATTTTTACAGCTTTGTAGTCGGCATTTGTACTTATCCGCAATGAAACCACACAAAGCACAGCCAGGTATAAAGATGCTTTACTGTATGTCACAACCAGTGGATTTTGATGAATATGCATGTAGATATCTGTCACAAGCAACCGCATATATTACGGTGGGCAAGTAAAGACTTACAGCTTCTATAGAGGAATAGAGAGGAGGCATTCATTTTAAACACTGCCACAGATGTGAGGCTCCTTTTATGGTGCCTGCCTCCTATTGACTTGCACACTCCTTCCCTTATCCTTTCAACCAGACATTTTGTTCTCTAACAATTTGACTTCCCACAAACCACTCCCGGTCCGTTTACATGAGAGAAGTATCAAAATTAAGCTGGAGCCACCAGAGGTGCAGCCACAAAGGGAGCGTCCTCATCATCCCCTGATTCCTCGGACAAGGTGAGAAACACAATAAGGCTGGCTTACAAACATTTAGCAAAGAGCAGATGGTGGAGCTTAAACTATCTGACCAGGAGCGACACGGGCCTATTAGGACGGCTGGCCAGAGCATGCTCAGTTAAACCAACTCTGGCACAAGCAAAGAACATCTGGCATAAGATTAAGGATTAAAGCAACAAAAAAAAAATTACAAATAATGAGAGACGTGGGAGCACAGGGCATGTGAAAGGAAGACAGCAGCACAAGCACAGATAGAGAGAGAGAAAGAGGGGGAGGATGGAGTGAAGACAGAAAGGAGGAAAAAGCAAAGATGGAGACAAACATGAGGAATCACGGCAAAGAACAACAGAGAAGAGAGGATCCAATCATAGGAGGCTTTCTGCCCTTATCGCTGCAGTCCCATCAGCTATCTGAAGGATATCTATGATTTGTTGACCACTGTAAACCCCCTCATCCTATGACAGCACACACACACACACACACACACACACACACTCAAACAAACACAGCATTCTGAGCATCTCCCTCAGCCACATGCTACAGGGGATCTGTTTCATAACAGGGGAGGAGGCAGCACCCATTTCTTTGTCTCCCCGCTCCCTCAGCCCTTGCCAAAGACCCCCCAGACGTCCACACACGACACCCAAACGCCCCTACCGTCCGAGGATGGGGGCAGGTGTGTTCGAGCTCCTCCATTATTGCCAAAGACTCATGGGATGCGGCTGCGGTCCCCCAGAAATGTGACTCAGCATCAGTGAGACGATGCCTCCCTCCTCACCACTCCGTCTCTTTCTCCTTCATCCGTTCCCCCCGCCCACTCTTTGCTCTGTCCTCCTCCTCCTGCTCCCCTCTGATCCCCCTGCTGCAAAGAAGAGGATGCAGCGAGGAGGTCTCACTCTGTAGCCTGAAGCCAGCCTCCGATTTGATGTTGTTAATGTTGCAGGTGCATTCATTTACAAAAAAACATCTAAGGTTCATTTGAGCCAGAAAAGTCTGGTTCGTTGGGACACTTTCGACCCTAGGATCTTGTCCAATTATGTCACAAATTTCCACATCTGCCATCAAAGTAACAGATGTTTACTGGATAAATGTTTGTGTAAAAAAACCCCAAAAACACCAATAACAGATTATGGCTCGTGTTGTGTATTGTGCTATATATGTTATGACTCATGCGATATGAGAGGAAGTGATCATAGGGCCGTTAGGTTGATTTTGGAGTGGTCGATCAGATCTATCCGTCACAAATAGATCATGTCAGTAGCAGTCCATAAAATGAGCCACCTGAGATAAACAACAGCATTGTGGTTTGCTTACGTGTGCACTGTAAAACCCAGTTTAGCGAGCGAGTCGCTGTGTCAATAGACGATCTCTGCTCGCTCTCAGCCTCTCGGCAGAGCTGATGAGCATCTCGCCATGGCGACGGAAAAGAGGAGAGAGCTGCGAGAACGGACCAATCCGGGGAGAGCTCGAGCAGACCAGCAGTTCAGGCGGCGAGGACCGGGGGAGTGGTCCATGGCACCATCAGAGAAAGACTTTACTCAGTATTACCAAGTGTCCACTGACAAAGCAACTGTTTGTTTTGTTGTTGTTGTTCGTTTTTAATACAACGTGAAACGAGTATTAAAGTGAATGTTGGTGGATGTATTTGATTTACGACTGGGTGTGTTCTCTAAAGGAGACAGATCTCAACCTAAAATGTCAGTGTTAAACTGTTGATATTGACATGTTCAATATATCGTTCTGTATCGAGTTATAACTGTTATTTAAGACCACAGACCAAGTTGTGAGGAGACTCCGATTATTACACAGATCCATCTTCAGAAAATGTGTTGGCGATTTGGCACAGCAATTAAAAAAAAAAGTATGAGCATGGCTTCAAACTAAATTTCCCTCTAGCATACCACACGCTTCCTGGCAAACGTTTCACAGGAGGGACATTCAGACACACAGAGCTGGATAGAGTTTACTAAAAACTGTTTAGAATGCTTTGCGGAGGAGGTGTTCTTACCTTTCTTGCTCCTCTTCTGCAACAAATAGGCGCAACAGCTGCGCAGGAATGCGCTCTGACGCGCCGCTGCTGTTTCACCATGGTGTCGAAAACACCGAACAATGTATACAATACAAATGTCGACCTGTTCGTCCCGTTTGCTTCTCTGTCTGGTGTCCGAGGCTGGAGCCTCTCTGGGTTTGACCCTGCACAGCGGGCAAGTGCAGCGGGGCGACTGCGGGTCCGCCTGTCCAGTCAGCTGCTCGCCAACACTGACGGAGGAGCGGACCACACGGTCATTAGGCTGCACATTCACGTCCCCTCCAACCTATTGTACCACAGGGGGAGGACCCGACTCATGTAATCCCCAACTTGTGGCCTGATTCTGCAAAGTGGAACACCGCTTCTGCAAAAAAACAAAAATATATTAAAAGTCATGAAAACAACGTTACCAACCATTCAAAGCCAACGTGTAAACATAAACCAAAAATATTCATACTGCAGGATACACATATACCGTTTTCCAGCTGACATGCTCACAATATTTGCTATTAAACCCACAAATGTGATCAATAACCCCAGTATTGGCTGCTACAGGTTTTTCAAATATAAATGACTGTGGTATAATTGTATAAAAAGCCAAAATAGGTTGTGGGGACGAAGGACAAAACAACCTTTGTGTTTTCTTTGTTGGACACACTGTGGTGTGTCTATGGCCCCAATCTGGGACACGGAATCTATTGTGCCATCCATAGTCCCGCCTGGTCACTATGGAAACGAGCTTCATGGGGATACACACACACACCGACACACACACACACACACACACACACACACACACTGAAAAGATGGAGATTCACATACCATGATAGCACATTGACTATTTGGGATACTTCTCCACAGGACTATTACATTAGGAGAAATTCTATACACTATTTAAGTTACAACCTATGACTAAAATGTTTTTTTTTGTCATATAGTGTTACCACATCCATACCTATCAGATAAATAAACTGTCCCTTCCAGTAACAACATACTGTAAAACATACTGTAAACATGCTGAATTCTGGAGCCTGTGGGATAAACAAGAATTGTTACACTTTGCAACACTGCCCCCGCGCGGACAGAGAAGGAGACACGGATTCGTTCTGATTGGCTGGCGGCGCCCTGATGTCATTTCCTGCATATGACTTTCCCCGGGAAGACAATTTGGCGCGGACTGTGCCGTTGTTGTGTTGACCTGCCTCCGCCGCCGCGTACAGCCGCTGTCAGACAACAAAAATCAAACCCATGGCTCCGGTGTCAAACCCAGACAAAGACATGGAAGCTCCGAGTGCCGGTGAGTTATTTTTATAGGTTGTTTCGCTTTAATTTTTGAGCTAGCTTTAGCGAGGAAGTTAGCTAACACTAGCTAGCTTCCACCGTCATACTATAACAGGGAGCAGGCTCCGGCTGTTAGCACTGTTTGTGTTCATGACGCTGTCAACTTGCCCACAACAAACCATAGAAGTTAGGTGTTCATTAGGCTCAGTAGAGGAGAACAAAAACAATATAATACATGTTTGCTAACACCAGTGCAATTCTATCGTTATCAATCTCCTGGTTTGACTCCTCCAACATCCTCGGCCCAGTGATAAATATATTAATGAGCCAGTTCTCATACCCTTTACCAAACACTCAAAAAACCACCATGAAATACCACAAAACTACCCACGGGTGTTTCTTGTCAAGGCAGCAGAAAGTTGACGAGAAACCATGTAGTGTAGTAGCCCGTGCTCCTCAGAAGAAATCTCACTGCCAATGTGACATTAGTGGAGAAATCTAACAGACTACTGTACCTGCTGTGTCGTCATGGTGATGTTGTGCACCTGTCCTCAGAGGACGGAGGGGAGGCCTGCGGTCTGGCCAAGTCTCGCTCCAGACGGGAGAAGAGGGAGAAGGTGGGGAGGAAGTCTGCACTGGAGCAGCTCAAGAAAGCAAAGATGGGGGAGAAGGTCAAATATGAAGTAAGGACCCTGTGTTGTGCATGACAGCTAATCCAACAATCTGTGTGTTATTGCGTGTGTGTCGCCGTACTTCACAATACCTCATCGTATCTCTCAGAGCATCATCACCAGACTTCACCATCCATCCATTATCTACTTTAGCACTTATTCTTTATGGGTCGTGGGGAGCTGGAGCTAAGGTGACACCAGGGCATAAATTCTTTCAGCTTTACTAGTTTCGTAGATGATATTCAACCAGTGATCGTGTCTTCCAGGTGGAGGAGTTCAGCAGTGTGTACGAAGAGGTGGACGAGGAGCAGTACTCAAAGATGGTACGAGACCGACAAGAGGATGACTGGATCATTGACGACGGTGAGTCGCGGCCTCCTGTGTCCACTGCAGGAACATGTGCGGAGAGAGGTGTAATGATTGTTCTCTTCTTCGCTCAGATGGGACCGGCTATGTGGAGGATGGGCGAGAAATCTTTGATGATGATTTGGATGACGATGTGGTCGAAAACAATAGAGGTAAACACTGCGAATCCATTACACAATAGTTTTATATAGAGTTTGGAAGGTGTGTGTGAATGCATTCTGTTTGCAGGAAAAGCCGGGGCTAAAGGAGCAGACTCTAAGAAAACTGCGAAGAAATCTGCCGTAACCAAGCCCAACACCATCAAGAGCCTTTTCATGAACAGTAATGTCAAGAGGCCTGCTGAGGTGTGTGTTTTTTTTGTTAGCATTCCCCAAGTTTGTCCTGTGCAAGTCTACATGTTGATATTCTGAAGCATTTCAATTTGACACAAACATTCATTTGACTCAAAGCTGAGCTGATTAGGTTTCATTTGTCAAAGGTCAGTCTGACCCCTCAACAACAACATTTTTGGGCCACAATTCCAGAATTGATGTTAACAAATTTTCAGACAAATGTCTTATTGTATAAAATTGTGAGGTATTGACATTTTACATCCAAAAGGTTTAAAGTCAACGTCACCGTCACATCATAATGTTCAGCAAAAACCTTTCTGGCCATTATGTAACAGAGTTTTAAAAGAGAACAAGGTACAAGGCTCTTGTCTCGCGGATCATCTCTTTTCAAACTTTCTCTGATCATTTGTTCTTCCAGCAGCCATCAAAAATGTTTTTTACTCAATCTGTGTTCTTTTCCCACATTTTTTCCCCAACACATTAACTCAGGAACAGAAGGGGACATTTTGAGTATATTTCCTGCAACTTCTCTTGGTCGGTCCATGCCGCAAGGCGATAATTTCTAGTTTTATATTTCAGGGGAGGGAAAGCATGAACATGGAATGAGAGAAGACACTGCACACCAGTCCTTGCTCCTTTTTTGCCCCTTGCACTGATCGGAATTATAATTTTGCCTCTTGCAGAAAGATGTGGACCTGTCCAAAGATGACTTGTTAGGAGACATCTTACAGGACCTGCACTCTGAGGTTAGTATCATAACATCTAGAACCACCCCCCCCAAAAAAATAATAATGAAAACAATACATCATCAAATAAATAATGTCTCTTTTTATTTAGAGACGTGTGATAGCAGTATTGACTTGACTGTTTCCCACAATTTGCCAAGGGGTTGCTGTAAATTGACATTTACATTTGACTGATTTATAATAAGCAGGCCATGCTGTGTAAATGAACAATTGAAGCAGACAATGTTCCGCTATAAATATCAATTAATATAGTTTTACCTTATTTCTTGCTTGTGATATCTAGAAACCAGCTCACCTGGCTGCTCCGCCTGTGGTCACGCTGAAGAAAAAGAAGACTCTTGGATCCCCCATGAATCCGTTTTCCATCAAACCTCAAATGCCAAAGGTATTCTTTAACCTGTCAATATTTTCTGTCGTAATAATAGAAATGTAAATTTAAACGTTTGATGGTAAGCCTCTCTTTTTATAAGCCTCTTAAAAAAATTGTTAAATAATTTTGTGTAACCAGGAGTCAACCTCGGCTACGGGCCTAAAGGCCAAAGTGATCCGCCCACCATCTTCTGACCTAACCCCAAGGCCACCAGCTCGTCCTGCTCCCTCCACAGCTGCTCGTCCTTTGGAGAAGCAGAGGCCAAAAGTGGAGGAGCAGGATGAAGAGGAAGGTGAGGAAGAGAGATCCTCAATTGTGCGATAAAGTAAAGAAGGGTTCACTCCATATTAGTCTGTTCTACAAAATAGAACGCACACTTATCTTTTACCTCTGTGTCTTTCTTAGTGAATGACGCTCTGGCATTTGATGGTGTGGACTTTGACGAGCCGATGGAGGTCGGTGGCGAGGAGGAGAAGCCGGCGGTTACAGAGGAGGCAGAGCCTGAATCTAAAATGGCAGCAGTTAAAGTGGAGCCCAAAGAAGAGCCTCAGGATCCCGTCCTCCTGTGAGTTTTTACTATTTTCTTAGGATTTATAATACCAGAATTTTATGCCTCAGTCTTTCTTTGCTTCACAAATGAGCTTGAGTTTTGTCATCTTTGTTACTTTGTCCCCTCCAGGTCCAGCAGGGTTGGAGGCTCCTGGGGACAAGAGGAGGAGGGCGGAGTCAGCGAGGCTCCAGCAGAGGTACAGGTTGACTCCAGCAAACTCCCGCTAGTGGAGGGGTCCGACGGGGAGCAGGTTTTCCGCTTCTACTGGTTGGATGCCTTTGAAGACCAGTACAGCCAGCCAGGTGAGTCATACTTAAACTTGGGAGTGAAAATGAAGACAATGATGAAACTATCCCTGTGACGCCACAATCCTGTGATCCCGTTCCGATTTGCAAAGCACATCCTTTTATTTTGATTCCACTTTGGTCCAGGTGTGGTGTACCTGTTTGGAAAAGTGTGGATTGAATCTGCAAAGTCTCACGTCAGTTGCTGTGTCTCCGTCAAGAACATCGAGCGGACCATGTACCTACTACCTCGTGAATATGTAGGTCTCCTTGTTCTGTCACATGACGGCTAATCTCGCTCTCATTGGACAATTTGTCTGTTACAAGATGCCGTATAAAATGTATTTATTATGCATTTCTTCATGTTTTATCTACAATAGATGACTTTGACACTGTTTTTTCAATGAATCTTATGTTTATTTGTAATTTTAGTCACAGAAAGCTAATCCCAAGACTGGGGAGGTGTCAGATACTCCGGTGGAGATGATGGAGGTTTACCAAGAGATCAACGAGCTCTCTGAGAAGTTCAAGATCATGAAGTTCAAGTCCAAGGTCGGTGCCAGCCCTGGTTATGTCCTGTACAGTATAGCATAATTGTATTTTTCTGCTATGTTGCACATCTGACAATGGCTTCTGTGTTTTTCTCTCTGCAGAAAGTGGAGAAGAACTACTCTTTTGAAATTCCCGATGTGCCCAGTCAGTGCGAGTATCTGGAAGTCCGATATTCTGTGAGTAGACGCAAAGACGCACATTTACCGTTCTTAAATTGTCCAAGCTCAAGTTTGCTCATAACACATTTATCCATGTGTTTTTTTTTTAGGCTGAGTATCCTGCGCTGCCCTCTGACCTTAAGGGCAAAACCTTTTCCCACATTTTCGGTACCAACACTTCCAGTCTGGAGAACTTCCTCCTCAGCAGGAAGATCAGAGGGCCTTGCTGGCTCGACATCAAGACACCGCGTAAGAACGACGACTTGAAATTTGGCCCATCTCTCTCTGGATGAAACAAAAGATTTTTTTTTTTGAAACTCTGGACCTGAAGAATTGTTGACGTATCGTCTCCTGCGTGTGTGTGTTTTAGAGCTGATGAACCAGCCTGTGAGCTGGTGTAAGGTGGAGGCTCTGGCCCTGAGGAGTGACCTGGTCACTGTGGTTAAAGACCTGTCACCTCCACCCCTCACTGTCATGAGCATCAGCCTCAAGACCATCCAGAACCCCAAGACGCACCACAACGAGGTCAGGGAGTTGTCTTTTTTCACTTGTAGCCGGAAATGTATTATTATATTTATTGTGGATTATGATTTAGCTGTGTTAGTTTCCGTTGGGTTTAAACAGACTTCGTATATAAAGTGAGCAAGGACCTGACAATGTAACTGTTCTTCTGCAGATTGTGTCTCTGGCTGCACTTGTCCACTATCAGTTCCATATGGACAAAGCTCCACCTCAACCTCCGTACCAGACCCACTTCTGTGGTGAGATGTTTAGATTTGCTTTTTTAAAATTTGAAATGAAATGTTATAGAATTGCATAGAAACATGATTGAAATGGAAATGTATGATATTATTGTCATATCAGTCACATATGTGATAGACCTCAGTTTTACACTAACCTCCAGTCAAAATTCAATATGGTCAGACTTCGTATGAAGTCAGAAGCCCGGTTGACAAGTGAAAGTCAGAAAATTGGTAAAGTCCGAAAGGTGCAGGGTTGATAACTGTATTCTTCTTGATTTCTTTCAGTGGTCAGTAAACCTGCCGACTGTATTTTCCCGTACGACTTCAAAGACGCTGTCAGGAAGAAGGTGAGTTGCTCAGGTTGTTTTCGTCAGATATTATTGTTTCCAGATTTCATTTGACTCGATGTAGAGAATATCTCATGCCTCTTTGCGGTCTATGTGAATGCAAAGCGTTGATGATGTGTCTCCCTCCCTCTGTCAGAATGGGAAGGTGGAGATCGCTGCCACGGAGCGGACTCTGCTCGGATTCTTCTTGGCCAAGATGCACAAAATTGACCCAGATGTGCTGGTGGTACGTCGAAGACGCTGGGATTGAGTGATCCTATGCGATTTGACAAAGAACGCACAGATACAGGTGAAATATTTCATCAGATAAAAAAACTGTGTGGTGACCTTTTTATGTGTATTTCCTGTAGGGCCACGACATCTTTGGCTTCGACCTGGAAGTGCTTCTGCAGAGGATCAACGTGTGCAAGGTTCCACATTGGTCCAAGATCGGACGCCTCAGGAGGGCCAATATGCCCAAATTAGGGGTAAGAGAAGAACAAAATCACTTGTAATAGAGGCTTCTGCTGTTTCTTCACCATACTTCACCAAAGATATCATACTTCATATGCGCCTGTGTTTTGTGTGTGCTTGTGGCTCCTCGCAGGGTCGTGGTTCCTTTGCAGAGAAGAGTGCGACCTGTGGCCGCCTGGTGTGCGACGTGGAGATCTCAGCCAAGGAGCTGATTCGCTGTAAAAGTTATCACCTGACGGAGCTGACCGCACAGGTGCTGAAGATGGAGAGAGTCACTGTCCCTCAGGAAGAAATCAAAAATCTCTATAGGTGAAAACAAGTTTAAAGGGCCTTACATAAATGTTCCCAAAATGTTTAAATATTTGGTTTTGGTGTGTATCCTAAAATATTACCTTTTTTTTTTGCTGGTCAGCGACTCTCCTCACCTGCTCTACCTGTTGGAGTTGACGTGGACAGACGCCAAGCTGATCCTACAGATCATGTGTGAGCTCAATGTGCTGCCGCTGGCCCTGCAGATCACCAACATTGCCGGCAACGTCATGGTAATGTGCAACAACACTTGTTTTCTTTTTCTGTGTTCATCAAACCACACTATTATCAACTAAATGATCAGCTCGATCAGAAGACAGTCAACATTGCAGTCACACGATCATGATATTAACATCCATACATCAGACATGCTTAAAATACATCTACCTGAATATCGGGCCCAAAATGTGAAAAATGTCTGTGCCATCATCATTATTTGAAGAAACAAAATTCAAACACTAATGACAAAAGAAACAAGGATGGATAATTGTAGAGGGATTTAGATTTCAGGCAGCAGCTCACTGAAAATTAAAGTCAGAAGAAGAAAAGTTTGCACAGAAAAGAAATGTGAATATTTGTTCTCACGATTGAAGAGAAAAGATGGTGTTTAAAGTCTTCATCGTGGTTTAGTGCCCGTTTGTTTTGATCAAATAGTTTGTTTCAAAGAGAACTACAAAAAAAACACAATTCAGTGGAGTAAGATGACATTTTTGATGTTGGTTTTGGATGGGACAAAAGGATAACTTATTTCAGGCTGCAAAGACTTATGCATCTCTGGTTTGTTACTGTTTTTCCTTCCTTTTCCAATCGCCTGGTTTCTATCTGCTTCTTCTCTGCAGTCTCGCACTCTGATGGGCGGTCGCGCTGAGAGAAACGAGTTCCTGCTGCTTCATGCCTTCCATGACAAAAATTACATTGTGCCGGACAAACCCTCCTTCAGAAAGGCCCAGCTGGAGACGGTAAAGACGCACACGAACAAATGCAAACACACGTATAGACAGGGATTCCTCTTTTTTTCTAATGTACCGTCATGTGAGTAATGTTTCCTGATTTTTTCCCCCCTTATTGCTCCTGCGTCCCAGGCTGACGGAGAAGAAGACGTGGATGCAGGGAAAGGCAAGCGGAAGAAGAAGGCCGCCTACGCTGGAGGTCTGGTGCTGGATCCTAAAGTTGGTAAGAATGTGTTTGAAGTCTTTTTTTTTTTTTGCATCTTCTTTTTCTGACTCTGGAATGTTTTTAATATTTCTATAACTGACCTCTGTTTCTTTTCCATAGGTTTCTATGATAAGTTTGTGCTGCTTCTCGACTTCAACAGCCTGTATCCATCGATCATCCAGGAGTTCAACATCTGCTTCACCACTGTACAGAGGGAGGCTCACAACACCAAGAAGAAGGAGGTTTGTGTGACATGCTTCTTTTAGTTTTCCATAAAGAAAAAGTTCCTCCTCTCTTTTAATTCTTGGTTTCTTTGTGACAGGAGGACGAGCCAGAGGATATTCCCGAGATTCCGGATTCCAACCTGGAAATGGGAATCCTGCCGAAGGAAATCAGGAAGCTAGTTGAGCGGCGTCGACAGGTCAAACAGCTGATGAAGCAGCAAGACATCAACCCGGACCTTTACATGCAGGTACACACGCACTCATTCATAAAGTTTAACTACAAACACACTCGTGTGTGACGTTGTACGGTGATTTTTTTTTTAATGGCAACACATTAACGGCACATCCATGTTAACAGAGAACGTGACTCTCTCATGTCTCTTCAGAGCATGTGCAATTTCTACGATAGCAAAACAAATGTGAGGTGCAGAGTAGGGCTGAACGATTTAGGGAAAATATCGAATCGTGATTTTTTTAACAGATATTGCGATTTGATTTGCAATTATAATTAGCGCGCACGTGTGCGCACACGCACACTGACAGAGAGCGAGATGTGTTTAAGAGGAGAAGGGGAGAGAGCTCTCTCTCTGTTTGCAGTCTGTCTCTTTAACCAGGGAATAGTCGTGGTGTTCGTCACCTACGGTGCCACGTAAGACATTTTCATACGGAGTAACAGCCTCAAACAACTCTCATGTGCATCTGTGTTCGTCACTTCTTTCACTGATAGTTGGCCGTACACTTGTCATGTAGCTGCTGTGGCGCTCTGCCAAGCGCTGATACAGGTTGGCGGTGGTGCCCCGTGAAGTAGCAACGGTAGTACGGCATGTTCTGCACAACACCTGAAGCTGCGCAGCATCTTCCTTTTTCAAACCGACGTGCTGTTCCTCTTCGAGACTAAAGTCTCCGCTGTATCAGTTTCCGACTGTTCTGTCGAGCTTGAGGACATTGCGCAGCAGGTTAGGGCAGCGTGACTAATGCTTGTTTTGGAACCGAGTGCTCAACTCGCTCGCGTATCATGTAACCCGTGTAATCGCGTCCCTTGCCGTTAGAAAATCGTGTTTTAGCATATCGCGATATTATCGCAAATGCAATTAATCGTTCAGCCCTAGTGCAGAGCGAGGGTAAAATGTTTACTAGTTAACTGAGCGTGGATGGCAACATTCTTTTTAGATGGACTAAAAGATGATAAAAAATGCTGAAATAGGTTGTCAATTATACTTCCTGCCCACAGTGAACTGTTAACTAAGTGTTAAGAAGGTCAAACATTTTCATTTACTGTAAAAGCAACTTCGAACCCTATAAAACTGTCATCACCTATTATTTTGATCATGACTCTGAGATGTGCCAATGCTTGTTTGGCTGTTCCTCAGTACGACATCCGTCAGAAGGCTCTGAAGCTGACTGCCAACAGTATGTATGGCTGCCTGGGATTCAGCTTCAGCCGGTTCTATGCCAAGCCACTTGCTGCCCTGGTCACACACAAGGGAAGAGAGGTGAGTCCAGCACTTGTATATATACATATACTTAATACACATTGGTGACTAGCTTAAACAATTTATACTAGGGAATAAATGGATTATATACCCTCTGCCAAGGCCAAACAATCCTACACATTAAACGGGGTAGGGACACACTGACTCACTGAATACTGAGGACGTCCAGCTGACTTTCCGTCATTTCACTTCTGGTCTTCAAAGTTAAACAGGAGAGTGATGGATAAATTAAAATGGTTCCAATTTCCGCCACAAGAGGGCACTGCAACATCAGAATCCACACGTGGATCTCTTCTTCCTCTATAACATTTTGTTCCAGACTCATCTTATTTCTCTTTTCTTTTTTCTCCCATCTTCAATTTGTCATCTGTTCTCTCCACAAAAAATAATTTATTTCTCTGTCTCTCACCCTGTTCTAAATATCATTATTCCTTCAAGTTAATTTTGTCAGAATAAGAGACCTGCTGTGGTGTCTGTGATATCAATAGTCCTGTGTGAGTATTTTCCAGTAACATAATGCTTCGCATGCGCACGCACACACACACACATGCACACACAACTCTTCCCCCATGTAAAGTCTGATTGTATAATGACTCCGATCAACACACACGAATGGAACAACATGCGCGTGCACGCTCAATAAATTGGTGCAAAGCAGCATGTGTACTGCCTGACACAAATGGCTAAATCTGGTATTGTAACTGAACACCACGCTCACTCAAACACATACACACATTCTCACACACACACACACACACAAACACTCTCTCTCTCTCTCTCTCTCTCTCTCTCTCTGTCTCTCTCTCCTCTCTCTCACACCTCGTCAGTGGTTGCACTCATGTTCATTTAATGAGGTCTAACAGTACACATCCTCAGCAGAGGCGTCAGGCTTTGCCTCAGGGGACTCCTTCATTAAGATCCCCTTACACACTCATTGTGTTCCCTAATAAAGGGCAGGGCAGCAAGTGTGTGTGTGTGTGTGTGTGTGTGTGTGTGTGTGTGTGTGTGTGTGTGTGTGTGTGTGTGTGTGTGTGTGTGTGTGTGTGTGTGTGTGTGTGTGTGTGTGTGTGTGTGTGTGTGTGTGTGTGTGTGTGTGTGTGTGTGTGTGTGTGTGTGTGTGTGTGTGTGTGTGTGTTGTTGTTGTTTTGTCAGTCGGTTTGGTCCTCCACTCATGCTCGTTGTACGGCTGACGGAGCTACATGGTACAGGTGGGAGTTTCTCTCCCTCCAGACTTGCTGCTTGTTTCATTGTCAACAGCCAGAGGTTGATGGATTAATAACATTCTTACTTCCTCATTGCTTTATTTTATCCATGAAGCATCAGCAGCCTCAGACGAGGAGTAGGCTTCACTTTCATTGTCCAAAGTGATGACATTTTTGTAAATTTTGTGATTGTAATTTTTGTGTTCTGCATTGCTTCTTTTTAAACAACGCAAAATAAAATGTAATTAAATTCTCACTTATTCTTGTGTGAGTAAATACTAAGGACTCAACAAATATATAGCAAGTTTTTCCGCTTCCCGCCAAAACAATGACTTGCTGAATTAAACTTTGTAAAACAAAATACACTAAATGAAATAAGGCAAATCATTAAAACTGAAATAGAAACAAATTCTATAATTTATATGAAAAAGTGTGTAAATACTAAAATGAAATGTTACATGTTGAACGATAAAGTTTGCTATATTTTTGATTTTTTTATCATCGTCAACAAATCCCATGAGAAGAACAAAACTAACGGTGTCCGTGCAGCTTGCCTTTGGCTCTCCACACTTAGCTCGTGTTTTTTTCTTCTACAGAAATCTTGACAGTCTGAGAGCACTGTCGTCTCACTGTAATTCTCTAAACTTGAATTTTAGAAAAAATGAATAATTTTCCTAAAACTGCTTGGCATTGTTTTGTGTGATGTAAAACATCGAAGGTCTTTACCCATAAAGGTTTTGTTAGATAATTTAAAGCTGCCCTGCCCTTTAGTCACCCAGTGTGCCGAAGGCTCGGTAAACAAACTGGATTTTATTAGGACTTCAATGCGTCAGTACATTGCAGTACAGTGGCGGGTGACGTATATCTTAAGTCCGTTCTGAAGCCTCCATGTGGTGAGAACGCAGCAAAGACCCTCAACGTGCTGAGGCAGATGGAGATCCCACTTTGTGTTTTGTTTACTTTGTATCTATGACCAAAGATGCATATATTTTTACTGCTGGTGTGCAGAGCCTCGACACAACCAGGGAGTCCCTCTCCTAATAACACATGTTGTTGAGGATATTTAGCACTCTTAAAAATCTATGTTTGGATAATTGTCTTTGTTTAAAAAAAGGGCCCCGTGCTGACCGTACGTACAGGGGGCTTGCTCGGGCAGAGCAGTGATGAGCGGTGGGCTCCAGGCCACAGTTTGAACTGAACCAAGAAGTTTTATTGACTCCGTTTCGGCCCCTGAAGTGAAACGAACCCGAGCCAAGTGGTTCTTGGTAGTTTCCGACTGCAGCGAGCCAGAGGGGCCAGCTGGCATTTATGGTGGGGTTTCTAAGTGTATTTGTGGGTATTGCCATTTGCACCCCCGCCCCCATTTTAACCGTCACATTTGCACTCAACTTTCATATCGTGATTTAAGAGGCTTTTTTATTTTTGTAATTGTGACACGTGCACTTACCACTACTCGTCGGCAGTGCAAAGCTGCTCCCCCCGACGCGGCCCCTTCATCTGTTCGGGAGTGTGCAGTTAAATTAGTGTGTGTTCTTGGCTTAGTTCTCACCTTTCTCTCACTCTCATTTTAAATTAAGGCCCTAACCCCCCCCCTGTGGCAGGACAGGTCAGGCCCGGGGGCCACAGTCGCTTCTTGGCCTGGGGAGGGTTTAGACGGGGGAGGACAGACCCTTGGCTGTGGCTCTTCTGATCAGATTTGCCAAGTTGAACAGAGAACTTCCCCACCTTCCCCACCAACTTCTATGTGTGTTTCTTGAGTACGAGTCTCATATCTGTGTGCGTGTGCATGTGTGCGCTTGTTAATGCCCATCCGTGAATGTGCACAAGTGCCACTGGCCGAACTCTGCCCTTTGTCGGGGGACCATTTGTTGTGGCCCTCCTCTGTCCTGGTATGTGTGGGTATTAAGGGGGGGATGATGGGTATTAAGAGGAAGGTGAAGGTTTAGGGTTACACAGGCGAGGGTTCACCACAGATTGATGTCCCCCTCAACCCCGTGGCGTTATTTTGGGTTCTTTTGTATGTTTGCCAGGGAACGGCTGGGTGCAGAGGAACGGACATACGAAACACAGACAACGTACACGTGCACACACACACACACACACACACACACACACACACACACACACACACACACGCAAGCATGCACGTGTTTTAATAGGCTGATAAATGCATTTGTCACACTGGTGAGACTGTTTAGTGTCCACTGACGACTGGCTGGTGGATCCCTGACATCATCTGACAGTTTTAACATATAAACAGTTTTAACATATAAACACTAAAGGGGAAAATTAGGATTTTTTTGTAAATATGCTGCTGGATAATTAATCAGTTGCAGGAAAAAACTCTGCTGCATTTAACTGCTTATTGGTTTTAATTTCCTCTTCTGTTGATAATATTGCCAGTCATAGCAAACAGAGGTGTCTGTTACCAAACAAGGTTCCACACCACTTGATTTTATTTTAAAAAGCATGAACCTTTGCTTGTCACCGGAAAAAAAAGTGTGTGTGTGTGTTCGTGTTTATGTCCTCTAAAACGAGTGATGTTAACAACAGGCTGGTGGAAGCCGCTGATTGTTGCGGAACGCAGATTGGTTGGACCTTTGACCCTTTTGCCAGCAAATCTGACAACCATTAGCAGGTGTGTGTACGCGTGCGTGCGTGCGTGCGTGCGTGCGTGTCTGAGGATGGATGGTGACTCCAGAAAGCCATTCTGCTGTAATTGAGTCTCTGTCCTTGTGTTTAAAAACAGCCTGACAGGAGCTCGTAGTTGACATTATTGGGTGGCATGCGGAGTGAAGAATAGAAGTGGGCTTGGGTGACAGAGCCGAGGGTGCGGAGAGGTCAAAGTTTGGTTCAGGTTAAACCTCTATTTGTCCATGTGTACTAAGGGTGCATGCGGTCGTAATGAGGTCTGAGTAAATATTGTTGCGCGTTTGGGAACCGTCCCATTCCCCTCGTCCCAAGAATCACAAATCATTTTCCCCCCCATCAGACACAGGAATACCTAAACCATCCTATAATGTCCCGTCTGTGCGTCCGTCTGCTTGACAACAGACTGCGATGGTGTGCGAGGAAATATCGGTGCTTGCATTTCTCTCATGCAGGTTCTCAATCGGGGTTATTTTTACAGTTTCCTTAATTAGATGTAAGAATACATACACGAGCGTGTGCCTGGGGGAAATGAGGGCCGTGTGTTTCCATGGTCCTGTAGTTCTCTTAAAGAGCTGGCTTTACTCTTGATAGGAGTGGGCTTAACAAATAGTCACATGGGAGCGGCGCTGCTATTTTGGCCGCATTAGCTCGTCGGTGAGGGCCGACGGATGACGGGACAGGGTTTCAGAATCCAAACAGCGACTTTACTAACACCTACTAATGAGGCCATGTGAGACTGGGCTAATGACAGGGATTACAATTGATAATGGATTGATCTGACATCTGCTGTCTTCATCAGGGCTACTGGTGGGGTTGGAAACAAGAGGATAATTAGGAAATGGTTTTGACTGACCTGGCAGCGAGGTGGTACATGTGTTCAGTTCTATGGAAACCCTCTAATTTCTTTGATTTCTGACCTAACAGTCTTGATCCTCTAATCCTCTGCGCTGCATTACATGGTTGGTAAAGGCATCAGGGGAATGACGCAGCATATGGATTCCAGTTTATTGAATCATTTTGCTTTGGTGCTGTAATGTTTGTCCGTTGACAGAAAATGCAACACTGTTGGACTTAAAGGCCCAAATATGCAATAATCTAAAGCCACTTTTCCATCATATACACTGATGGTAATTATTGGATTTTTTAATTAAGTTTGCTCATCTGATTGTAAACATGTTAAAAATGATTGCAGAGGAAAATTAGGCCACACAGTCTGTTAACAGGGCTGTGTCATATGATGATGGATATTGTGTAGGAGAGTGAACGTGACACAGACTGTGGTCATTCTGAACAGGAGAAGAACTCCGAGCAGTCAAGATGAAACTTGTACCTTAAAAAAAAAGAAGCTGCATGGATGTAATTTGATTATGAAAAGTCTTTCATGGACAAATTAAGCCTCTGACTGGTCCCCACAATAGACTCAGAACACCACTGACCCATTTCACCACCGACAATCAGTGCGAAGAGTCTCAACGCTCTTGATATATAAAGAATTTCAAAGGCGGACGGAGATAACGGCAGCTGTTACAACTTACACCCGCAAAGACATGGCCCCAATTTTACACGGTCGGGAAAAGGCAGGCGTCACTATTAAAGATATGAATCTTAATCTGAAATATGATATGACACAACATTAATGTGCTTGTCATATTGCACAGCGTTATCTGTAAATTAAAATTCAAACCACGTCTATAATCCTGACTGATCAGATCTTCTATAATTATTAAGAATCATTGGACCTTAAATATTACAATGATGGTTAATATCTTGTTTGACTAGAAACATAAAGGCATGTTTGTTTCTTTTAAAGGGCAACATGCCTTTTTAATCCCAGGTTTAATTGTACATGTGTATTGGTATTAAAATTATTTATAAACCTAAGACAAAAATAACAAAAATAACAAATCATTGAAATCAACTTAACTCTTTTGTCAACCTTGTCTGCATTTTCATCATACTCGACATCACATTGTTACACAGCAGGTGAAAATGACTTAATGACAGGACAAACAAGAATGTATGATGTGGAAAAACACAAGAGCTTGAGAAGGAAGTCCCTTTACGTCATAAGTTAGTTTTCAAAACAAGATTTTGGGCATGTGGCATTAGTTTGCATATTTAGTCAGTGGCCCCTCCAAAAAAATAAAAGCGTTCATGGACATTTAAAACTGTAAGATCCAGCAAGTTTCAAGCTTTCAATTGTCCAGACAACAATGGGATTGTTGTCATTGTCGTGGCATTTTCGATGAACGCCGGCGTTCGGGATCTGAGCCGGTTGTATTAAATCAGACGCGGCTTTAAAACAGATTGACCCTCCCAGCAGCCGCAGCCATGAGGACACAGCTATGGCATCTGCGAACAGGTGTGTGTGCGCTTGTGAGTGTGTGTCTTTACATGCAAATAATTCATTTTAGCGAAAGAAGGATTTCCATTCACTGTGTGTGTTTGGAGGAGTGTGCACATGACAGCTCACACTAACGTAGAAAAAGCTTTAAAACTTGCGCATCTGTGTTTGTGACATTGTGTTAGCGAAAGCGCAGTTTGTGCCTCTTGTACACGAATTGTGCGCACAACGCCTCCCCAGCTCTGGCAGTGGTGTGTTCCTCTACAGGTGCTATTTCAGTCGGCATTGCTTTTCAAAACAATCGTCGCTGGTGCCCCAGGCTCTTTTTACAAGGGCCCTCTGCCACGCTGAGGTTTAACATGCCGCCTCTGATCTGCTGATCAGCAGACGTGTGTGTGTGTGTGTGTGTGTGTGTGTGTGTGTGTGTGTGTGTGTGTGTGTGTGTGTGTGTGTGTGTGTGTGTGTGTGTGTGTGTGTGTGTGTGTGTGTGTGTGTGTGTGTGTGTGTGTGTGTGTGTGTGTGTGTGTGTGTGTGTGTGTGTGTGTGAAGGAGATCAGATTGAGGTTGGACATGATGCCCTTTTCTCTGCTTCGCATTCTCTCTCACTGACTTTCACTCTCATCTTAATTGCTTCCTTTTCCTATTCTAGAAAAAATTGTGTCACTCAACCAAACGGGTCAATTAAGACTAATTTCATTATTTAAAATGTCAACAAGAGATTCTGTTGAAGAGGCGTGGGAAGCGGATTGAAATCAAGGATATAGGAGAGCTATGTGAAGAAACAAAACACGTAGATGTCTAATGGATAAGGCAAACAAAAAGCTGAACAACAGCTGGGGAGAGGCGGCGATTGCAACAAGGCCGACAAAAAGCATATCAATTAGAATGACAGGGTGCAACAACTCCCGGCTAAAGGGTGCACATGTGCACATGCAAAGACATGAGGCATTGTTAAAAAGCACAAATGTGCAAACTGGGAAAAGCCCAGTCAGAACCAGTTGGAAAGTGCAGATTTTTGTTTTTGTAAATTAGAACTCAAGTGTTTAGTGAACTCGGGTGTCTGGAAAAACAGTGCGTCTGCAAACTGTAGCTTCTTAAAGCTTTCATCTGTGGTCAGTTCCAGGCTTAATAATTGCATTGTGCATCTACGGATGCTCTGATCCTGGCTGGTGTGAGACAAACCAGTGCAGACCACAGAGCATCAGAACGTACCTTATGTATGGCTCTTTGTGGTGTGAAAGCAAAACTGACCTAGATTTTATGATGTAAACTACCATCAAACCGATCATGATGCAGTCAGTTCTTATGTAGTCAGATAACAAATCAGACCTAAATAAACCTCAGCCTGAGTTGTTGGCAGGCTGGTTTTGCATTAGTATAGTTGTGTGTGGTAGGGAATAGACATCCTCTGCTCTCCTTTCTTGCCTTACTCCTCTTTATTGTTCAGATTTTTTTTTGCAGGACTGTTGCATTAGACTGCATCGGTTCTATGTTTACCCTAAAGAACTGCCAACCGAGTGTGTAGTGTGGCACGTAAAGGATGGATGATGAGGGATGGGCAAGGCAGTGAAAGGCAGCAACACAAGACAATTGAGGGAAAAGAGGGAAGTGGTAAATGCATGATTTTTTTTTACAGATTTTTATAATTTTACTGAATGAAAAATAGAGCAAATCTTAAGGAGGGATTGAAATAAACTTTTTGTTGGTATGAAACTGTTAAAATCAACGTTTGGACTGAAATCATACCATACCTCATGGGAATGAGGTAATTCATATCGGTATTTGGTTCATTAGTTTGTCTTTCAAATGTGAGCATATAGTAAAAAAAAACTAGACTAGACTAAAACTAGTAAAACTGTTGCAGATCAATTCTTTGTCAGGCAGCTAATCAGCTAATCAACTCATTGTTGCAGCTCTACATTGCTCACACTTTTTGATCATTGGATTGTCGTGAATGTGAAATGTGTTTGTTGTTTACTGAAGATAATAACACAAATTAGTGTACGACATTAAGTAACACAAGTCGTCTGTCAGTTTTGTTTTGTATGAGTACCATTTACCGTGGCGACTAGTGTAGTCATCAGAGGGAACACACACACACACACACACACACACACACACACACACACTCTCTTTCTACCCCCTGGGGATTTGTGTTTGCATTGGTCCATATAATATGTGTGTTGGTATGTGTTTAAAGATGAGCACACACCGCCAGTTGCACACATTCCAGCGTCATGGTCAAATGACTTGTCTTTCACATGGTTCATTCCTTAATGCGGTCTGTCCTGTTGGAAGTGACAGCATATGGAAAACCTGTCTAAATGAGTCCACACATCAATTATATCAACACCTTCTCACCTCGCTCGCCCCCCCTCACCTCACTTTGCTCTCGCTCTTGTCTAATCACACATCTCTCTTTATCCATCACTTCTCTTTCCTTTCCTTTTGTCCGTTTGTCTCTGATCTGATCCTCACATTCTCCTCCTCTGTCTCGCTCCCCTTAAAACACTCAACTGCTTATCACGGTGAAAATATTACTGAAGAGTGATGAAGGGCTACATAGAAATTCAATATCTGCAATGACGTAGTACATTTATCACTGGGACAAAGTTAGAAAATGACCCTGCTTTAAAACAATACAAGGGGCACATTTTGTGTGTCTGTATTGTCTCAGTCCGGGATGTCTGGCCTGGCACTTTTTTTCAGAAGTAGCCCCTCTTCATTTCATTGTACTGTTTTTCTCTTGTACAGGAACATTTGAGGCTTTCCAACTTCTAATTCTGAGACGTAATAAAAAAAAAAATTATATTTTGATTTCGGGATCTCGGGATACATTTTAAGAATACAGCCAAGACATTACAACCGGGATGTGTGCTGGCATGTATTTACCTGGCCAAAAAAAAGCCTTTCTGAATGATGTTGCATTGTGAAAAAAGTTAAGTCAGGTTTAACTTTTTTTTTGCTTAGATGCCCCTTGCAGTTTGATTCGAATGGGGCTGCTCCAGGCTGGAAGTTTCTTTGTATCTTAGTCATAGTGACCACTGGATTGTTGGTCACCTCTGTTCCAAAGGCCCATGTTTGGCTGGGTGGCCTGCTTGAGGTAGACTCCTGGTTGTTCCAAACTTCTTCCATTTTGGAGAATTATGGAGGCCACTGTGGCACCTTTTGCACCTTTTGATGCAGAAGAAACTTTTGCAGCTCGACACTATCCCGTCTCTGAGCTCTGCTGGGGTTCCTTCGCCGTCGTGGCCCACTTTGCTCTGATATTCACTATGTGCCGGTGAAGGTGTAGAAACATCTTAAAGGCTCCGTCAGACCTGGCATTAACATCCAGATGTCTCCAGTGATCTGATAGCAAGTGGACGGGTTCTAAGTACATCAGTTAACGCTTGTTATTAGAGTGCGTTTCCCATGCGCCTCCGGTGACACCGATCTGATATCACTTCCTCACTCTATATGCAAATCAAAAAGTACGGCATTGCTGTTTGCAAAGATCAGATGTTTATTTTTGTCTTTTTGCCAGCCCCACTATGACAGTAAGGTCCGTCGTCAATGTGTTTGTGTCTGTTTCAAAAGGGAGGGGCTGAAATGAATGTACTGCTAAGTTTCAATCCTGTGTTTGTGAAGTTCCGGCTTTAAGCCATTTTGGCCGGCGCTATCTTGGTTTTTCGAAACCAGAAGTAACTATTTTTGGAGGAGGGCCTGACTGAAGATTCGTCCAGACGTCCAATGCACGTCACAATACACCTGTGACCTGCACCCATTGGACGGGACCAGCTGTCAATCAGCCTCTCTTGTATGGTTAAATGACCTATTCTACATTCACTGAAAGCAGCCGTGAGCTACATTTTAACTTGGAAGGACAAAGTATTTTCAGTTGAAGGCTTATGAATAAATGTCTAGAAAGGTTTTATGTTGCAAGTCAAAATTTGATGGCGGTAGAGTTAGTTTTGGTTTGAAGATTAATCTACATGTACACACAATCTGATGATGTCCTGTGACTTATTTCATTTCCCTGTTCGCCTCCCGTTCTTCCTCTCCTAAACTTCCTCCCCTTCCCCAGCTCGGAAACAGTTTGGTCGATTTGTCTCTGCATCAAAGCTTAGCAGCACAATTCAGGACGTATGTGCTTAGGCCCAAATGTTTGTGTGGGGGGGGAGACTTTGACCTTGCGTTGCAAGACTTTGACCTTGACTGCAGTTCCGAACGGAGGTGGCAGTTCTGTGAATGAGTGAAACTCCCCCTGCCGTACATTGGTATCTAGCAGCCCATAAAGCATGCTTAAGTCCCTCTCTGGTTTCAGGGAGTGGAACGCCCCCCTCCCCACAATTCCATTGCTGCCTAACCCCGCCCCCTTCCTGACACTCTGAAATAGCCACGTCCTTGTCCCCACACGGAGTGGAGAGTGATGCGGGGTGTGTATATATGCGGCTGTGGTTGATTGAGGAGCCGATTGCTGGTGACAGGTCACACTGCGTTCTGTCCCTCCGACCCCCCAGATTAGAGATGCAGAGCCCCCACCCGGCCCTCAGCTCCTATGGGCCCCCACCTGTTAGGATCCCTCTGCTCAGATCTCTCCCTCCCACACACACACACACACACACACACACTGGACAACCTGCGTTAACAGAATTCTCTTATTTGTCTGTCACTCTCTCTGCGGGTGATAAAGGCCATTACAGGTCATTAAGAGGTGTGTGTATGTGCGCGTGTGTGTGATTGTGGGTGGGTGTGTGGGTTGAAAAGACTCCTGTCACAGCACACTCTCATAATTGCCCTCTTCGCCAATTATCCCCCATTTAAAAGCAAGTCACCTGCTCTGCTCTCATGTCCACACAAATTCATTGGCACACACACACACACACACACACACACACACACACAAACACTCACCGAACAAATGACAGAAACTTAATACTTAATCGTTGTTTATTTGTTTGTTTTACTGTGCTCGTGTATGTGCTGCGATGCTTTTCGTCTTTGATGTCTGTGCCCATTCATGCTGTCGTGTTTGCTTTTCTCCTGCAGATTCTGATGCACACTAAAGACATGGTTCAGAAGGTGGGCCGTCAACACGCTGTTCTGCATCTGTACACTCATGATCAGGAAATGTAAAAATAGAGACAAATACATTTGGAGTAGGGCTGAACAATGGCACCTAAAATCACAAGCTTAGAAATAAAAATGTCACAATAACCATTTCTCTGATTCATCTGTGCACATTTTTCTTTCACTGGCTCCCTGACAGTTTTTTTTTTCTTCTGATTAATTTCAACGTTGCCTGTTAGATACTAGCACGCCTCTGTAGGCAAATGATTAAATTTACGTTGGATTTCATTGGTTGCTGTTGTTGTTGTTGTCGCTATTCTCTGTATTACATTCTATGATATGGAGGCAATTTATCTTTTAGAAATTGTGACATGAGTACATTTAGATGAATAGATTTATTGTCAGTAAATTTAGTTTATTGTCCAATCCTTATTTGAAACGGATGCCTTCATTCCTTTTTCTAACTTTGAATCCTTTTGTTTCATCTTATTCCCTCCATTCATGACTTAGATGAATCTTGAAGTCATCTACGGAGATACAGACTCAATTATGATCAACACCAACAGCAGGTCTCTGGAGGAGGTCTTCAAACTTGGCAATAAGGTCCGTGGATTTCTTTGGCTGCGTCTGGGTGTTTCCGTCACATGTTTACCCGGCAAAATGTAAAAAATTTGATTTTTCATCACCAAATGTCCCGTATATGTTGTTTTCATTGCTCCCAGGTAAAGGCAGAGGTGAACAAACTGTACAAACTGCTGGAGATTGATATTGATGGCGTGTTCAAGTCACTCTTGCTGCTGAAGAAGAAGAAATATGCAGCCTTGGTTGTGGAGCATCATGGCGAAGGACAGTACAGCGTCAAGCAGGAGCTCAAAGGCTTGGACATCGTCCGCAGAGATTGGTGTGACCTCGCCAAGGAATGTGGCAAGTACGTGTAGATCTATATATATTAAACAGAAATGTGGCTCAAAACTATATTTGGATGTTTCTCCCCTTTTTGCTTGTGCTAGCACATTAGCACAGACAGTCTCTTTTCCAGGGAATGTTAAATACCTTAATGTCCTTTGAAAAACAGTACCTTCTTTGCTCGATAAAATGTCCACCTCTTGTCTTTTCTCCTCTCTCCCAGCTATGTGATTGGTCAGATCCTGTCGGACCAGAGTCGTGATGTCATCGTTGAGAACATCCAGAAACACCTGGTGGAAGTGGGAGAAAAGGTAGCGAGTGGAGACATACCGCTCAACCAGTATGAGATAAACAAGGTAAGGACATTGTTGTGTCTGCATCAAACGTAAAAACTTTCTGTAGAAAGCTCTGTGACCCCACTTGAGGCAATACTTCTTATCTCTCTCTCTCTCTCTCTCTCAATGGACATTTTTGTCTTTTCTCTTACTCATCCAGGCGCTGACCAAGGATCCCCAGGACTATCCAGACAAGAAGAGCCTCCCTCATGTCCATGTGGCTCTGTGGATCAACTCTCAGGGCGGTCGCCGGGTCAAAGCTGGAGATACAGTCTCTTACATCATCTGTAAGGTGTGAGCATATGAAATGAATACTGGTACAGTATTTGTTAAAGAGTTTTTTTTTTTAAGTTCCTTTTCACACATGAAAAGATTCAGACGTGCACGGAACATCACAAATTGCTGAAGAACACCATATAAGAATATCCATGGATACTACTGATTTTAATTGTAGGGACCTACAGTATGAGCTACAATCCACCACTGAAACCACAGCACATCTCTCTCTTTTTTTCTATCCCCCAGGATGGCTCTACACTCACAGCCAGTCAGAGAGCCTATGCTTTAGAGCAGCTCCAGAAGCAGGAGGGTCTCAGTCTGGACACTCAGTACTACCTGGCCCAGCAGGTCCACCCCGTGGTGTCTCGTATCTGTGACCCCATTGAGGGGATCGACAGCGTGCTCATAGCCACGTGGCTGGGTAGGTTGATTACGGGTTATGGGAAACTGTAAAAGGCTTTTATTTTATTGAGTGGGCAGGCCAACATCATTCAGGTGTTAGATTATGTCTTGAGGTCAATCAGGTCATTAAATCAAATGTACAAAATTAGAGAAAAGTTTTAATTTCCGTTGACCTCAACTTGCATAATGCTTGGGATTAAATGACAGAATTCTCATTTGCAGTTTAAGCGCAATACAGTTCTCATGCAATTTTATAAATAAACTCTGACCTTGAAGTATTTGTGGGGTACAGATACCGTTTGAGTGTCGCTACTAATCTCTTTATATGTTAGCATTAGAATTTTAATTCCCATGTTTTATAGTCCATTGACAGCTGAGACGGCCAAACATAGTCAGACGTTGTCGCGCTAAATATCACATCGGTCTCATAAAAGTACAAAATAGATGTTTCATTGTTGTTTAACAGTCATAAAAGTGAGTAGTTTGGATCCAATTCCCCACAGTATTGTCCTCATCAGCCCTGGTTGTGCATAAGCTTTCGTTAAAATGGCTGTAGATCAATGTGAAAATAAAGACTGGTAAGAGGTTAAAGCGGTCTGTAATGAGATCTCCTGTCCATGTCAGGTCTGGACCCCAGCCAGTTCCGGGCTCAGCAGCAGCACCAGAGAGAAGAGGAGGCCGACGGCATGCTGGGAGCTCCGGTCCAACTGACCGATGAGGAGCGCTACAAAGACTGTGAGAGGTTCACGTTCAGCTGCCCTCAGTGTGGCACCAACAACATCTACGACAGCGTCTTTGAAGGAGCTGTGAGTATGGTAGTTCAGGAAAATGTCCGGACTTCAGTGCAAGTCTGAAAGCAGATGAAGTTATTCATTTGTCTCTTACGAACAAAAGCCCAGACTCGTCTTTACTACACTCAATTTCTCCAAGCGGAATGAAAAATGTGATTTATTACCAGAGTTTACACAATCCCAAATGAAAAAACACTCCAGTGGATTCACGCTGATAAAATCCTGTATCGAAGTTGCGACCACATTCAAATGACACTAAATGTACAGAACTGTTAGAACAGAGGAATGTGTTGTGGAGCCAGATGAAACTAAGAAAGACTGAAATAAAAAATATATATATTGCGCTCAGTATTACTGATCCTGTACTTCACTGGTACAATGGATTAATTGGGAGAGAGACAGACGGAGTAGGAGAGTGGGAGAATAATGTTTTCCGAAGGCGTTTCAGTCAAACTTCCCGTGAAGGATTCATGCTGTAGTCATCATCTATATTGTGTCTCTGTCTGTATTTTTAGACAGCTGCCTGGCTCCAATACCGACTCTGTTTTCATTGGCATTGTTTGGACTCCACAACTTGAAAAGCCTTTCCTTTAGCGCCTGCTGCTCTCTGGACCCCCCCCCCCCCCCCCCCCCCCCCCCCACACACACACACACACACACACACACACACACACACACACACACACACACAGATCTCCTACTATTTGTCAGGCCAAGGTCGTGTGTGTGTTATCATTTCTAATGAGCAGCAGGGCTGTGCAGCTTCTTCTTGTCTGGAAGACACTAATAAAACTGACAACCCGCTGTCCTCCGCTGGCACGAGAACTTGCGTTAAATTAAAAAAAGGAGTATTACACACACGCACCATAAAAGGATGATATCAGTATGCACTTCAGCAGATAATCACACAGGAACCACACTGAAAAAAAATAAACGGTATTAAATTCAGTTTAAGTGAATCAAGTTCTTGTTCATGTGCAAATGAAAAACTTTGTCGGCAAATAATCAACTGACTTAAAAGATAAGTCAGTGACGTTTGTACATACTTTCAAATTTTAGACTAAACTTACCAGGTTTTGTCTGATTACTGGTGTACACACACACACACACACACACACACACACACACACACACACACACACACACACACACACACACACACACACACACACACACACACACACACACACACACAGAGAGAGAGAGAAACTGATAAGACACTAAGTTAATTAGGGTGGTGAACATGGTCTAACAGCTCAATGAGAGGGGAGGACAGATGGGCCTTGACTCCACCGCTGAAACCGAGCCAGAGATGGTAGGAGGAGGTGGTGATGGATGATGGAGGACAGACAGAGGAGGAAAGTTGTTTGATGGGGGGTGTAGTGGGAGAGGGGGACGAAAAGATTAAGTGAGGAGGTGGAGGAGGAAGAAAAAAAATCTGGATGGAACGGCAGGGATTTCCAGTTTTAATAGAGCGTCGGGCATCCCACATGAAAGCTGCACTTTATCAAAACTGAGACGGGGATGAAAACAGTCCAGGTAGACAGCTGACACTGTAAACCTTTTCAAATTGTTTTTACAGTTTTGCAGGAGGGTATTTAAAGATGACAGCTGGTTGGGATTTGGACGACATGTTAGAGAAGTGAAGAGTTTTAAAGGATCCTTCCGTGGGTTGTTATATTTGAGCTATTTTCATAGGACAAAAAATACTTTGGCAGTTTCAATTTTTCATTCCATCAAAATAAGTTAAAATAACATAATGACAACTTGGCAAGTAAGTGTTGTTTGGGGGAGGCAGAGTTCATTTAACATATCAAGTTTGGAATGAAACAAGTGAGATAAAGGAGTGGGGGGGGGGTATCATGGAGAGAGAAGAAGGGAGGCTGCTTTTGCCCAGACTGGAAGGAAGAAAAAAAAACATGAAGAGGAGGGGAAGAGATGGAGAAGGTTAATTTGTGAACCAACTCAATCAGTTGATTTACTTAAAATCTGTGGGGGCTTTTTTTTCCTTTCAAAAATGAAGGATTTAAGCAAACTATAAAAATCTGTGAGGCTGAGCGGGGGGGTGTCACATGCTTTTTTCCCCATTTTATTTTTGTCGCCATCAATGCGACAGTTAAATGGAGTTTAGGGTTGAAAGGAGCAAGTGTTTAAAGCTGTTATATGTAGTGTAATTGTTATGAACTGAGGCTAAATTTTTGAAGTTGCATTAACTATAAGCCTTGCTGTCAAGTGGAAAATTCAGGAGCATTGAGGTCACGTTGACCTGCTTTCTTCGGGCTACAATGATGTTAAAATTTACTGGGCCCAGGGGTGCTTGAAGCCTTTACACCTTCCACTTGACATGTTCTTTGTGGAGCTTTAAAGGTAACGGCCACAATACTATGTTACATAACTGCCCTTTTCTCATCGCGGGGGTTAAAAATGCAGCTGTGAAGCGGATACAGCAATATTAATGCAAAGGATGCAGCAATGATGAAGTCCTGTGGGAGAGAGATTTAAATCATGATACGAGGACTGTTGTAAAAGCTCAAAAACATCAGTGTATTGTTTGCAAGCTTTTTGAAAGAGTGCATTCAGACAGTATTCAGACCCCCCCCCCTTTCAGACCCCCAAGGAGACACTTTACTCAAGTCTCCTTGGGTATCAAGCGATGAATTTTGTACACCTGGATTTTGAGGTTTTTCTGCAATTCTTTTTAATTGCAGATCCTCTCAAACTCTGTCAAGGTTGGTTGAGGATGCCATAGGTGGACTGACATTTTCAGGTCTCTCCAGAGATGTTCAGTTAGATTCAAGGCAGGGCCCTAAGCCCCTCCTGTGTGGTCTCCGCAGTGTGCTCAGGAAGTTTAACCTTTGGCCCAAACTGAGGTCCTGAGCCCTATGGAAAAGGATATTTCTGTATGATTCTGTATTCTGTTTGATCAGACCAGAGGATCTTTTTTCCTCACTGTCTGAGAGTCCTTTAGGTCTGGCCACTCTGCTGTACAGCCCAGATCAGTGGCGTTTTTCCCATTTTCATACAGGGTCACTGGCGCTGGAGTGACCATCAGGTTTTTGATCACCTCTGTAATGAGGACCTTTTTTTCCCCTGACTGCTCAGTGTGGCCAGCTCTTGGAAGAGTCCTGGTTGTTTCACTCTTCTTCCTTTAAGAATTATGAAGGCCACTGTGACTCTTGGGAACCTTCCATGTAGCAGATTTTCTTCCGTAACTCTCCCCAGATCAGTGTCTCGACACAATCCTGTTTCTGAGCTCTGCAGACAGTTACTTTGACCTCATGACTTGGTTTATGCATTGTGAGCGTTGCGACCTTATATAGACAGGTGTGTGCCTTTCCAAAAGCTGTCCAGTCATTTGAATTTACAACATGTTGACATCACTGTAACAAAACCTCACAGAAACATGTGGGAGGCACCTGAGCTAAATTTTGAAGTCTCATAGCAAAGTGTCTGAATACTAATGATATTCCAAATTTTCCTTTTTTAAAATACATTTTCAAACATTTCTAAAATTCACTGTAGTATTTTGGGACATTGGTTTTAGCTTGCTAAGGGAAAGATTACTTAAAAGAATTTTAGCATTAAGCTGCAACATGACAAAATTGGAATAAAGTGAAGGAGTCTGAATACCATTAAAATAAATGATCTGTCCAAATGGACTGTGTACATTATTGCTGCCTGTTTCTGGTTCTGATCATATATTGTATGTTTATGTGGATTGACTTGTTGTTTTTCTCCCAGATCTGACACATACAGTATTCTCTCTTTTTTCAGGGTTTGAAGTTGGAGCCCAGCTTAATGCGCTGTTGTCACGTCCCCTGTGGGAGCCGCCCCATCGACCACACTGTCAACATCAGCAACAAACTGCTACTTGACATCCGCCGTCACATCAAAAAATACTACACTGTGAGTATTTCTGTGTTTGGCGGTTTGCATGCGCGAGTTGGGTTCCACTCAAGCCCTGACACATTGACTTCTTCGCCACCTGCAGAGCCACAAGTGGACATTCAGTTTCCATTCAGTGTCAACTGCTGCAACTTGTTACACTAGAAGGGGCCAGCTGACGAGCCGCTCTCTTTATATTTTTCCGCTTTTTTAATATCCTTTTCTTCAAGATAAATTTTAGTCACCAACATTTTCATTACATCAGTAACATGCACGTATTGTAAGAAGGATAATATATTCGGCCCAAAAGTGATTTCCCTCAGGCAGAAATCTTGCTGGTCCAATCTCAATCTGATAATTGGCGGTTTTATACCACAACACGGAGAAGCAACTGTTGTAAACAACCAACGCTGCCACTGATGAACGAGCATTTGACAAATTTTTCAAATTTCTCCCACAAAACGGCCACACTCGTTCACAGACATTGTGGAATCATCATCACAGGCATCTCCTCTCTTATCTAGTATGTTGACATTTTCACGTCTCTCAACTGACTGTCACCTGAATCGTTGCTCTCACTGGCATTTCCTCTTCGAAATCTAAAATGAACCAAGAAGTTCCAGACTAAAACACTTTTAAATATTAGTCTGGCTATGCCAGGCTGGCTTAATGCACCATTACACATCAGGTTTGTTTGCACATCACTGTCTATGAACACATTCTTAAATAAATTAAATTAATAGGTTTGTTTTTTTTCTTCAGAGGAACTGAGTCGCAAATAATGAAATAGCTACAACTTGTGAAAATTGACCTTCCACAAAGTGTTTATGAAAGTGTAAGGCTGTATTTAACACAACGGGGGATGCAACAGATGCAGTTGTGGTAAAAGGAGCTATCAGAAAGATGTTGGAGAAAAGAAAAGAAAAGAAACCTCAGCAGGAAAAGAAACCTCAGCAGGAAACTGCACTGACATTTTCAACCAAAGAGCACATTTTGCTTATTAAAAAAAAACACCAGACAGATTTTTAGCGGCATGATCCATGAAAATACTTAAATGGCCATTTTAACTTTGAATACCAGGTTTCACGTGTGCTCTGTTAGTTTTAATTTTTTTGTTGATAAGTTGAAATTATTAAATGACCCATCTGGGAATACTGGGTTAGTGGAGAATCAGCCAATACTAGAAATACCACAAATTTAACATTTTTGACTTTAAAGATCAACAGTTACGTTTGGATTGAAAGTCTGTCTTTAATATTCAAAAATAAGTTTAAGTTGGTGCAGTGTGTGATATCTACTGACTGAACTTGTTACATGTAGTAGAGAAAGAAACGGAGGATGTGATGTTAAAGACGAGAGGTGACTTCGCTCCTGCGCCTGACGAGCAGCTTGAATTAAACTGGATTCCTGTGTTGTCTTTGTAGAGCGCTCTCTCCCTCTCGGCTTCTAACACCTTGGTCTTATGAGTGGAATGCACTGTCTGTAAAAGTGTGTGTGTGTGTGTGTGTGTGTGTGTGTGTGTGTGTGTGTGTGTGTGTGTGTGTGTGTGTGTGTGTGTGTGTGTGTGTGTGTGTGTGTGTGTGTGTGTGTGTGTGTGTGTGTGTGTGTGTGTGTGTGTGTGTGTGTGTGTGTGTGTGTGTGTGTGTGTGTGTGTGTGTGTGTGTTACTCTCCCACAGTGCTGAACAGAAATCAATTAGTGTGGTGAATGTATGGGGAGCGAGTCCCCCTCAACCCCTTTGTCACGATGTGTGAAACAGCTGCTACCACTGAATACTTACACCTCACACAGCAACACATACACACGCACACACACACACACACATACACACATACACCACTGGAGGCCGAACAGCAGTGGACATAGCACACACAGCGGGGCAATGAAGAGGGGTAATATTGTGTAATTAAGGATTCCTTTCAGGCCGAGGGAGAGTTCAAATAGAGCTGTTTGTCTGGCCAGATAGAGTGAAAGCTCTGCACCTCTGTGTGTGTGTGTGTGTGTGTGTGTGTGTGTGTGTGTGTGTGTGTGTGTGTGTGTGTGCGTGTGCGTGAATATATGTACATGTGTGTTGGCGTCCTAAGCTCGAACCACAGGGACATTAATCATTAGTAATGTCCCCCCCCATCCCCACCATTATCAATAAACCAGCTCCCTGAGAATGGGCAAACACTTGTTCACTTCTCCCTCTCTCTCTCATGAACACACACTGGTGTCATCCTTTCATCCTCTCATCCCACTGTCTTTGGCAAAATGAGAGATTTGCTTGTTTCCTGAACCACCCAATTCCTTTTTCCCCCCCAAAAAACCCTCCCACCTAACCACCGTTGCCATGGCATTTAACAAATTATTGCAATTACCCTCGTCATGTGGGTCGTCCCTGGAAACGGTCTGAGGGGCAAGAGAAGAAAGGGGGAGGGAGAGAGAGAAAGGGTGAATGAAGACCAGAGAAGGTGATAATCCTGTTTTGAACAAAAGGTCAAATTGTTGAATAGAGAAGCTTTGATTAAGCGGAGGAGGTACAAAGTGGAACCGTTTGAGCTTTATTCACTCTGTAAAAGTGTGTGTGTGTGTGTGTGTGTGTGTGTGTGTGTGTGTGTGTGTGTGTGTGTGTGTGTGTGTGTGTGTGTGTGTGTGTGTGTGTGTGTGTGTGTGTGTGTGTGTGTGTGTGTGTGTGTGTGTGTGTGTGTGTCTGTGTTTTAGAGTGTTAGAGTGTTAGTGTTAGTGATGTAGACCGATTTTAGATCCATTCACATTAGAGCTGGTGTTGACTGCTGAAACCAGTTAGAAAGCTTTCTTGTGTGTGTGTGTGTGGTGCAGGTGGATTCGTCTGGAACAGGAGTCATGTCAGAGAACCTTCTCCCCTGTGTTAACAATCCATCTGAAATGATTAGTTGATTAATCAAATTATTGATTCCAAGTGTTTGAGCCATTTTTAGGCAAAAAAATAAGCCCCAGTTTTTTTGATTAGTCAATGAAGGTAAAATGAATATTTATAATTTTTGGATCATTTGTCACACAAAACAAGTCATTTGATGATGTCACTTTGGGCGTTTTCTGATTTTCTAGACATCTTAAAGACCAAATAATGAATCGCTTCTTTGAATAAATGTCCTGTCGATGAATCAAAAATATAAAAATAATGGCGAGTTGCACCCTTTGTCAACAAAACCTAACCTTTGACTTGAGCTGCAATATGATTTTATCATGATCAATTAATTTGTTGGTTATTGATCGTTAAGTCTCTAAAATATCATAAGAATACTAAATTCCCCCAATCCGAGGTGATATCTTTTGCTTATTGTATTTGAACAATAATCCAAACTCTGCTCGACAAATGACATAAATGATCTAAAGATGATCAAATTTGGACTTATTCACTCATCGAGCTAGTGTTTGAGTTCTAATGAACCATAACAATAAGGTATTCAATGGTCAAACACAGCAGCACCGAGTCCGAAGAATTAACAGTCTATGTTTCCATATAAAAATGCAGAAATAAGAGGATGTGAAAATATCAGCGCCCAGACTGTTAGAATGTAACACGGCAGAGAGAGAAGATGGGAAATAAGAGTGTTTACAAAGAAGAAGAACAGACCAAGAAGGAAAAGCGGAGAGAGAGAGAGAGAGAGAGAGAGAGAGAGAGGTGTATTTCGTGGTCGGCCCTGTCGTGGCCTGGTCTCGCCTCTGTTTGGTTAAATTATGTGGAACTCATTTGACGTCTTCATTCAATGTGTCAGATATCCACTGCTGTAATTATGTAATTATGAGCCTTTATTCTCTCGCAATCCGACTGTACACCACCACCCCCACCCTCGCTCCAGCAAAATGCCTCAATTAGGTTTCTTTTCTTTTTTTTCGGAGGGGGGGGTTCTCTCTGCCTGACTTCTCATGCTCCTTGTTTTTAATCCTTTCTGTGCGGTAATCGTAACTTACCTTTTATTTTTTTGCGTGTGTGTGGTTTGTTTGTGTTGGTTTTGGTTTACTGTAGCAGAGCAGAAGGGCATTGTGGGTAGTTTTTCCTCCTCTGAGCCCTCTCAGTTCTGCGTGTCTTTGGCACTTGAGTCTTTGATTTGTGTTCTATTAATTCTGCTTAATGCATGTGAACAGGAAGCCATTAATATGTTTGTGCTCACACTGAGTGAAGTGTGTGTGCCTGCGTGTTCGCGTGTGTGTGTGTGTGTGAGTGTGTGTCATGGGAACAGCAGTGTCTGCCAAGGCTCGTGTCATAAGAAATACACACAAAAAAGATTGGAGATCAAACAGCAGCAGGTCCACTGTCACACTCCTTATCTCGCACCTCCCTGAACCATTGTCCCGAATGTCTTTATCAGAGGCGGCAAAGCCGCCTCATTTCCCATGGTCCTTGGCTCTTTGCACAAGCTCGGTGGAGGTGTTTAGATAATTAGTCCCGGCACTCGGATTTGTGGGTAAAACTAGAACTAGAGCTGTTGGACTTTCTAATTGATTTGGGATTTATGCGTGTATGTGCGCCGACGTGTGCGTGTTTGGTTTTCATTTGGAGGAGATTGACCGTGTGTGTCTGTGTGTCTGTGTGTTGGTCTGTCTGTCTGTGTGTGTGTCAGTCCTCTTCCTGCCCACTCCTACACCTCATGTTTTAGTTGGTTAAAAACCCAGGAAAAGACAAAACATTCATCCAAAAGTTCAAAAGAGGTGAAGAGAATTCGGTTTGAAGAATTTGACCTGTTTCTTTATCGCAACGCACCGTAAAAAATTAAAAATAAACAAATGGTGCATGCTGCACCAACAACATTGCGAGTGCAGTTTGTAAACATCACATGTGAACACCCTAAGAGACGTGCTGGCAGTTGACGCTGCAAACCACCACGGTTTCGGACTAGTAGTTTACTGCCCCTTTAACCCTAAAATCACCTCTAACTGCTGCACCGGCAGTGTATGAATGTGTCTATAAATAAGTGAATTTGACGTACTGTACAGCGCTTTGAGTGGCCAATAAGACTAAAAATTGCAATATAAATGCAAACCATTTACATTTTATACTGTATTAAAACAAGTTTTCACATCAGGTCAACATACGGATTTGTATGTGAAAGCTCATATCGGCCAACATATATATGCAGCTCAAAACTAATCTGCAAACTAGACAAAGGCAAATCTAAAAATCAATCGGAGAAACGGTGCATTAGGGACGTGCATAGACGGACAGGTGCAGTGGTTCTGAAGGGGTTATTTTGAGAGGATGGAAGGAAGGAAAGGAGGAAGGATGGATGGAGGATAGAAGCAACGGCTTTGATAGTGGTGGGTCTTATCCTCTGTCATTAGTTGGGCATTAACCCCCTCCCCTTTACACCCCCCTTAGTAATGACAGGGCATAAGAAGCGGGAGGGGGTGGGGTCTGGAAGAATATGGGGAGATTGAGAGGGTTATCCCGCAGCACCTGCCCAGGGTCACTGCCTCACCCCAGGGGGTCCTAACTACTGCCGTTTTGGCTGTCCGCTGCTCTGCCTGCCTGACAAGTGCTCGGAGATCAGCGGCGCGACACGCGGCAGCTGAAGACGCATTTGAATGTTAAGAGTGAGTGAAGAGGCTGCAATGTGAAGTCAGATGTTAACCTCTGTTCTCAATTCCCCTTACCTCTCTCTCCGACTGTCGCTTGCACTTGTTTTTATTTTGCAGCTCCTGTTTTTCTTTCTACAAGTATTTTTCTTGTCACAGTGTTGTGTGGAATTATAGCAGCTAAATGGAAGCAACAATTTTCAGCAGAATTTTCTCATTACCAGAAACAGTTTTTATAGTGTCTCTGAGCCAACAATAGTTGTTTGTTTTTTTCTCTTTTGGTCAATTTTTAAGAACACCTTTATCGACAAAATAAATGCCCACATGAGCACTTTTTTCTTTCATAAATAAAGCAATCACGTAGGGTTTTAAAAGTTGCTGTGAATGTTTTTTTTTTCTTTTTCCTGATGCAATGACGTGTGTTGTGATATATTTACATCAGAACACGAAAAAGCAAGAATTTAGAGTATTGTAGTTATTGGAGTTCGATAAATGCTGTGAAAATCATAGAGGAAATGAACAAATGGGTCAGAGAATATTTTAAAATATATATATTTTTTTTACGTCAGTGGTTTACTACTTCTTCAGAGCAGCCGAAACCTTGACAGAAACCAGAATGCTCACAGATTAACGACTCAGAACGGAGCATTTCTTGTTGTGGTTGTGTTTCAACTTAAAAAAAAGTCCCATTGCCTATTTATCGTTTGCTCTATAGAATGTGAGAAAATTCTGAAACGTAAAGGTTGGAAGTGTCACAGCTGATGGAAGTAATCTGTCCGATGTGTCTCTGACAGGGCTGGTTCGTGTGTGAGGACCCGGCCTGCCAGAACAGGACCAGACGTTTGCCCATCGCCTTCTCCCGCCACGGACCAATCTGCCCTGCCTGCACCCGGGCGACGCTCCGACCTGAGGTAACACACACACACACACACACACACACACACACACACACACTCACACTCTCACTCACTCACTCACTCACTCTCTCTCTCTCTCTCTCTCTGTCTCACTCACTCACTCACTCACTCACTCACTCACTCACTCACTCACTCACTCATTCACTCACTCACTCACTCACTCACTCTCTCTCTCTCTCTCTCTCTCTGTCTCACACACACACACACACACACACACGGAGCTACGCATTCTCGTAGTGGGCTTGAAGAAGCACACACCAGAATGAGGGTCTCCGCAATACACAGAGCAACATGCATTCTGTATGTTTCGTCCAGGTGATGGTGCTATGGAGCTGAAGTCTCCCCTCTGATATGTGCTGTACATCTCTGCTCATTAGGATCAGATTACACAAATGCACACCTGATCAAATCCATCTTTTCTTTGTCTTCCCGCCTCTGTGTGTATGCGCGATGGTGCGTCCGTGTACACACACCGCACAGCTTCCCTCACGTGTGAAGGCACTAAGAGCTGGATGGTAGTTTAACCATTAAAAGCATGTGTCTGTCCAGCACTTGTGGCTGCCTGATGAACACTTTGTTAGCTTGACCACTGGATTTAAACAAAGACACTCTCCATTTCAGTTTGGGCGTGACGGTTCAATCTGTTTTTTTATTTTTATTTTTATTGTCCTCTCTTACCCTGTCCCTTTCTTACCATTCCTGTCTCAACCCTTAACTCTCTATAGTCAATTCTTTTCTTCTTTTTTTTAATCTCATGTGCTCCTGCTCCTGTCTGTCCCCACTGGCTGCTGCTTTGCTGCGTCTGCCTCTGTGGCGACAGGTTGTAAACCACAAGGCCAATTTCTGCTGTCTCTGTAGCCACTTACGCGGCCATTGCTGTGTCTGAAGGTGCCGTGGCACTTTTCAACCGCAGGCTGAATAAAACATTTAACTCGCGCTGCTCACTCATGCCCCTTCTACTCTCCACCCGAAAACCTGTAGCCTGTCCTTATTTCACCTGGTCACCACCACACTTTTCGATTCCCTGCATGCTCATTAAATTGTCTTTTTATTGTACACATATTGAGGATAGGGGGTGAGACATTTCTAGGTAGAAAATAACATAAATATAATAAGCTAGATTCAATGAGAAAAAAAGGAAATATAAACTGTCAAAATTCAAAACAAATATAAGCACTTCCTCCCTCATATGAGAGGTGTTAATATCAAAAATCAATGTCAAAGTTGACCAACAGAGAGTGAGCAGTGACCTGTCTTCAGCGTTCATACTGTAGATTAAAAATGTTCAGAGAGACAGGGAACAAGCTAAACTGGTTAACAAAAAAAAGGGGGAATGTACATTCTAGGTAATATTTGCTGTGGAGCATTTTATGTCTCCTGCTAATTGATGGATGGACACGAATTTAAGCCGATTCATGAAATTTGTGCAGTGTTCATTTTAACCCGTGACTACATTATACCCAGCTTTAAATTAAAACGCCTGGAGAGTGGCACGTTTCAGCAGGATTTTGTCGACATCACGCGTCAAGGTTAGTCAGCGAAAATAAGGTAGCATTGTGTTCGTCCGGCGTTTCTGTGACGCTTGTGTCATGAATTCAACTTTATACAGAGAACGTGCTTTTGAAATTGATCATTTTGGCAAAAATTTGAAAGAATGCGGAACATTCTTTCTCCTGATTTTTGCTTGTGTCGTACTGTACAGTCACAGACTGAAGCTTCCACAACCTGGTGCAGAAGCTACATGTGGTCAACATTAACTGATTAATTATAAAAGTATACATTTTAATAAAAGCAGTAAACAAATAAAATGCGAAATAGATGGCAGCACACTAATGGAGGGGGGGGGGTTAATTGAAATGTCTTTTGAGTATTTAATGAATTCTGCATTAACATAACTTTCCTTTTTTTTCAGTGTTAGGTAACACTGTTGTCTGAATCAAGCTATTGAATAGAGATTAATAGCCCAGCAGCTTACATATTAAATTGCTGCCAATTATGCAAAGTACTCAAGAGGCCATTCATGGCTTTTTGAGCCGGTTGCAGACAGACTGCGCTCAAACAAGTGGAGAAGATGATGAGGCATCCACCAGTCTCCACGGAGAGCTCGTCTTTTTTTCTTTCTTTCTTTTTTCTAGATATATTAAATTCGTATTTCTGTGCATCCAGCCGGACTCTCTGCCTGCTGGTTCGCTCTGGCTACTTTACCTTTATGATTATTTTTTTTAATCTGCCTATATCGTCAGATCACCAAGCTAATATCGGCACCGGCCAGCAAGGCAATCAGCGTTTTGTATCTGTGTGCATGCTATACTAAATCCACTTGTTTGTGCCAGAGCTTCTGCGAAGGCGCTTCTTGTTTAAAACTCCGCTCTCCCTTTCCTCTCTTGCATCATGGCACATTTGCCATCGCCGTGGCTTCTAACTCTCCTCTCCTCTCCCCCCTTCCATCAGTCTCTCTCTCGCGCTGCCTCTTTCTTTTCCTCCCTCCCTTTCTCTCTGGACACAGATTCAGAGCGTGATCTGATCTCCATGTAATGGGAGAGTAATAGGCACTCTGCCTTGATTGGTTGGTAATTTTGGGGAGTTATGCACAGGTGCAATTTGTAATATTTTCAGTAAATTAAATTTCTTTATCTTCCTCTCTCCCTCCCTCCCTCCCTCCTCAGCACTTAACTCAATTGGGCTATTTTTTCCCCCCTCACCCTGTCTCAAATCTTTGTCCTAACTTTCCCTTTCTTTCCTCTTTTATTCAATGCTCCTTTCTGTTCATTTTCTCTCCCCTACACTCATTCTCTCCTCTCCTGGCTCACTCTCACTCTCCTCCTCTCACCCTCCCTCTCTGTCTCCCTCTTTCTCTCTCTCCTCGTTTTATTGATGTAAGCTCAGGCGCCCATTAGAGCTCCCTTTTTCCCTCTAGTGGAAATTGCAGCATGTTAATTTTCACACAAATTACGGCAATAGCAGGTATCTCTATTTGATACATTATAGCGGGAGCAATCAGAGATAATTGAGTGCCTTTCAGAGGGAGACGGCTGCATTCACTGCCAGCTCAAAGCTGCCCCATTATCGCCTAATCGCTCTTTAAACACTGAATTTTGCCGAACAAAAATTCTTGTCATAATTTTGCTTAAGTGTATTTGGAAATCACAGTCCTTTGAGTGAGGATAATTGAAATCAAATCCCTTTCACTGGAGCTGACATTTCTACATTTCCCCCCAATTGAAATTAATTTCAAAAATTGAGCATGAATATCTTCAAATAGCAGGCAATTATGCCTTTCAATGGGGAGAAATTACCGGTGCTGAATCGCTGGAGGTTCGCGGGCGAGAGCACCAGTTAAATGCCTTTGTTTCCTGCCGTGTTTGCCTAGTAAAGATTTACATATATTGACTCATTATGGTGTCTTGTGAAGCTGATCGGCGTGACTACCACAACCGGCACAAAAAAAAGAAAATGCTCATCGCATCTAAAAAAGCTCAAGAGTTGTAAAGCTCACAGCTGAGGGAAAATGTATGTTTGTTTCTCCGTCTCCCCCTCTCTTTCCTCACAGCCTCTCTTTCTGCAGCTGCAGTTGTGCGTAGGATATTGTGGCGTCGCCATTTACAACGCGTTTGCCTCACGAGCTGGAGAACAGCGTTGAGGAAAGTGCGCGACGCCCGATGCCTTGTTTGTGTCCCCGGTGCTGCCGTATTTTCCCTCTAAGTCGTATCTATGTCAAGGCGTTGAGGCGTTGCAGTCTGTCAGCAGTCGCACACTTTCCTTCCACTGTAAACTCTTGTTTGGCCTCCTGTGCTTCTATGACGTTCTAAGAGACACATTGTCGGGATGACTCCCTTTTCTTTAACTGCTTCGGCGATACACCCGAGTGGCAGTATAGCCCGCAAACGTTCCATGAAAAGATAGAAACAGGTGTTTTTAAGACTTCCGAGGACGAGTTGAGTGCTCCTCTTATTGTGTGAGCTGATTCAGACCCTGTTGCTCTGTGATTTGGATCAATTTGTCGGATTTAGCCTCCTTTTCTTACACCTTACTTTTCTTTTATTCCATACATCCCGTCTCCAACAAGGTCTTTCTTCCATCAACACTTGTGCACAAATCTGCCTCAACTGTGTTCCTGCGCGTGTGCCCAGAGGGGGAGTCAGTCGGGGAGCAGGGTGGCAAAGGAGCACGGGGGTACAAGGTGGGGGGTGGGGGGTCCTACGCTCCCGGGAGAGAGGCAATTTCACAGCTGGTTTGCTCCTCAGGCAGTCAGGCTGAAAATGCTGCAGATTTGTGGAGCAAATTGAAATGGTGTCAGTGCAGGAACAAAGCACCGAGCTGAATGACGAGGTAGGCGTGCGTGTGCGTGTGCGTGTGCGTGTGTGTGTGTGTGTGCGTGTGTGTGTGTGTGTGTGTGTGTGTGTGTGTGTGTGTGTGTGTGTGTGTGTGTGTGTGTGTGTGTGTGTGTGTGTGTGTGTGTGTGTGTGTGTGTGTGTGTGTGTGTGTGTGTGTGTGTGTGTGTGAGAGAGAGCAAGAGCAAGGTGGGGTTGAGGGGCTCCAAATTCAATAACAACCCAGTAAAAATTTTAGCCACGCCTTTCTGACACCTGTCAATCAGCATTCAGCCATTGGCCCGCCCACAATCAGCATTACATTGTTTGAACGCACATGTGTGCACTCACATGCGCGCGTGTTCACACGCTCTCTGTGTATTTTATTTTCCAAGAGGAAGAAGTGGTGCGCTGTGTTTGTGCCGACCGAGCTTGTTCAACCTTGGCAACCGTAACCGAGGCTCCATTATGGGATGTGCATGGTTTGGTTATTGTCTAGGCAGTGCCTCAATGGTCAACAGCTGTGCGTGCCATGTGGGCAGCCATAGCAGGCCATTAAACGCGCGCGCGCGCGCTCACACACACACACACACACACACACACACACACGCACACGCGCATTAACTCACTCTCCGATATTCACTCATCACATAGTTTCCATGTTACTTGCATTAGATGCTCTTGCCACTTGATTATGCCACAGCAGTAAAAACTGAAATTAAAATTACGCACATTGCCGATTGGCAGGTATAATGGGCACACACACAAACTCACTTCACTCACACACACACGGATTGGGGGGATTCTTCCTGGCGGTAATAATAAAGCACTCGGCGCACACCTGATGGCAGTGTGGGGTCGGGGCTTAGCGTGCCCTCTCCAGCGTAGCAGGGAAATGACGAGCCAATAACTGCAATTAAACATGCAGTATAATGGCTAATCAAATTGACAGCCTCGGCTGTTCGCATGCCTCTCTCACAATGGCTTATCACAACAAACTATTATGAGGGAGGGTGTTTCAGGCCCGATCCCCCCTTTTCTTTCTTTCTCTCTCTCTCTCTCTCTCTCTCTCTCTCTCTCTCTCGCTCTCCCTCCTTCGCTGTCTGACTCGCTCCATCTCTCACTTCTTCTTTCTGCGTCTTTACCATTTTCTCTCTTTTGCTCTCTTTTTTCCCCGCCACCTCTGTCTCGCTCATCCTCTTCGTCTCCCCCCCTCCCTCTGGCAGGCTGTCGTGTGGCTCCAGTTAATTGCAGTGGAGATTAACAAAGCAGGCAAATTTGTTTTCTTGCTTTACCGTGTCACACAAGGGGAAGGGAGATGTTTTCAGGGAGGTATAGTCTCTCGAGTGAGGCGCACGCTCGTGGAGTAGCATTCAATCAGCATGTTTTTCTTCAAATTGGTAAACCGGGTTTATTAATCTGTTTTGGACGCCTCTACTCCCTGCCACGATCTTCTTGACTCTGCTCTTAACGGATTAACATAATAGGAACTAATGACCTAATAAAAAAGGAGGAACAAGGGATGGCCGCAATGTTGATGTGTTAACTTAGGCGATACCAATGCTGCATTTTACACCATGTCGGCAGAATCTGTTGTTTTCCATCGATCATCCTAAGCACAAAGATTTTCAGGCTGCTATTGGATAAGATTTATAAGATTTGAGAAGCTGGCCCCATCACAGATTTGGCAATTTTAGATTATTATTCTGTTATTCTGTTATATTACCTCTAATTGCCTTGTTGTCGCATCAGATGAATGAAATTTGTGATTAATAAGGGTGTTTTTCTTGAGAAAACAGAAACAGACAAACACTGTCTAGCTATTTCTACAAGGCTCTCAATAAACATATTTTATTGAGGTGTAACTGTCTGCCATGGTGGCTTTGATATTTTGCCACCACTGATTAAGGAGATTCAGGTCTGGCCCATGACGTGACCAATCCACAGTAAATACAGTTTCTTTGTTAACGTCTTTCTGCTGTCGGTGAATTACACTCATGATGGCATGAATGAAATGTTTGTGGCGTGTTTTCCGTTGAAGTGACACTGTTTGCGTGTGTGTTCTGTACACAGTACTCGGAGAAGGCCCTCTACAACCAGCTCTGCTTCTACAGATTCATCTTTGACTGGGACTACGCCGCCACCAAAGTACTACAGGGTGAAGAGAAAAGTAAGACCGCACACGCACACACAAACACACACACACACACGCACACACAAACACACACACACACACACACACACACACATCGTACATGTCAACTGTACTGTTCTGTTTTGTCTTGTTCCCAACTTCCCAGTCTTTTACTCCCTCTCACAGGCTTTGTTTCTACATTTTGCACTGTAGTAGGTGTAAAACTAGGTCTACATTTTAAAATGATATCATAGTTTTTTCTTTTTTGGCCATTATTCTGCAACGCCGCGTTTGGAATTGAAATCAAGTTACCGGAGTCACTTTCCAAGTTCGAATTTTGATTTCCTAACAATGCTTCCTCACAAATACACGTACAACATGGCATTAGCAATCAATGGCTCTAAGCAAAACCCTTTATCGGGGCTGCACTTACAATACTCACCAATGATGTGACGCGCGCGCACACACGTAACAGAGTATGGGCATTGGATATGGGGAGGGGGGGTTAAGGACATTCAGCTCCTCAAGTCGACAGCCCTAATTCAGGAGACGGATTCAATCACACACACATACAGAATGCAAAACGCTCCAATCACTGGAAGAAAGAAGGAAAGAGCCCTCCATCGCTCTGCCTCTACCCCAACCCTCACTGTCCATCTCTGCCGCTTTCTCCCCTTAGCTCTCTCTCTCCCTCTCCCTCTCCTGGACAGGCACTCGTTTGGCTGTGTTGATTGAAAACAGGTTTTAGATTTGGGGAAATGATAGGGGGAGTAATGGGCGCGCTGACGAAAGGATAGCCCTTCTGCTGTAATGGGACATGGAGCGTATATTTCCCCCCTTGGACTCAAATAGACGCTACTTCAGCGCGCTGGTCGCGCTCAGTAGGCGTCCGCGACAGGGCCTCTTTATCCATAGTTCTCCCTGATTGATGTCACTTGATTAGAAAGGGCCGCCGGGCCGAGTGATTTATTTATTTGATTAAATATTTACGTATGCATGTTATTTATGTATGTATGCCCGAATGCCGTAAGTGTGTGCGCCGGGCCGGCCCTGAGGGGAGGCGGCGAAAAAGAGTGAGACAGCAGAGGTAAATATAGCGTGTAATCAACAGATGACCACTCAGAAGATGGAGGGAGCTGAAATAGAGGGATTGGACCGTTTGTGGAGGAGGGAGGGAAGGGAAGGGGTACTAACATGATTATAGCCTCCATTTTTTGCTTTCTTTTTATTTCTGTCTTTGCCAAGATGTGAGAAATCATCGCCAATCAATTCTCGACTCTCCTCCTTTCTTAATGCTCCTTTGCTTTGCAGTTATTTTTTTTTTTCATCTGGACTGCAGTTCAGCTCCTTGTCTCGCGACAGCTGCAACATTTTCTGATCGCACCAGATCGGTCTGTCACCAGTCATCATTCGATAAGACAGTGATAGGCTGAAACAAAAGACATCCCACATGTGCCGTGTGTCCACTTCCTTCTGCAAAATCAGACGCGTCATATTCACAGTGGAGGTTCCCATCATTTTGAGTTTGAGAACCCTCAGAATGAAGCAACGTCCATGTACAGGTTACTAAGTACATGTTACAGTTTCCAAGCATCTTGGAGCTTGGAGTGGTGCAGAGGGATTTTAGCTACCCAGATTTGTGATTGAGTTAAATTGGCTTAAAGAGGTGAAACTATTATTTCACACTGTAAAAGTAAAGATCAGACAAAAGTTTCCTGATGTTCCCTGAACCCCAGCTTGGTAAAAACAACTATCTGACTTGAGTCCTTTCAGATTACTGTAATTATTCATCAAACATTTCAATTTGGTTTTAGAAGTTCTGTAAATCGGGGAAAAACTCATCAGAGAGAACTGAAACATTGCATAACTCTTGCTTTGATGATTATGTTTAGATAAATATGGCTGACACTGGTATGGGCTAATGATTTCCCAATTTGCAAAAACAAAGAGGGAGACATTTTAGCCTTGAACAACTAATGCATCGTGTTCTAGTCATTATAGTACGAGGAGGCTGTCACCCGGTGGAGAGGACATATTTACAGACAATCTGTGAGGACTTGAACATAGCATGTAAAGGTCACTGATTTACTCATTGTTTTATGTGTCTTGCTACGCTGAAAAAAACCTAGTTTCTACATCCAAAAGATTAATCCAACACACACCAAACCACTGTTTATCATCGGATAGAGGGGAATGCATGTATACACACATACTCATGCTGCTATAAAAATATAGGTTTACGGTGTTATCCCTCCGTCCTGGGGCAGTAATACCCCATATTA